>NC_091302.1:18213989-18293989 GCF_038502225.1 Cherax quadricarinatus
ATATATATATTTAAAATATACATATAATATATATATATATATATATATAAATAAAATATATATATATATATATATATATATATATATATATATATATATATATATATATATATATATATATATATGTATATATATATATATATATATATATATATATATATATGTCGTGCCTCAGCGTAGCCATCCAGAGGGAAAATGCTTGCTGCATACTTGGCTCGCATCCAGCCTCGGAGGAGCTGGAGGAAATTCATGATCTTTGATACATTGTGCCATTGTATTCATGTTTGTTTTTTTCTGTAAATGTATTCTGTTTATTAATAAATGTTCACATAGAATATAAAATATATAGGGGATGGTAGGGAAGAAAATATTCAAACAGCTCCGGGGAGAACCTTGAGTTTTCCCTGAGGTTCGTTTATTGTCTTCTCTGAGGATGAGGGTCCCTAGTCCAGCTATAGAGGTGGTACTTTCCTATTATATATATATATATATATATATATATATATATATATATATATATATATATATATATATATATATATATATATATATATATTACTACCGGTTTACATTCTGAGGTAGGTTGGTTAGGTGTTGTTATTGCCTATTTTATAATATTTATATCATATTTTTTCTGTATAATGCTCGTAACACTGAAGCTTTTTGGAAACTGTGAGAAAGATATGAGCAGGTGTGTGCTTGACGCTGCCGATGATGACCAGAATCCCTATTGTACGGTCTCATTTGTTCTGCCAGAAGTATATATATTTATGGACGTAAGTGCGAATGGTCGTACGTTGGTTAGGTCGTCAGTCGACTACTATCTGTATATATAACCGGCAATTCTGAGTGGAGAAGTTTTATGGCCACACTGTTCTACGAATTTTCTAGCTCAGTTAACCAGTGCCAAGAGACTTGGCACCCCTGGGCGAGGTGATTTTTTTTTTAATAATTCAGCTGTCTGTCAGACGCTCACTCAAGCTGGTCTGGTACACTCATACTCTCTTGTCTGTTCTGTGGCGTAAAGCCTACTGTCATGAGTGACTATGCTCTCTGGCATATTTTTGTTATACCGCTGATTTAACTTTGTAAATATTGTAAATTTCTTGGTAAAGGGAATGTATAGATAAAAAAAAAAAACTATCCTCTCTATTTATCTTTGCCTTTTATAGTCTGGGTTGACCCTTGTCTGGAGACTTACCAACGGCCAGGTACAACATGCCTTGAAATTGCAACATGGTAACGTGATATTGATATATATTTTAAAGTGCCTAAAGTCGATAAATTACTGTGCAGCTGTATTCTTATTTGTTATTATGTATTTATAAGTTGATGTTTGAAGAAAAGTAATTAGAAATATTTGATTTAAATTTCCTGAACATTAAAATTCTCAATCTTATCTATTCTCCTCGCTGTAACCTGATACTCATCTTCAGAGCACTTAAGGTTACTTGTCCTGCTCTATGTTGAAGTTGTAGAATATTGAATTACAAGACTGTTACCAGCCAGACTCAAGCTACGTGCTGGAAGCGTATCAATATGTTAATCTTTCAGTATTCTCTAGCAGTTAGTTTTGTTAATATTTTAGGTCTTGCATATGCTGCAAGACCAGTTTCTACAGCATCTTCAGTTTTTAGATGAATCTGCGACAGTGTCATTTGACAGAGACACCAGGCGGTCCGCTTCATATGCAACAAATGGTGGGTGAGCTTCCAGCCACTGCACGAAGATGGCATGATCCCTGTTGTCTTACGACTGTATGTTTGGGACTCTGTGTTGCTGTGAGGTTGTAGTGTGAACCCATGTGAACATCTCCAATGCAAAACAGACAGGAACACACTTGAGGCTGTGCATGGACCCACTTTGTTAATGTGGTGTTGATCATTCCCCGACCACGAGTCATTCCTCCAGATAATTTAAACATCCATATTAAGAACCGTTCGATGAACTGGTCGGAGAAGTTCCCATCACCAAATTTTAGCAAGACGGCGGATGGTAACGCAGCCTTTCCTTGTGAACAGTGAATAGTTATCTACTGACATAATTTGCTCTGAACTTAGATTCAATCTACTGCTGATACATCTAATAGGCAGACTTTGCAACCATAAATTATATATTTCCATTATCTATTTTCCGATTTCAATTTTTTTTTTTGCTGTTGGAATCGGCTATAAAAAGGCTTTTCTGAAAAAAATGATTAAAGAAAATCAACCATCAAACATATTAATGAAAAATATAATAAAAAAATTCGAATTTTTTTTTTTTTATATTTTATTTAAAACACATATTACAATAAGTAAATAAAAGCATACAGGGTCAGATAATACAAAAAACAGCTACGTCCTCATAATCAAAACACACTGCTCGTTTACATTGCCTTTAGAAAATTCCTCTTCACATGACTCAGTACAACCCACAACACGTGAGTGATGAACAACATTACACAATATTATACCCAACATCAATCAAATCATTTCAAGTTACAATAATGTGACTTAGTACACTACACACTCCTGATATATGTAAATTGTCTTTATGCAAAAACAAAAGAAAACTGTGCAAGCAATAGTAATTAAAAACAATTCTCAATTATCCCATCCTATCAGCATTATACACATTAATTAAGTACATGTAATAAAATATGTTTGAGCCGTACTCCCACAACCCCCCCATAACCCCCACAACCCCCCGACACCCCCCCCCCCCGTCACCCCAGATCATACTATTGTTCAGTGATCGCAGATGAATTACCAACATGATTTAAACCTTGAATATAGACTCTTGTTGACAATAAAAAATTTCTCTTTAGTGTAAGAAACATAGATGATGCCAACATGACAATTAATATTTAGAAAAAACAACATAAGATTGAACTTAGTATTATGACTAACACTAAAAACCATTTATATAATTATGATTGTGGTCATCCATGAGATCATTACACATGATATAGTCACGGACTCACATATTACATATTCTCATATGTACAAAAATTGAAACATAATATTATATGACTTATGAAAATTTATATTCACAGGAATTATATCAGTGTCATACATGCCCATTAACTTACATAAGAGTATAAAAATACCGAATCACTTTATTGAGCCTCGTCGCATCCTATTACTAAATATACACATTTATTAAGCTCATTCAATAACAAATATTTTTAGGACATTTCAACTCCCCCCCCCCCCATTAGCTCAGATCATCATATTGAACAACGTCATATCATTGTTCATTGAACACAGAGATTAATAACCATCATAATTTAACCCTAGGTCATAGTATCTTGGGTTGTTCCTTATTTTTTATATTTTATTTAAAGCAGTTCATACAATATACATAGATAGTTACGTATATATATGTGAATAAATAAATATAAAAAGAGACATTATCAGTGGCTCTGATCCTGCCCACTAAGTAACTATTCATTATGAGTCTGATATGCACCTAACTACATAACTAACATAATGTACAATGATACAAAGCACTTACAATATTAGTGACTCACCCCCCCCCCCCAACATTTACGTAATTGTTATTATTACACTCAAAAAGTTGCGCTAAGCCACAATGATGAACATGTACTTTAACAGTATTATATACTCCATACATTCTCATTTTTAGTTTAAAACATTACTATGCGTTAATAAAGAAAAGACGCCTTAGCTGGTCCTCCACAGAACTAAATGAAATTACATATGCGCCATACACTTACACGTTTATCTATGAGCCGACATGAAACAAACTCCACAACATCTTAAAACTATTCAATGAACTTTTTAAAATACTGACAACTATTATACTTTATGACAATATTTGTATAATAACACTGCTTTACTATAGTGAACAATGTCAAACAATATGATAACTGTACACTGGATATTGAAATACACACTTGTATTACATATACCAAGAATGTATATTATTAAACACGTATTGTCTTGTTCATCAAATTCTAGATGTTTAATGACATGTTTCAGAGCCATTTTTAGACTTGCTCTTTCACGCACTATGGTTAATAATACAACATTATAGCCCCTAATCGATTGGTAAGCCGCCTCTTGCTTCTCAGGAAACTATGCTTAATAATCATGATATTCTATATCCATATAAATCATTTTACCCTCCCCCCTTTTACAGAGACCAGTCCACCCAGCCATTACGACACTAATGCGCGCAACCCTCTCACAGTCATACCTCTATACGATACCGGAAAATCTCTGGCCCATCTACATCCATACACTACCTCATTTATACACTTTGTTCTATAGAAGTGTCCTGCTAAAGCCCTTATTCGTTCCTCCCCCCCCACTTCCCTCATCACCCACGATATATAGACATAATCTACCACTAAATACATGACGGCCCTCCTCACACTATCTCCCACTCCCTCTATATCCAAACTCAGTGCCCTTAATACCACTAACCCACTCCCACCCACCATATCCAACACTCTTCGTAACCATAGACGTGCCCGCTCGATCTGCTCACAGAAATACACCACATGATATGCTGTTTCCTCCCCCCCACACAAAACACAACATTGAGACTTCAAAATTCCCATCTGATACAGTCGTACTTTAGTTGGCAAAATCCCATGTAAAAACCTATACATAGTTTCCTTCACCCTTGACTTCACCCGTAACTTACTGAAGTCTCCCCAGATTCGTGTCCAATTATATAATGGAAAAACTGTCTCCCCTTCCAACACCTCTTGAACCCTTTCCAACCTCCCCAAAACACACGCCGTTACATTTTCCGGATTTCTTACCTGTAATAAGTATCTCAACATACTCATATACTCCTCTAATTCCCTACCCCCCCACCACCGCCTCACATCTTCCATCACTTTTCTCACTCTGACACCACGTTCCCCGCCCAATCTCAGATAACAATGCTTCACGTACATGCTCTTCAGTCTGCTACCCAAAGGAATTAAACCTAAACCCCCTTTTGCCAGCGGTGTCATTACAACCGTTTGCCTCAGCCAATGACAACCATATCCCCATATAAAATTCAGTACTTTCCTTTGCACTTGCCGCACATCTTTCGCCATCAATGGGTACACCACAGCCACGTGCCACAATTTAGGATAAATGAGTGTATTAACTACAATGACTCTCTGTTGTATAGTTAAACCACTCGTTCTTATTCCCCCTAACCTAAGCAATACTCTTTGCACTACCCTTTTAGAATTTGCCTCTCGAGTCTCCTGCGCTGCCCCTCTGTACAATACTCCACAAATTTTTAACTGCTCTACTACCTGCCATCCAAACTTTTTTCCCAGTTCCCCTCCCACCCATGACCCCACCTCCAGTAATTTCGACTTCTCACTATTAACATTCATACCTGTTGCTCCACTAAATATTTCAACAATTCTACTTACATTCTTTAACCCCTCCTCTCCCCCCACTAAGACCGTCGTGTCATCTACATAGCCAACTATACCCGTAGCACCCCTAAATCTTACCTCTCCCTCACTTACACCAACATTTATCAACCTATATAATGGGTCTTGCAGACATGCAAATAGGATCTGAGACATGGGGCATCCCTGCCTCAGCCCCCTACCCATACTAACCATCTTCCCCACCCTTCCATTAATTTGCACTCGTATTTCTGCACCTCTATATAAAGTTTCCGCCCACTGCACGATTTCCTCACCAAACCCAATCTTCCTCATAATCATCCATAATGTCTCTCTCTCTACACAATCATAAGCCGCCTTCCAATCCAACGCAAGAACACCTCCACCATCCATCCTACGCTCCTCTATATAACCTTTTATCCTCCCATGCCCACTAAACATTGTTCTCCCTGGCACACCCATCTGTCCCCCATCTATAACCTTCCCAATTACTTTACGCAATCTATTACCTAACACCCTGGCAAACAATTTATAATCCCCGCACATTAATGATAAACCTCTATAATCTAGGATGCTATTCTGTACTTCCCCCTTTGGAACCATAACTACTACACCTGTCCTTTGTGTTAGACTCATGCTTCCCTTATCCTTCATTACATTCATCAACTGCACCAAGAATTCCTTCATTACATCCCAGTTGCTCAAATAAAATTCATTTGGGATTCCATCTATCCCAGGTGCTTTCCCGACACTCATCCCTTTTAATGCCGTCCACACTTCCTCTTCATCTATAGGCCCTTCTATCATCGCTCTATCTGCTGACTCTAGGTTGCTCTGTATCCCCTTCTCTAAAATCTTCATATCCGCTATCTTTCTGTTTCCCCCTCTCATATATATCTCAAACCACTTATCAGCATAACCACTCATACTTTCCGTAGTTACTAACCTCTGTCCCGTCGTATACCCTCCCACATCCGTATGTACGTCCAAATTCATCATAGTCATTGTCTTCTGTCGCGTCTTTAATCGCCGCAAAACACAGGCAGATGGCTTATCTCCCCATAAAACATCTTCCAATCCACCTCTCATTCTCTCACCATCAAATCTTGCATTCTGCATTTCCATTAATTGCGCTTTGATGCCCTCAATCTCTTGTACTGGATAAACCCCACTAAAACCTTCATAGCACTGTTTCAGCAGCCCTTCCAAATATCTCTGTAAGCCATATTTCCATTGACTTACCTCCTTTCCTTTCCTCATATAAAAATTTTTGATTCCTGGTTTGGCATATTCCTCCCACCATCGTAGGATATCACCTCCTTTTCTCCCCTTGTTCCACTCCTTTGTCCACCACTCAACAAAACTATCACCGTCTTCCTGCTCGTCTAACAATCTCACATTAAGTTTCCAATAACTCATGTAACGCTTTGGTAAACCTCCCCATCCCACATCCACGACCACTCCTCTATGATCTGAAAACACTACATTTATAGTTTCTGTAGTAGCCACCTGTAACCCGGGAGAAGCATAAATACGATCTAGTCGTGCCGCGTATCCTCTCCTCACATATGTATGCTCCACGTTCCACCCCTCCCCCCTCACAACATCCGTTAAGCCAACTCCCCCTAAAACATCTCGTAGAACCCCCAGAACACACCCTGCATCCCTCGGCTCCACATCTTTTCTACGTATCACACTATTCCAATCCCCTCCAAATAATGAATAAACAGGTAAACCCCGCATATGATAAATTAGTGTGTCCCTTACAAATTCCTCTTTAACACGTCTATTACTGTCCGCCGGCATGTATACACTCACAAAACACACACGTACCCCACCCCATGTCCCATCCACCCTCGCTACTCTCCCATCTCCCCCTTCTTCCCAATGTAACAATTGGAACGGACTGGTCTCAGCTATTAAAACTGCAGCACCTCCCTTAAGCTTCCCAGTATACCCAGCATAAACTTTATATCCATCTACCGACAAATCCCTTCCAAACCTGAAATTATGCTCTTGTAAAAATACTACTTGTATGCCAAGTCTCTTTAAAAAAACACTAAATATCTTACGCTTTACATCAGCCCTTAGGCCGTTAACATTTAAGGTTAGACACTTAAAAATGCTATCGGGGGCTTACCAATCGACCGATATCCTTGCCTTTCCTTACGTTTTTGCTGAACATTCTGATCGCATTGTCCATTTTTTGCCTCACCTTTCCTCTGCCCCTTTCCTCCCCCCCCTGTTATTTTTTTTTTAACATCCACTGATAGTTTCTTACCAGTTCGTTGCGCTGGTGTGAGGACATCATCACTATCAGAAGCCCCTGCCTCTCTCTTACGTGATGCCTCTACTATGTGCATTCCCTCATCTCCACAATCTACGTTGTGTACTTCAACCACAACCTCACTAATCCTGTTTAATTGCTTATCCCCAACACCCACATTACTCACCTCTTCAATTCCTTCCTCACCTATAAGTTTCCCTTCTGACACCATGCTTAGTGTCTCGCCCTCATTCTGATTACCTAAGAATTCTTGAATAACATTATCTATAGTAGCCGTAACCTGACTACCCAAATCCTCTCTTCTCACCTCATCCTCCAAACGCATATTCTCAATAACCTGAGACACCTCCGGTAATGTTACACATTCTTCCGGATTGTCTTCCACGATTTCACTCCATGTTCTCTGATCTTGAAGATGCTCCCCTGTAGACTGGGTCGTCACCTCTCTCTCCTTCCACACACCTTTTCCCTCTCCATTTTTCTCAGGTGTTGATCGACGAGGACACATTGCTGCTATATGATCAAAGGCTCCACATAGTCTACAGGTTCGTCTTTGCCCCGCATATGTTACATATACCTGTATTCTAAAGTCACTCAGAGTCACATATGATGGTATAGATTTGCGCAAAGACATTTTGAGGGTAAAGGAGCCCTCACGCAGTCCACCATACATATTATCAGACCACCTTCCAACTGTTGCCTGATGTATAACACCATACTCGTTGAATGTTGCTTTTATATCTTCTTCATCCGCTTCAAATGGGACATTCCGTAACTTTACCCAAGTATAATACTTGGATACGTCCCTCATGCGTACTTCCAGACCAGGATTAACCGTCATACACACGTCTTGGTATTTTTCCACCATCTTGTCATAAGTCGCAGCCGTCACAAATTTCACAAATATCCTTGTTGCTCCATTTAAGGCAATACCATACAGATCGTCTTTGCTGATGCAGTAGGTATCCCGTAGTATAGCAGGCAGCATAACAGAGGCATTGGTTTGATATACTGCTCCTTTCAACACCTCAATACACACAGTGTTGATTCTCCGCCTGATAGCCTGCGCCATCTTGTGAAAATCACTCAGTGCTACCAACAGGTGCTAGCTCAACTGCCAACGTCCGTCCTCCACCAAGGCTGAGTGACGAATGCAGGAGCAAGGCGCAGCACAACCTCACGGCCCTAGAGCGATGAGGTCAATGAAATTCGAATTTGGCAAATTTTATTTCCATATTGGCACTGGCAGCGTGGAAATGGTGAATCATATCCCTCGCACACCATAAATATTGAAACATCTTTGTCTATGCTCTCCATGTACCCAAGTTTCTCTAATAAAACACGTACTAGGGCTGTTGAGGTAAGAATGTGAACACTGAGTGCACGTAAAAAGGAATGGCCGGTTACCGTGTGGACAACTGTTCTTAATGGAATATACCCTTTCCCATAGTTCTATCAGTCCACTTCCTATCATAATCTGGCCAGTTCATCTGAGGTAAGGCTTTAGGAGGTGGAATTTACCTATAGTCACAATAATTATGCCTAAATCTTGAGTAGTAGTTACTATTTCTGGCGTCCTTATGAATAAAGGCTATACAAATTGTAGTGGCATGCTTGCAGGTTATGCTTCTCACATTGTGTTTGTATGTTTGTATGTGTGCGTGTGTGTGTGTGTGTGTGTGTGTGTGTGTGTGTGTGTGTGTGTGTGTGTGTGTGTGTGTGTGTGTGTGTGTGTGTGTGTGTGTGTGTGTGTGTGTGTGTGTGTGTGTTTGTGTGTGTGTGTGTGTGCGTGTGTGTGTGTGTGTGTTTGTGTGTGTGTGTGTGCGTGTGTGCGCGCGCGCGCAATTCATAATGCAGTATAATAGTGCTTTGGTTGGTGGGGTCCTAATTAATGAAGGAAAATTTTTATTCAGTTCTTTTCTCATACTAGTCACTCTTTACTGTCACATTTATGAAGCCATTCCAAGAAAGGCATGAGGCTAATTCCAGAGTATAACCAACAAACCAGAAAAAGCTTCGGGAAGTTACTGAGTCCAGACACTGTAGCTCTTGATTAGAAATCTTAAGGGGCTCTATTACCACAGAGTGCAGTCCATAACACCCAGTTTACTACACGTCTTTACTGGAATGATTGCAAACGTGCCAAACAACTATTTCCAGCGATGGTAGTTTAATGGGAGTTTTAAAATTGACCGATTCACAGTACCAGAGTTACTCAAGGTATGCCACTCTTAGCGTGGCACAGCTTTTTAAACCAAACTGTAAAAATCATCTAAGGCTATAAGAGCAGTTTCTAACAGCTGTGCCTCTTCAAAATCATCAGCAAAGTTCATGCTGCTCAGAATATCTACCAAATAAAGAAATCTTACCCTTCCGGCCCTCTGAACAATTCACGAGGTGCTTGCGAGAATCAGGCATCATTGTATCTCTATTTCTATTTCTTCCAGTGTATGGTTTTTATCCAGCTCACGACCACTCTGCCTGATATCGTCAAGGATGACTGAGACAACTATGTCAATGATGAGCTCGGTTTCACTACTATCATCAATTACCTTATCAGCAATCCACTTCTCATGCAGGATTTTGTGCATATACTCACGATAACCGAAGAAGCTTGGCTTTCCCGTGTTGTTGTTACAATAATAGCTTCACTATAGCGATCCTTTACCTTTTGCGTGAAATACTTAATGGAATATCCTTCTTGTCTATGTGAGGAAGTCTCCGTGTATTCTATAAGGTCTGACACACTTTAAGTAAATGGTTTAGAAAACAAAGAAGTTGAAATATAAACTTTTGTGTAATATTTGGGTAGATTTATTCTCGAAACGTTTCGCTAGACAGTGGCACTTAACTGAAGGAGGAACTGGCTGGCGAGAAATTTTCGGAATTAAGATATTCAAGTATTGCACCAGTGTCTTATTTTTCTGATTTATTTTTTTTTATTTATTATCACACTGGCCGATTCCCACCAAGGCAGGGTGGCCCGAAAAAGAAAAACTTTCACCATCATTCACTCCATCACTGTCTTGCCAGAAGGGTGCTTTACACTACAGTTTTTAAACTGCAACATTAACAACCCTCCTTCAGAGTGCAGGCACTGCACTTCCCATCTCCAGGACTCAAGTCCGGCCTGCCAGTTTCCCTGAACCCCTTCATAAATGTTACTTTGCTCACACTCCAACAGCACGTCAAGTATTAAAAACCATTTGTCTCCATTCACTCCTATCAAACACGCTCACGCATGCCTGCTGGAAGTCCAAGCCCCTCGCACACAAAACCTCCTTTACCCCCTCTCTCTAACCTTTCCTAGGCCGACCCCTACCCCGCCTTCCTTCCACTACAGACTGATACACTCTTGAAGTCATTCTGTTTCGCTCCATTCTCTCTACATGTCCGAACCACCTCAACAACCCTTCCTCAGCCCTCTGGACAACAGTTTTGGTAATCTCGCACCTCCTCCTAACTTCCAAACTACGAATTCTCTGCATTATATTCACACCACACATTGCCCTCAGACATGACATCTCCACTGCCTCCAGCCTTCTCCTCGCTGCAACATTCATCACCCATGCTTCACACCCATATAAGAACGTTGGTAAAACTATACTCTCATACATTCCCCTCTTTGCCTCCAAGAACAAAGTTCTTTGTCTCCACAGACTCCTAAGCGCACCACTCACCCTTTTCCCCTCATCAATTCTATGATTCACCTCATCTTTCATAGACCCATCCGCTGACACGTCCACTCCCAAATATCTGAATACAATCACCTCCTCCATACTCTCTCCCTCCAATCTGATATTCAATCTTTCATCACCTAATCTTTTTGTTATCCTCATAACCTTACTCTTTCCTGTATTCACCTTTAATTTTCTTCTTTTGCACACCCTACCAAATTCATCCACCAATCTCTGCAACTTCTCTTCAGAATCTCCCAAGAGCACAGTGTCATCAGCAAAGAGCAACTGTGACAACTCCCACTTTATGTGTGATTCTTTATCTTTTAACTCCACGCCTCCATAAATGCACGGAGGCTGAGACCATTTTCCCTCACATTATCACTTGACCTGCCAACGAAATCTTCCTTTTAATGTCCATACCATATAAGTGGCTTTGGCATGCTGCTCTTACATGTATCTTTTGTACCTCTGTTTCTATGCTAAATTTCTAAATAAATAAATAAATAAATAAATGAGATTTTTGCTTCAGCTGCCATTAAATAAACAGTATTTGGTTTACGCTCTACAACAGAATCTTCCCATTCATCTTCTCTCTCTCTCTCTCTCTCTCTCTCTCTCTCTCTCTCTCTCTCTCTCTCTCTCTCTCTCTCTCTCTCTCTCTCTCTCTCTCTCTCTCTTTCTCTCTGGCACAGTTCAAACTGCTTGCCCGAAATGCTCTGAATAACCGTGGGCGTTCTACATGAACAATTAAATGTCACCTACCGTTGTACAAACACTATATCACGCTGAAATAAAATTATTATTCTAATTATTATTATTATTATTATTATTATTATTATTATTATTATTATTATTATTATTATTATTATTATTATTATTATTATTATTATTATTATTATTACTTCTCTGCTTACAACTTATCCGTGTTTGATAGCGAGTTTACTGGCCATAGTTATGGTTTCTGAACAAAATATAAAGTCACATCTCATGTTAGATTCAACTGTGTTGTTTCGGTCTCTTGTATTAGACTAGCTAAAGATTTTCTCTTTCAGCCGTAATTGTGTTCTCACGTGTATAGTTCTTGCGACTAGCAACATCAACATTTACTGGATATATTTTCTCCAGCGTCTCTTGGAACTCTTAATTAATCTCCCTCGATGCTCGCCGACGCAAGAGAACTGCCAACCTTATCTCCAGACCACGGAACAGGTGGGGATTAAACCTATGACGAGTGATCGTGAAGCCCCAGTCCAATTATTTCCAACTTATGAGAACCCAGTTTCTCATTCCACAATGTTCAACCATTATTTGAAGTGAGAAACTGTAAATAAACATGGTATACCTAGTACAGTACTACAACAATACATTAATAATACATGTGATACACATGTAATATACGGAGTTTTCTCATAACGATGAACCCAATTTCAAAGCAGTATATACTGAAACTGGGTCCATCTTTTTGAAACGTGAATATTACATATACATTAGTATTTTATTGTGTTTTTAATTTCGTCAAAAATGAATTATTTGTGTCTGAAACTCTGTGTTTAGAGACTTTCCTTACATTTCTATAATGTCTGAAGGCAAAGATGTGAAGAAAATAAAGATATGAAGAAAATAAAGACGTGGAGAAAATAAAGATATGAAGAACATAAAGACGTGAAGAACATAAAGTTTGAAAAAATAAAGGACACAGCCGTTTTGGGCGCCATCTTGAATTCTTACTTCAGCACATGATGAATTGTCAGAAAGATTTGATATGCATCTTTCCTGAAATTTTCAGCTTATCAGTTTTGTTTCACTTGGACTAACTTGTGTATATAAGAGAGGAGCTGTGACACAAGAAATCTTAGTCAAACCACGGAACGGGTAAGGTTTAAACCTATGGCTAATGTGTCCTAAAACTCACATCCGTTCAGTGATATTATTTTAAATCGTGATATTGAGATATTTTAGACAGGTATGTTGAAAATGGTGTAAAATATCAAGGTGACGAGTGAGACACACGTACAAAAGTCAACAGATTAATCCTGATGTCACAATAAAATGTCACATTAGTTACACACATGTATCTTTTTACTTAACATCTTGTTAGAAATTCCTCCCATTATTATTACACATTAATCCTGACAGTTAGAGACGCAGGCAGCTATCCAACACCAGGACAGATTTTCACCCAAGCCAGGTTACACAGTTGACTCGAGCCAACTACTTAATTTGACGAGGAGTGTCAGAACAACCTGTACGAACAATAGTTGGTCAGAGACATTACAGAAAACCCAGAGTACGTTTCAGCTTGAATATCTGGTATTCAGTAGGCATTGCTTGCCTGCTATTCAGTACACAGGAGAGAACAGTGACATCCATAGTGCTCACATACGACACCCCCGCCCCGGGGGCCACCGCCGGGTCACCATCTGGAGAAGACCCGGGCCGGAATTACCGGCAAATCTCTAATGAATGAATGAATAGTGCTCACAGAAGCTCACCAGTATGCTGGTACTTGCACACTGGTGCGTCAGCACACATGACAAAACACTAGCTACAAGATATATATTACTAGTATTCAGTACCGACAAGATGATGAATTAGACACATGTGCAACATCTGTATATCTTTATTGTAGACGTATTAATGATACCCAGCTGTTGTGTATGTGCCAAATTCATCACTAATGACAAGAATCTGAAATAATAGGAAGCATCCTGTTTCCTGCACAACTGACATGTAATACAACCTGTCACCAGTAAAACAACTTCAGTTCATTTAGCAAAGGCTACAGACAAGTATAACACAAGCCTCTGGTAAATATTAAATTAAACTAGGAATTATTGAAACATGTATGTGAAGAGAGGCACATCGGCTCTACCTCTCATACAAAACTACGTACTACCGAGACCATAAACCATACCAAGGGCAGAGTTAGAACCCGCGATCAGAGAGTCATAAAACTCTAGACCGACGCGTTAGCCACTAGGCCAGCTAGCTACAACAAGATTCGCCCAACTGGGTACATTCATATACCATAGGAAGGTTAGTATAGGCACCACTGTGACCACAAATGCAAGTTTTCACAGCCAAGTGGCTAACGAGTAGGTCTGGAGTTTTATGACTCTGATTGCGGGTTCTGTCCCAGCCCGTGGTATGGTTCGTTTGCAATCGTGTCATTACGATTTCACAAGTCATAAACCCAGACTATATTTCGTAATTAACTATAATCTAAAGCAACCAAGATAGTTTTTTCCTGATCAAATCTGTATCAACAATAAATTAATATGATGATTGAGATACATTTCTTCTTTTTTAGTGTCCCAACACTAGCCTCACCAATAGTGAGACATCAGTACGTGAAATATGACTAAGACAAAACCAGGAATTAAAAATAGATCTCCTAGCCACACTGAAGAAAGTAGTGTGTACAAGGAGAAAAATAATATCCATCTCCCACACTCTTACCCTTGGCAAAATTAAATTAGCTTGCCAAAACCCATGGTGGAACTGACTGCCTAACCTAAGTTCGTAGCTTACAAGAAAATCAAAGTAAAGAATCATGTGGGAGGGAGTTGGCTGAATTTAAATTTGCTGATGGTAACCAGTTAACCAGCATATATGCCTGGGATTCAGAGCTCCCTTGATATTGTGTCTACATAGCTTTGGTTCTCTTCAAGTATGTTTGTTTTCAGCTAAAACTTTCGTGGATAAATTTCTATTATTTATCAGTCATAATTATAGTTTGTATATTTTTGTCACTTTTATCACCCTTGTCATTTTTATTTGTGACTATTGTTTATTCAGTGTTTATCTACATGAAGCTTTTAACTTAAACCTTCTCAGAAGATCCCGAGATCATGTCCCTCTGAGATGACAACTTTGTCAGAATCCGAAACTTGAAAAAAAATAGAAATCGACAAGCAACACAGTCAGGTGATCTCTCGCTACTGTAGGTAGTGGACCGTATGCAGGTTATTTAACGAAATTTCGTAAAGAGAATTGTTTTATATTCACATGTTTTGGAAGTTAATGACAAGACTGGTAATTGCTTGTGCAGTTTAATCCTTTCATATTAAGCATGCTTAGATCTTGGCGGACCAGAATTATGCAATATTACACTTTACTGAGTCTCGTTTTGTGTTTGCAAGGGATGTGTCATAAGACATCCTCGTGATGTTCAGAATTAGTAGATAGTCACGGAATCTCAGTACTTTTTTATTGTTTTGGTATAGACATTATTTTATGGTGGTCTCGATTATTATTGTCGATGTTACTCTGTTAGAAACCTTAAAATGGATATATTTGAACTTAGTATTTAGACAGTATAGGAAGAATTTATTGTTTTTAGTGAAGGAAGGAAAGAAATTAGGATTTTCTAGGCCCGTCCTAGACTCTGTTTTTCCATGTTAAATACAAGAAAGCTTGGCTAGGGTAGAAGAGCAAAAAAAAAAAATAAAATAAAAAAAAAATTAGCGTAAAAAGAGCAAAAAGAGAAAAGAAGATAAGAGAGGGAAGATAGAAAACAGCGCGAAAGATTGGAACGAGAGGAAAGCACTGGCAAGAAAGGATGCTGTGGGGAAGAGAAAGAAGAGTTAGCTTTTAAAGAAAAGGAAGTACAACAAAGTGCTGAACAAAGAGCATTTTGAAGAATAAGAGCTGAGTGCAAACCCCGGGATCAAACCCAGCAAAACCCATTCGAATTAAAAAAAACAAAAAAGTTGGAACGAGAAGGGAACTTGATTTTTCAAAATAGAAGCTAGAGAGAGGAAGATGTGTTTAAAGATGCTGCATCCAGCATCAGTGTCCACATGTCTAACTTACAACTATTCACTGAAGGAGAGAACATTACCTCTAACATCATCCAGGTGGAGAACACCACTGTTTGTGACTGTCCTACTGACACCCGGACTACCTGGCTAGGTATCTTCTCTTTTGGTACCGTTCTAAGCATTTATGATACTTAAAGAATAAAAAAGGAAGAGTTTCATGACTTGGAAGAATACACAAACATCCCGCATTTGGGAGACTGGAACTTATGATGACATTTCGGTCTGACTTGGATTAGTTTATGGTCTAAGTCGTCCTGAAACGCTGTCGTATTATTTGTGTATTTATTCTACTTTATCTCATGACGTTGTTTATACCTAAAAAGGCGAATGTTAGAGCTTTAAAGCAATCCCTGACTCTTGTTGGACAAAATTTTGGTTAGTTTCCAACAACTCCGCTCACACATATCGAGTTTTGGGTGGACAATGCTAGAACTGACCAAGACTATGTACCTCTGTGAGATTTCATGGTCGTCGACCAGTTCCTGGCAGCTGTCCCAAAGTAGAGTCGATCTTTTGTCAGAATTCACGAAATCTTGCAGTCAACCTTTGAATTTGCTGAAGCTTTTAATATTTAGGTTATAGATCATAATTATTGTCTTAGAGACCATATCTTCACATCAAAAGATCATTGGAGTCAAAGAAGCCTCAGGGAAAACAAGAGCAATCCTCTGCCTTATACAAAAATGTGATAATTGTGGTGAGGATGGTCTTAACTCATAATTCCCTCTCCAAGAGAGTGAATAAAGTTGGCAGATGGTTTTTGTGTACGAAGTTTTAGGGCTAATGGTAATTAATGGAATGCACTTCTCTGCCTTATTACCTAATACCGAGTATTTCTCTGTTGTCTTATCAGGTAAACCGCTCCGTAATCTCAAACCTTCTCAGTCAACAGGTTCACTGGTTAGACCGAAGAAAATAGTTGATCACATCACCTCCAGCTCTGGAAAGATTGGCAATGTTAATTAACGGTGACACATTTTCCTCAGAGTCGCCTTTACATCCACTCTTATCACTTCAGAAATTATATTCATTCGTCATCCTTCAGAACTAGCTGTGCCTATATTAGTTAACGCATTAACTAGTTCCCAGTCAAAAGTTAAGACCATGCACTTTTTGATATTCAAGAATTTCAAACCCATGAAGCAGCTTAGGGAGGATGGCTTCATTATCCTCCTACAAAATTCTCCGTCTTTTAAAGAATATTATGATTTTACTTATATGTGTAACAACATTATTCAGAGGCAGAATATGTCCTCCAAGTTTTGCACATCACCCACCCGTCACCAGTCATTTTTTATTTACTCCGATGTTCTTGATTGAAAATAAAAGGTCTGTACTCGTAGTCAAGACTGCTTGCAAACATCTCCAAACCACTGTACGGGTGGGGATTGAACTCGAGGTGAGTGAGTCGTAAAGCTCCAACCTTAGCAGGTCGTGTGAGATGTATTATGTGTCATCTTCCCGAGGTACCAGGAGAGTATATATATAGTAAAAATTCGGTTTTTCCTTACCATTTGAGAATGTAGCGATAGACACAATATTGTTGGCCCAACTAACACCTTGTTAATTTGGAAAAAATAAATGTTGCTTTACACTGATTGGTTATGCTTAGTTTTTTATGCTGTTTTCCCAAGGTCTGTCATGAATATAGAAGTATCTGTAGTCCACTCAACCATTGTTTCTAAGAGAAAGATATTATCTGATAAGGGAATAAAGTTCACTTTACTACCAGCTTCTTGAGGTAACACCATTATTCATCACTCCGTATGATGCAAGTTGTATTGGGTAGATTCATCATCTGCACTCGATCTTTAAGGCCATTGATAATAAACGCAAATACAGTATGATGCAATTCTTTATTGACAACGTTTCGCCCACACAGTGAACTTTATCAGGTCACAAACAGATCTACCTGGGTAAAAAGTACATGAGAATATATAATGTGGAGAGTCAGGTGGAGAATGTTGAGTAGGCTGGACTTGAGACAGATAGTGCAGAGCCGTTGGACATGTTTCCTTACACCTATTGTCGCTGCTCACTTAGCAGTAAATAGGTACCTGGGTGTTAGACGACTGTTGTGGGTCGCATCCTGGGCTTTGAAATGAGGCGATAAAAAAAAACAGAAGTTTTCTGATTCTTGCATCATTGATGTGCCAGAAACTTGTACCGATTCTGACATGAGCGACGTGATTACCATGACATTATCTTCTGCCGATTTCATGGTTAGCATTAATCTGACATTTGACAAGAATCACAGGCTACTGATACACAATTAGACCAATAAACTTTAAAGTGTACTTACACATATTCCTAGAGTTACAGTGACGGAGATATATATAAGATTCACCCGCACACGGACAACCTTGTGAAACGGAAATTCAACATTGTAATAGTTCTTTTTAGAACAGAATTTTAAATTGAGGTAGATTAAATGCGACGTTAAGGATGATAAAGGAATCAGAATATACGTGTAGGATAACTCTCTTAAGATATCTTAATTTCATTACAACCTGGGGCGCTGAGCCTCTGCTTATTATAGACAATGATTTTCCTAAGTTCTTAGGCTTAGCATCAAGTTTTGCTTTATTTTGATTCAAAACAGTGTACTTTATCTCCTCATAGAGAGCTGATGTGGTAGGTGGCCCGGTGGCCTGGTGGCTAAAGCTCCCGCTTCACACACGGAGGGCCCGGGTTCGATTCCCGGTGGATGGAAACATTTCGACACGTTTCTTTACACCTGTTGTCCTGTTCACCTAGCAGCAAATAGGTACCTGGGTGTTAGTCGACTGGTGTGGGTCGCATCCTGGGGGACAAGATTAAGGCCCCCCAATGGAAATAAGTTAGACAGTCCTCGATGACGCACTGACTTTCTTGGATTATCCTGGGTGGCTAGCCCTCCGGGGTTAAAAATCCGAACGAAATCTTATCTCTCTTATCTTATCTTATATACCATGCCATTTGGTATAGTCACAGTCTATGTGATTTACTTAACTGAGGAGAAATGTGCTTGGTAACTATACCATTGTCTATGATTAATTTGGCTTTAACTATGTAATGACCCTCACGTGGAACTTTCACTTATATTTACTCACACCCCAAAATCATGGTCTCACTTCTAAACCTGAGAAATGTTTTCATATGAATTTATAGTCTTTAATAATTTATTGTCTCTTGTTCCAAACATGACTTAGACCTTAATAAATTTTCAGTTTCTGTGAACTAGAAACTTATACGACTTTTCTTGGAGTTAATGAGCTTTTACTGTAATTTGTTTCTAATTAATCAACCGACCAGTTTTAATGATCCTCGTGTAGTCGATAGACTTTAAACTCCAATAACCAACTAACGAGCCTTAATGACCCACCTGTATTAGATAGACTTGAAACAGCCATTAGTCAACCTGTCAGAAGACCGTAAAGGTCTTGACATTGCTCCGATGATATTTTGGCAAAGCGTAACACCTTCCAGGACTCCAATAATGAAGCTGATAGACATCAATAAAATCTTTTTTTTGAGAACCGATGCAATATAATGAAGCCATCTCATTTCTTGTAGGTTCTGTTATTAACTCTAGTCACTGCAAGAGGAATGTCTAAGTTTAAATACTACTTGTTTGGTAAGGAAATCCTAATTTGTAACAGATCATAAGCTATTAATTTACCTCCTACATGAATCCAATATTCGCCTCTTCAGGTGAACTTTGCTTATACTGTCTTCGAAGCTCCTTCTCAGTAATAATTTTGCTTTATTATACAACTTTATTTATGTAGATCGTTTTCATCCTAATAATACTCACTGGAAAAATGTGACGAATTTTTTTTTTATATATTCCAGAGTAAATAGCTGCATGACTGTAGTGTCGCCTGTTTGTCTGCGGGACTCGATTGTTTACAGATAAATGTTTACTTCAGCATTGCCTGTCGGCCACCTCGTGCACTATCCTGGCAGCTATCTGGTTACGTAATGGCGAGCGAACTGCTTAATTTCATATGACTCTTGGTTCCGTGGTCGCTTGTATTATCCTCCGGGTTATTTAGTTTATTTTGGTGCTTTGTCAGTTTTTTTTGCAGCTGTTATCTGTTTTAGTTTTAAGAATCACGTTTTTTATTAATGTGATATTAATTTAAACGTGACACTTAGTCCTGTAGGTCCTTCTGCCTCCCAAGTGACTCATCTTTTTCTCTATAATAATTCATTATTATTAAGGTATATAGACAGACTGGTTATAAATGACCATAATTTTTAAAGGGGTGGACCGGTAAGCCAGCGGAAGGCCTCGGTCAGATGACCAAAAGCTCCAAAGGCGGGTCATCATCTGACTAAGACCCGCGTCAGGAAACATTTGTCCTGTTTCCTGACGAACCTTACCTAACCTAACCTCTATAATAATTGCTACTTTCACCCATTAATAGGTATGGTCAAGTTGGTTCACCTGAAGGACTGACTGGCTACTACAAGCTTTTTAGTCTTTTAATTATCTAGTATTTTTATTGGTTTAGACCTGACTAGAAAAATCTAATATTTGTTATGAACAGTATTGCGATCTTGCTTCTTCATCACCGGTACTGAGGTCAGTCTACTCAGCCCGTGTTAGACACCATCTCATCAATCCAACACGGGGTGAGGCACAACACTGCCGTTTTTCACCTCATTACAAGCACTCAGTGTGCTTTCACACTCACCATTTTTAATTTAAAGTCTATTTCCAAAAACGAATAGAGAAGTGTCCTAACTCTCGACAATTATCCAACTGCTGTAATAGTTTCATAACCAGTTCCTGTACCACATCAGCGACTCCTACGTCTTCTGGAACAAGAGAATATTTCCAGTGATGTAAGTTAAAGGACTTTTACAGGATCCAGGAGTGACAAGAGGAGCGAAGAACAATTAGTGAAATTGAAAGAAACAAGAAATATTTCTTTTCATATGCCGAAACCAAGGCTAAAAACCACATACAGTATAGGGCCACTGCTCAGACAAGATGGATCTTACACAGATGACAATAAAGAAATAAGTGAGATACTGAAATTTCAGTACGACTCTGTGTTTAGAGGGCCACTAATCAGCCTAAGGATAGACAGTCCAGATTATTTTTTCATGAATGAGACTCAAACCCGTCAATGTATGCCAAATTTCTGACATTACCCTAGCTTCACTAGACTTTAAGAAAACCATTGACAACATGCCCATGCATTCAGCCCCAGGCCCAGACTCGTGGAATTCTATGTTCATTAAGAACTGCGAGAAACCTCTCTCGCGCGCTCTAAGTATGCTATGGAAAAAGAGCGTAGACACAGGTGAGATACCACAGTCACTAAAAACAACAGATATAGCCCCACTCCATAAAGGTGGCAGCAGAAATAGCTCTAAGAAGTAGGATTGCAAACCACTTGGATTCCCAACAGTTGCACAATCCAGGGCAAAATGGGTTCAGAGCAGGTCGCTCCTGCCTCTCGCAACTACTGGATCACTATGATATGGTTTTGGATGCACTAGAAAACAAACAGAATGCAGATGTAGTATGCACAGATTTTGCAAAAGCCTTTGACAAGTGTGATAATGGTGTAATAGCACACAAAATATGTGCTAAAGGGATTACTGGAAAAGTGGGCAGATGGATCCTCAACTTTCTGACAAATCGAACACAAAGAGTAGAGGCAAACAGAGTTAATTCGGAAGCTGCCATAGTGAAGAGGTCTGTTCCGCAAGACACAGTACTCGCCCCTATCCTATTCCCCATCCTCATATCAGACATAGAGATTTCAACCATTGCACCGTATCATCCTTTGCAGACGATACTAGGATCAGCATGAAAGTGTCATCCATCGATGACACGGTAAATCTCCAAGAAGTTATAAACCACGTTTCCAATGGACAACGGAGAACAATATGATGTTCAGTGAAGACAAATTCCAACTACTCCTTTATGGAGAACTGGAGGAAATAATAGCTAGAACTGAGTATACTACAAACTTTAATCACACAATAGAGCGGAAAAATAATGTGATGGAACTGGGAGTGGTAATGTCTGAGGATCTCACCTTCAAGGATCACAGTGCCAATGTCACATCTGCGAGGAAAATGATAGGGTGGATAATGAGAACATTCAAGATAAGAGATGACAAGCCATTGAAGACCCTTTTTAAATCACTTGCTCCTTCTTGGCTGGAATACTGCTGTACATTAACATCTCCATTCAAGGCAGGTGAAATCGTAGATCTAGAGAATATACAGAGAACCTTTGCTGCACATATAAATTCCATCAAACACCTTAACTACTGGGAACGCTTGGAAGCACTTGACTTGTACTCGCTGAAACGCAGGCGAAAGAGATACATCTTAATCTACACCTGGAAAATCCTAGAGGGACTGGTCCCTAATCTTCATACAGAAACCACTCCCTACGAAAGTAAAAGACTTGGCAGGCGATGCAACATACCCCCAGTGAAAAGTAGGGGTGCCATTAGTACACTAAGAGAATACACAGGAAGTGTCCAGGGCCAAAGACTGTTCAACAGCCTCCCACCAGCCAAAAGGGGAGTTACCAATAGACCCCTGGTTGTCTTTAAGAGGGAGCTGGACAGATACCTAAAGTCAGTGCCAGATTAGCTGGGCTGTGGCTCGCACGTTGGACTACGTACGGCCAGTAGTAACAGCCTAGTTGATCAGGCTTTGATCCACAGGGAGGCTTTATCAGTGAACGGGCCCCGGGGGCGTTGATCCCCTGAATACTCTCGAGGTAGATTCCAGGCAGGTAGACTATACACGTCTGGTAGTCAGAGTCCCCTGAATGTTGTCCGGCTTCGGGGTCACTTGAAGCTTATTTTTAATTTTTCATCTTCTTGTTTCTCAATGAGTAAATTTCATTTTCTTTTTCCACCACCACTCACACTCACACTCACACTCACACTCACACTCACACTCACACTCGCACTCACACTCGCACTCACACTCACACTCACACTCACACTCACACTCACACTCACACTCACACTCACACTCACACTCACACTCGCACTCACACTCACACTCACACTCACACTCACACTCACACTCACACTCACACTCGCACTCACACTCACACTCACACTCGCACTCGCACTCACACTCACACTCACACTCACACTCACACTCACACTCACACTCACACTCGCACTCACACTCACACACTCACGCTCACGCTCATCTCGTCCCAACAGTCAAATGCAGTTACAACACGTTTACACGCCGATTCTATATTTTGTACAAAACTAACACAGCAGCCAGACTTAAGCTTGTCACTATTTATGCAATATAAATGAACTAAACTGATATCGCCTGTCTTAGATTTTGCATCAGAGGTACACCTGTAGCCATTAGAAACCCTAACAAGATCTTGGGATATGAAATAGACAGGCTGCTCCACTCAACATCTCATGTAACTAAAAAGATCAACATAGCCAAAGCCGGTCTTAACAGTCTCTTTAGATTTAATCAAACCCCTTCACATGTCAAAAAACATCTGTATAAAATGATGATAAGACCTATACTCGAATACCCATGTGTCCCAATGTCATTAACAACACAGACCAACATGCTACGGTTGCAACGGGTCCAGAATAGAGCTCTCCGCTTCATTACGGGCACCAGGAGGAGAGACAGAGTTAAAATGGCAGATTTACACGTACAACAAGATATTACTGCCATAAATGTACGCCTTGACACCCTAAAAAAGAAACAACTCTATACAATGCAAGAACTATACATGCCAGATAGAGAACATCCTATACAAGTGGTAAATACCACGGATTATATCATCAATACTCCTCCTCACAGGACTCAAAGAATGACTCTCCCACAGAGGGTCCGTCGTTTTATCCATAAAGATGATTATCATCGACCAATGATCTTGAGCAACCTCCCTGCAGATGAAGATGATTGGGTAACACCAGAACCCTTCTATGTTTACTAAGAAAATCATGGCCCCCAATTAGGGAGACATCTTGTATTAACATTCTACTGTTAAAATTATGTTACATTTACTATGGCGGGACACCACCTTGCAAGAAGCTAACGTGTCAAGTAATTCTTAATAAACTGGCCAGAAAATTATTGCCTTCATTGTCGTTTAAATATTCGTTGTGCAATCGCAAAAAAAAAAAAAAAAAAAAAAAAAAAAAAAATTGCAACTTGTATAACTACTACCAATTCAGAGTCATGTACTTATATATCTGTTATATCTATGTGACTCTGAGTTAGTATTATACCCCTTCAAGAATATTTTATCATTCCATATACACTTTTTAAATTACACCAAAGTGGTTGGGCCACCTACCTTTTATATCCTACTTCTCCCCCCCCTCCCACCCTTTTCCAATATTTCTATCCTTACCCATCTCACCAAAGACTGGTCATAAGAAGAAGGCTCGTACCTTCCTCGTGTTCCCGTATTGCTTTTGTCCTCTTATTACACCAGTGATATGAAGATCCTCCCGCACGATACCAAGCCACGTAATAGATTTTCCTATAATTGTTATATAAACGTTTGTTTTTGATAGCTAGAAAGACAAGCTTTTTATAATTGTTATCTTGGTAATAACAGGGGTAGCTAACCCATTATTGTTTTGCATCTGTTATCTTGGTAATCTCGAGGGTAACTTAGCCATTACTGCCCTCGTAAACATAAAAAAATAATTCCCTTTGTTATCTCCGTGTTATATCTTAGCAGAATAAGAGGTCGGTCTGCATTTGCATTCGAAAAAAAATAGTAAAAAAAATTATAGTTAAAATAGCAGCCAATGGCATTAATATTTTTTTCCGATTTCTTTGAGAAATTTAACAGTAAATCAAGAACTATTATTAATAACAACAGCAACAACAACAACAACAACAATAATAATAATAATAATAATAATAATAATAATAATAATAATAATAATAATAATTATTATTATTATTATTATTATTATTATCATTATTATTATTATTTTTATTATCATTATTATTATTATTATTATTATTATTATTATTATTATTATTATTATTATTATTATTATTATTATTATAAAAAGTTAGATAAATATAACGAAACTGTCGGTATATTTATCTAGCTTCTCGTCATTATTTTTTTTTTTAAATATCTGACCTCTGAGCCCTGTCTAGCATGTCAGGGGCCACAGCCATTAACATGAGTCGTTTTTCACCCTTATGCCACGAAAACAAGAGATTGATGGTGAGTTTGGTTAGACTTCTGTATGATGGTGTGGTTCCAAAGATGGATGAATGAATCTTCAGAAGTAATATTGGTTGGTGAATGAGTAGTGGATGGATTAATTGGTGAATGAATGATCTGTAAATAAATAAATGCATTCGGAGAGAGGAAAAGAGAGAGAGAGAGCACAGTATCTCTTCATCCTGCTATTAACCTGTCGTCTCCCTTCGTTCATAAATCTCTTTCTCACCTCTCTTTCTCTCTCCTTACTGTCCCTCACTACTACTCCTCCTCTCTCCTTCATTTATCTTCGCCCCTCACATCTCCTGCTGTTCCTCGTCTTCATCAGTATTTCCCCACAAGCATCTAACCGACCACCCGCCACACACGATTTTCTTCCATATTTTTTTTTTTTTTAGCAAGCTGGACCTAATAAATCTCTGGCGAGGGAGTTGAGTGTTTTGGAAGTGAAAAGAGATTCATGTAAGGTATCCTAAGAATATAAGACGAAGGTGTAATCACAGGAGGACGAGGCCCAAGATAGCAACGTCAAGGGAAGACTCGTTGTGCCAGGATTATAAACAACTCCAGTCTAAATGTGTCACCAGGATGTGTGCTGGAATGCAGAACCAAGATTTCTAGGTAGTTATAGCGAAAATAAATTAGTTTTAGTAGTAAAGAGGAATTATTCTCAAAATGCTAAAAAATTATTCATGAACGTTATGATGTATACCTGGAGTTTACCTGGAAAGAGTTTCGGGGATTAACACCCCCGCGGCCCGGTCTGAGACCAGGCCTCGTGGTGGATCAGGGTCTGATCAACCAGGCTGTTACTGATCGCCACACGCAAACTGACGTACGAACCACAGCCCGGTTGGTCAGGTACTGACCAACTGGTGGAGGTGCCCGGTGGCCTGGTGGCTAAAGCTCCCGCTTCACACACGGAGGGCCCGGGTTCGATTCCCGGCGGGTGGAAACATTTCGACACGTTTCCTTACACCTGTTGACCTGTTCACCTAGCAGTAAATAGGTACCTGGGTGTTAGTCAACTTGTGTGGGTCGCATCCTGGGGGACAAGATTAAGGACCCCAATGGAAATAAGTTAGACAGTCCTCGATGACGCACTGACTTTCTTGGGTTATCCTGGGTGGCTAACCCTCCGGGGTCAAAAATCCGAACGAAATCTTATCTTATCTTATCTGACTGTAGGTGCCTGTCCAGTGCCTTCTTGAAGACAGCCAGGGGTCTATTGGTAATCTCCTGCCGAGTCTTTTGCTTTCATAGGGAGTGGTTTTCGTGTGCAGATTTGGTACCAACATCTTTAGGAGCGATTGGTGGAATGAGGATGTAAAGAGAGTAGTAAGGGAGAAAAAGTTAGCATATGAGAAGTTTTTACAAAGTAGAAGTGATGAAAGGAGGGAAGAGTATATGGAGAAAAAGAGAGAGGTTAAGAGAGTGGTGAAGCAATGTAAAAAGAGAGCAAATGAGAGAGTGGGTGAGATGTTATCAACAAATTTTGTTGAAAATAAGAAAAAGTTTTGGAGTGAGATTAGCAAGTTAAGGAAGCCGAGAGAACAAATGGATTTGTCAGTTAAAAATAGGAGAGGAGAGTTATTAAATGGAGAGTTAGAGGTATTGGGAAGATGGAGGGAATATTTTGAGGAATTGTTAAATGTTGATGAAGATAGGGAAGCTGTGATTTCGTGTATAGGGCAAGGAGGAATAACATCTTCTAGGAGTGAGGAAGAGCCAGTTGTGAGTGTGGGGGAAGTTCGTGAGGCAGTAGGTAAAATGAAAGGGGGTAAGGCAGCCGGGATTGATGGGATAAAGATAGAAATGTTAAAAGCAGGTGGGGATATAGTTTTGGAGTGGTTGGTGCAATTATTTAATAAATGTATGGAAGAGGGTAAGGTACCTACGGATTGGCAGAGAGTATGCATAGTTCCTTTGTATAAAGGCAAAGGGAACAAAAGAGAGTGCAAAAATTATAGGGGGATAAGTCTGTTGAGTATACCTGGTAAAGTGTATGGTAGAGTTATTATTGAAAGAATTAAAAGTAAGACTGGGAATAGGATAGCAGATGAACAAGGAGGCTTTAGGAAAGGTAGGGGGTGTGTGGACCACGTGTTTACAGTGAAACATATAAGTGAACAGTATATAGATAAGGCTAAAGAGGTCTTTGTGGCATTTATGGATTTGGAAAAGGCGTATGACAGGGTGGATAGGGGGGCAATGTGGCAGATGTTGAAGGTGTATGGTATAGGAGGGAGGTTATTGAAAGCAGTGAAGAGTTTTTACGAGGATAGTGAGGCTCAAGTTAGAGTAAATAGGAAAGAGGGAAATTATTTCCCAGTAAAAGTAGGCCTTAGACAGGGATGTGTGATGTCACCGTGGTTGTTTAATATATTTATAGATGGGGTTGTAAGAGAAGTAAATGCGAGGGTCTTGACAAGAGGCGTTGAGTTAAAAGATAAAGAATCACACATAAAGTGGGAGTTGTCACAGTTTCTCTTTGCTGATGACACTGTGCTCTTGGGAGATTCTGAAGAGAAGATGCAGAAATTGGTGGATGAATTTGGTAGGGTGTGCAAAAGAAGAAAATTAAAAGTGAATACAGGAAAGAGTAAGGTTATGAGGATAACAAAAATATTAGGTGATGAAAGATTGGATATCAGATTGGAGGGAGAGATTATGGAGGAGGTGAATGTATTCAGATATTTAGGAGTGGACGTGTCAGCGGATGGGTCTATGAAGGATGAGGTGAATCATAGAATCGATGAGGAGAAAAGGGTGAGTGGTGCACTTAGGAGTCTGTGGAGTCAAAGAACTTTGTCCTTGGAGACAAAGAGGGGAATGTATGAGAGTATAGTTTTACCAACACTCTTATATGGGTGTGAAGCATGGGTGATGAATGTTGCAGCGAGGAGAAGGCTGGAGGCAGTGGAGATGTCATGTCTGAGGGCAATGTGTGGTGTGAATATAATGCAGAGAATTCGTAGTTTGGAAGTTAGGAGGAGGTGCGGGATTACCAAAACTGTTGTCCAGAGGGCTGAGGAAGGGTTGTTGAGGTGGTTCGGACATGTAGAGAGAATGGAGCGAAACAGAATGACTTCAAGAGTGTATCAGTCTGTAGTGGAAGGAAGGCGGGGTAGGGGTCGGCCTAGGAAAGGTTGGAGGGAGGGGGTAAAGGAGGTTTTGTGTGCGAGGGGCTTGGACTTCCAGCAGGCGTGCGTGAGCGTGTTTGATAGGAGTGAATGGAGACGAATGGTTTTTAATACTTGACGTGCTGTTGGAGTGTGAGCAAAGTAACATTTATGAAGGGGTTCAGGGAAACCGGCAGGCCGGACTTGAGTCCTGGAGATGGGAAGTACAGTGCCTGCACTCTGAAGGAGGGGTGTTAATGTTGCAGTTTAAAAACTGTAGTGTAAAGCACCCTTCTGGCAAGACAGTGATGGAGTGAATGATGGTGAAAGTTTTTCTTTTTCGGGCCACCCTGCCTTGGTGGGAATCGGCCAGTGTGATAATAAAATAATAATAAAATAAAAATATATATATATATATATATATTTATATATATATATTTATATATATATATATATTTATATATATATATATATATATATATATATATATATATATATATATATATATATACTTTAATTTTTCTATTCTTCATTACATACCCATAAACAAAACCACACTCCAAACCATACATACCACACCAACTCACTCATACAACTAACCTCTGACACATTACCTCACACATACTATTCCAATCAACACATACCGCTCCATCTCATTCAAGCCGCTTCAGACAACAAATATCACTCCAAGCCACTTGTATCATCCCATCCCATTTTGCAACAACCTACACATTCCGCACCAACCCACACATACCACTCCACCACCACTCATAATAAAACCAACACATAACCAAACAACACATACCCCCTTAAACCACCCTCAATTAAACCTGCTCACGCAAATTATAACTACACACAATTTCAACCCACAAAAAATAGGGCAGCCTACATATAATACTCCAATGCGCATATACAAATTCAACCCACTTCTATTGATAAATACCAATTCCGCCTCAAGTTACACCCAGCCAGCCCCGTCACTTTTTGGTTACCACAAAGCTAACTGCAATAAGCTCGGGTGAAAGGAGTGCGGGAAAATCATCCACATCTGAGATACAGGAACAATTTAGCAAAAGAAATGACAGCTTAAAGCATTCATCCTCTGTCTGATAAAGTGGAGAGCAAAATGGGATCAAAGGTAAATTTGCCTTTGAAGCCTTGATAAAGATGCTACAGGAAGCTGAGAGAAAAAGATAGTTGATGACCAAGATTGGAAGCCCCAGGAGAAAATGATCAAGTTTAAGGAGCAGGTAGAAGAAAGAGATGGACAAGTAAAGGAAGACACTAAAGCAAACATTGAAGATGCAGGGGAGAGAGAAGGGCCTGAAATGTGAAGTAAGGTTGCTAAGAGAGGAAGTAGGAAGAATAAGCAATAAATCTGTTGGCGATAAACCAGAGACAGAGAAGGAAGTAAATTGAAAAAGTAAAGGATGTTAGCAACCAACAGATGTTCAGCAAATCAAGAAGAAGAAGGAAGTAGGAATAGCAAATGATCCTGAGAAATTAAAGGCGGAGGAGGGAAACTGTTGAAACAAGAAGGGAGGTAATCAGGAACATGCTCTCGTGTTATTCATATTAAATGAGGAAAGAGAATACCAGAGGAAAGTTGGAAGACAGAATGAGGTGCAACAAATTGGTGACTTAAATGAAATAATGAGAACTGCAAATGAGACTTCTACAATATGTATTTTTGCCTGGAAGAAAAAATGAAGAGGGAATAGACATGAACACAGAGAATTCCCTAAATTAAGTCAAAAACAAGGATCCTAGTTATGAAAAGAAAATCGAAACTAAAGGTATCTCGCAACCTCAATACAATTTACGTCCAGGAGTGCAGGGTGGAAAAGGCAAGAAAGACAAAAAGGAAGACATGGGAACAGGTCACGTATCTCGGAAGAAAGGATCAACAGAAGGCCCAGGAAATGCCCAACATTCAGAAAATTCTTGTCCTGTATCTCCAGGAATGAAATAAAAAAATATTTTTCCCACAGAACAGTAAGAAATACGAGTACAAGAATCAAAGTCTGGTGTTCATGTATAGACGAAGTCACCAAAAAATGTGAAGTAATGAAAAAATGAGCAGCAAAGGAAAACATTATTACAGAGGTGAAACTGTCAAAAACAATAAATGCAATATTCCCAGAGGGCTACCAAATAATACGAAAAACTAAGGAAAAAGAAAGGAGTAAGACTAGAACTAATAGCCAGAAACCAATGGAGATTAGAGGAACAAGGAATCCTCGAAAAAGAGAATTTCAGAGATTACATTGCAGGCGCTGAAATATTCGGAGAGACAAATATAACAGTGGCTGTGATATATAATCCACAATCAAGCAATAGGAGTCCAAGGGAAGAGTATGATCAGAATAATACAAAAATTATTCACATATTGGAGGTAGTGGCAGAAAAAGCAAGAAAGAAAACTAAACTGCTAGCACGAGGAGATTTCAACAATGTGAAGTTAACTTTTGAAAACTGTCAACCTCTGGAAGACCAGAAACATGGAAAGCTAAAATTTAGAAACAGTAATAAAAATATGTTTCTGAGACATGTGAAAGACACAACATAAATGATGTTTTGAGGATAACATCAGTACTCGACCTGATTTTTACACAAAATGATTATGGTTGAGCTGAAATTACTGATGGAGAACCACTAGGTGTCAGCAGTCATGTGTTACCAAGTTTTAATAAACTGATGGAAATGGAACTAGAAAAAGTACTGAAGTAGGTGAGTAACAGAAAATGGGACTACAAAAGTGGGGACTACGATGGAACGAGAATCTTTCCGAGAGAAGGTTTTTGGGAATGGGAATTGAAGGGTAAAACTGTAAAAGAAGGGATATAGATAACGGTGTTAGTGTCAAGATGTAAAGGGGAAAAAATTGCACCTAACATGAAGAAAAGAAATAAAAACAAGCAAAAAAGCCTGTGGTTTAAGCATGAATACTGAGTAATGAAGAAAAGGAGAAAGAGGCCTTCGAAGAATTACAGAGAAAATGCAGCTGCCGAAAACCAGGAAACATGCAGGAGAGGCAGAAAGGAGTACACAAGAATAGAATGAGAAGCTGAAAGATAATTTGAAAATGCTATAGCATCACGAGCCAAAATAAGCAAAAAGTTATTTCACAGCCAACTCTGAAGAACCAAGTGATAATGCTGAAGGAAGATGGGATCCTGACAGAGAATGACGCAAAAATATGTGAAGAGCTTAGCAAAAGATTCAAAGACGTCTTCACAGTAGGAAGTGGATAGTTACCAGAAGGCATTGTAGTCAGCTCAGGTCAGCAGGTACTAGAAAGCATCAGCACAACGAAAGAAGTGGTGATAGAGATCGATACCATGCCTAACCCTTCTAGGGTAGGGTAGGTGCCTGAGCCCGAGCCTTTAGCTCAGAAGACTGTCATTCCCATTAGACCCCTTGGGGCGGGGATGGCAGACCAGAGAGGCCTAGCTTGTGGCTAGGCCTGGAGCCAGTTGGTCCCAAAGATGAGGAGGTACTTGTGCCTCCTCCCATGGGAGACTTAGGTCTCACTCTCTAAAGAGGGAGCCAAGGCCGGGCCACCACTTGGAAAAGGCCCGGGCCGGGAGAATACCGGTTAATCTTTAATAATAAATAATAAGTGGTGATAATACTACTACGTTTAATGTAACAGAACTTATGAAACTTGATTACATATCTCCAAGAGTGCTGAGAGAAGGAGCAGAATCACTGTGTGGCCCGATACCAAAGGTCTACAACCGATCTTTACAGTGAAAACAGGCACCATAAAATTGGAAAAAGGCTGATGTTGCCCTCACATATAAAAAGGCGAGATAGACAAGAAGCACTGAGCTACAGGCTGGTATCTCTAACATGCATGTTACCATTATGTTTTGAGAAGAAAGTAAGATACAACATACTGAAACCCTTAGATTTAGTGATAGAAAAACACTTACAAATTAGCTGGAGACTTATGACAGTCACAGACATTAAACAAAGAAGACGGTACTGGGTAAACTGCATCATTTTGGACTGCAGGAAAGCATTCGATACAGTACTACATCTGAGATATGGGGGTGGTGATAAAGGCACATTTATGGGAGAAACTTTATTAGGATGTTTTGCCTGTAGACAAACTTCTTCAGATATGTACAACAAGCAAATTTATACATGTATAGCTGTATAGCCCTTGTGGCTTAGCGCTTCTTTTTGATTATAATAATAAATATACATGTACAGTCGGGTGAGTGGCCGGGTCAGCGAGGTCACTGTGTGAGGTGAAAGGGGAGACAGCACTACAGAAGCCTACCAGTCCTTCCCATGACCTGTTTATGTAAAATATCTCTGGCTACAGGTTTGATTGAAAGGAAAACTTTTATTCTGATCGATTTTATATTGTCTTCGGATCAGCACAAGTTCCTGGTAACTGCCTCGTGTTTTGTCGCTTTCTTTTACTACTAGTTGGGCGTCCTTCCAAGACATTAATTGTGCAGTCTAGTCCCTGTGTATTACGCAGATATTATTCATGTGGTAAATACTGTAGGGATGTTGGTGTTCTTTCGGTCTGATATGTAGGCTACGTAAGGGCTCTTACGTGTATTTCTGGTCACACCCGCCTTTTTTACCTGGCAAACTCTTTCACAATGTTGGATGTAATAGTAGCAACACCTTTGTTGCTCTTGTTGAGGGTGGAATATATCTTTCAGTGTGCCCTGTATGGAGGATGTGTTTTGTGCCAGTGTTGTTCCCTGGTTTTGGTGGAACGAAGATGCCGTATGCACGATCCCTGCAGTATACTTTGAACCTGAAGTGACTGTCTAGTCTAGTTAATAAAGTATGTCAAGGAGAGGAAAGTTATCATTAACTTTTTTCTTCTAGAGTGAACTGAGTGGATAGTTCCACACTGTTGAGGTCGGTCTTGAGGTTGTTCAGGTTGAGCCTTTTGGTAACGATGAGCAGAATATCGTCCACATAATAAAGCCATGTGACCGTTTTGGGTATGATGGTGTTGAATTGTTCGGCCTCCAGTGATTCCATGTACCAATTTGTCAGAGCGGCATTCTGTAGTGAACCCACAGCCATGCCGATTTTTTGTCGGTAAAAAGAATTGCCGAAAGAAAAGTAATATAAATTATACAGAATCAGTTAATTTCACCACATCTTGGCAAGATACAGGCAGGCCATGTCCGGTCTTAACTTATGGTGTAACATTCAGTGGTTTAGTGGGCGGTGACTGGTAAAGAGGGAAGCCATGTTTAAGCTTGCTAATTTATAGTTTTTGACTTAGATGCAATATATCTTGTTGAGTAAATCCCCAGAGTGGCGAAGATACCGAGCGGTTAATCCATATGCTTGCTAAAACATTCGCTATGACCTAAGATACACTGCCAATGTCGGAGGAATTTCTCATTAAACAAAACAATCACCTCAAATTCAAAGACTACCAAAAATCAACCAACAAGAATGAAATGATGCTCCGCTACTCACATCACGACCAAAGAACCCAACAAGAGGCACACAGCATGCTTTTACGTGCCTGCAGCATCTTCAGCTCTGAATATCTGGAGGAAGTGTGCAGCATTTTAAAGACATTTACCGAAGCTAAATTTGCACACGTCCAGGACCGCAAAGATTGTTCAGACAAAATGTTCACCTAATCTAAAGAACGACGCAAACAGAAGACTCATCGTTCTTCCAGGCCACACTTCAGGATTTATTACGCCCATCCTCGCAAGAGCAATATAGCTTTTGTCAGTATTACATCAAGTACCGCTGAAGTCTTGACCAGGCAAAATAACAACCGCCAGGTCCACGATAACACACTGTGTGTACATCATTCAGTATGATTATTATAACTAAAAATACCTAGAAGAGACTTCCCATAGCCTACAGATTAGGTTGAAAGAGCAACAGCCTTCCTGCAGAACTCACTTCATGAATAACGCCTGTGTAATGCATAACGACCAGACTGCATTCCTGATGTGTTAGAAGGACGCCCAACTGGTCAGAAAAAAAAACGGAGAAAACACGTAGCAGATACCTAGAAGCTCCGATAATTCGACCAAAAAATGTAACCCAACAGAATCAAAGAGCTTTCAGTTCAGCCTAACCTGCTACCCAGCTCGTATTACATAAACAAGTCATCAGAAGGATCTGTAGGCCTCCTGAAATGGAGCTCAAGGGTTTGTAGCAGTTGCATCTAGTTCAACTCTTTTTATTAGGAGCATTCGTCTTGTATTCGATGTAATCTATATCACACAAAGCCACTTTCCTGCACGTCGTCTAGGCTAGCCTAGAGCACTCTCAGATAATGCTTGCCAGAATTTGTACACCATCTGGACGTGGGGCGCTTAACTAGGTGCTGGCGCTGTCTGACTGTTTCAAGAGGGAGGCTTGAAGGTCTAAACAAGGTAACCTTGTTTCTAAGACAAGCTCATACCTCAAGATGCAAGGGTGGGGAACCTTTTTATGTTGGAAGTCAGCTTTTATCTAATAAGGCCCCACTCAAGAAATTTAAATTAGTTGTTTGGTAAAAAGTTTATTATACTATAACTTCAAGAAAAATAATTCATTCAGAAGGCAGCACTTAATGCACTAGAAGGCCGCATGCTGCCTTCGGATTTCAGGTTCCCCAACCCTGCTAGAACCTCTCCTGCTTTAGGCTGGCTAAAACCATGCTAGATCTGTCTTTCTGATAGTTGTAGTAGCGAGTGTTTTCACTGTTTCATTATCCACAATTCCATTCACAGTTAGGTTTAACTTGTTGTACATAGTTGAACAAAAGTTCTGGAGGAGTAAATGTATGTTAAACCAAATTATTCAGATTTTTCATTAGCACAAAATTTAAAGCTGCAACTTGTCCTCCAATTTGTTCGCAAATCACTTAATGTACTTATGCAGGTAGAGAAGCACAGGATTTATTATGAATCTGACGCCACAGATGAGCCATGAGGATATTAAGGAGTATTTTCTTTGGTAATAAGACACTTGTGCAACACTTAGGTATCTTTATTTATCATCTTGTCGGTTTTTGAAACCATTTATTCAAGAGTATTGGAATTAATGGAACCTTTTGTCAAGCCGCTTAACATAGCTCCCGGAGAGCGAAACGTTGCCACAATAAAACGCCGCATTAGCTGCACATGTGTCCTTATACCTAACATTGTCGGCAATTCTACCAACATCATTACAGTATTTTCTTTACGTCTCAGGGAGGTTGAAAACTGATAAAATCAAAGAGGCCAGATAAACACACGCTCGCATGCGTGCGCTTACTCGCCATTGAAAACACGCACCATGTTCCTCTGTTTTTTTCCGCTACTGTTTTTCCCAGAATATCGTTGGGTTCCGAGGAAACCTTGGAATATATAATGAAGCAGCAGGCCTGGAGCGTAATTTACCTGAAATTAAAAAAAGCGAAAGCGCCTCAGTGTTATGGCAACATAGATTTGTTACGAGTCGAGACACGTTTACCGAAGTATCAGGAGAAAGGGGGGAGGGCATATGGGGAGAGGTATTAGCGAAATACGGTGAAAAAAAAATTGTTTGTCTAGTTTGTGACTTTAAATCATTGCAACCAAGAAAAAGGTAAAACTATAACCAGGAAATATGTTGGATAGCCTAGAAATAAATAAGAAATAAACACTGGAGTTGACTTGCTGGACCATAATAGCGTGGTTCATGCTGGCAGATCTATGCTACGCTGGTCCATTATAAGCCAGCCGATTCCTATTTATTCACGATTATTAATTAGATACAAATGCAAAGTTTGGAGATTCTTTTTAATATACTGTTTCAATCTAATACAAACTGAGGAAAACAAATGTAATTATAGCAGAGTTTAATTAAAGTAGACGTGGTATTGAGCACTAGGGTTTCACCTGACATCCATGTCTTGGGAGCCCAGGAACGTTGAACCTACTGGTGCTCTCCACAGCTGTATTGTTTAAACTGATAACTGCTGGCTTAGGGCAGCGATATTTGTGTAGATTTTCTTCTTCGTGGATGAGTCTGACTTCACTCTGATTCATTAAATGGCCATGGTTGTTCTTCTGTATCACGCATGTATTATTAAGATTTTTCATTAATGCGTATATCTGACCATTTCTCCCATGTAGACTTCGTCGCAGTCTCAAGCTGAATATCGACAAGTGTTTTGGTTTTCGTTTTGGTGAGGTCATTGATTTTGAAGCTAGTAGTAGTAGTAGTAGTAGTAGTAGTAGTAACTGCTCTTTGCCCACTTTTAGTAAGTAAATGCACTGCAGATTTTACTTACCGTTTTTCTAGAGAGTAATCGGTATTTAGAATGTTTTGTGTCCATTACCTGAAAACATAGATGATGCAGGAGGGGAAGTGTAGTTTTAAAGTAAGTTTGGTAAACCACGTTTCATTTCTCTTTAAAGACTTCTGGGCTATTGATCCCATGAACTTTAAGAAAAAATCCAATTATCATTTTTCTTTGTTTCCTTGTTTCTAAGTTCATGATATACTTGGAAAATTAGTGTCATTATACTTGCAGACATGTGCATCGAAATAGGGAAAACTGCTCTTGAAGTCATCATCCCAAAACACTGTCTATAGCTATATAAACACACACACAAACACACACACACACACACACACACACACACACACACACACTCACATACACACACACACACCCATCACACACTTACATCCTCCATTCTGATGAGGAATTAGGCGGTAGTGTTGTTTGCCGTCGGAATTGAATCATCTAGGGATATTCTGGGATGTTATCAGGTATCTTACCCTCATGTGTTTTTAGGTGACAGGAGCACCCTACCCCTGAAGGCTACCTCTCGGATTTTGGCGGGTTTTCACTCTTGTTAGCTCTCCTAATGTGGGAGGTGCCACCCTAGAAGGCTGGTTAACTGGCATGAAAGGTAAGGTAGGGAGCTGTTTCCATGCAGTATCAGCACTGTTAGCCGTGCCGACGGTGGTCTTGTAAACTAACCTTCATCATGGACGATCGTATCTATGATTTGCCTCCTCCGAGGTCTTAACTCTCTGCACCCTTAATTGACACAGGCACGCCCAGGGACCTTCCTCCGAACTCGATATCACTTTTGGACAACACCTTGTTGCTTGGCTCTGGTGCCAGAGTTCCGGCTGACCATTTTGATACCTTTGACTTTTGCTTTACTTTGAGCATGATCCCGGCTTCTGCCAGGACGGTGCATCGATTTTCGGATCATTTGCACATCACAGGATGGATTGGCTCAAGGCCTCCATCCAAGCGACCTCGACCCGTAATTGATGATGCGGACAGTTACTGAACCTCCACGCTTTTATTTTAAGGAACAGTCTGCCCAGAGAACTCTTCCCCTCCAATCTGTATTTCAAGGACGCCATCATCATTTACGGATTACCTCACCGACCACATTAGCAAAGCACTCTTAGGGAATGTTGGACATCATGTTTCCTTTCATGCCCTCAAGCATAGAATGCGCATTGTCTGTGTGCAGAATGATGAGCAAATTCAATCTCTCCTTCCTCTCAATTGACGGCACCCATGTCACAGTGCACAGATATTTTGGGGCAACTTGAACTCAAGAACATCCCAGTTATCCAAGTAGAAACTTATGTTCATCCTGCCTTAGGTCGCAGACGTTATCCATGCAATATAGCCAACCTGACATTTGACTGCCTGGACCTTCTAGCCTCAGTAAGAACAACAGGATAGCATTTGCAAGCGCGGGAATTAATTCCTATGCCTCAACAGTACAGAAATTGTTGGTGGTTTGGCCCCCCGGCTAGGTGTTGTACTGTAGGTCACTGGATGACAAAAAAAACTGCGTGGATGACAGAAGACTGACTGCGAAATGCACTGCAGACACAGACTTATCAGGCCACCACTTCGTGCCAGTGGCACAAAGGAGTTACTACTGAGTTTGCAGTCTCCTAGCAACATTAGCCTAGCCTTTCAACAGCACCATTTTCTTTTTGCTTTGTATGTGTCTTCGCCCACTTCGTGGTACCATCTGGGACACGACGGTAGAAGACTGGCAAAACTCCTGACTACCACTCAGGAAGTGAAACTGCCCAGCCTTCTCAGTACTGTCGAAGCTGACATAATCTGATATCACCACCTTGGCTACGAGCGTTCTGAGGGACTGTGACATCGAAGTGGCTTTTTTTTTCTCTATGTAGAGAGCCAAGAAATCAGTGTTTCTAAAGACGCTTGATCGCGACGCCACCAACCAATCAACAGGCGACCTGAAAGAATTCATTGAAGATCAAAATGACTGGGCCACCGTCGAATCCATCACAAAATAAATCCAACCGTCAGATCGATAATCTAAGTCACCTGCGCCGAAATCTCCATGGAATCTCAAGTACTCGGTGAATGTCTACGCGTCTTATATTACGACGTTAACTCCCGAAGATAGAACTAGAGCGATTTCAACACGTGTTGGAACTACTATGAACAATTGCACATACCCACCTCACTAACGACTGGCTTTTGAAGGAAAAGAAATATTGCTCCAACTGCTGCACTGAAGAACACACTCATACGGACTGCACATCTACCTATCAACCAAGCAGTCTCAACTGCAAGAGTGATCATCTCATTCTTGCTGCTAAGTGTCCATTCAGGAAGGATATCGTAAATATAAAAAATAATTCTTGATGCCGACTCAATCTGCAATTACTACTCCAGGTTACCAACAGCCTACTGCTGCTACCAAATTTATTCCAGCACACCCAGACGCCGTTTCCACCAAAATCATGTACTGCACGATGTATGCTCACATGATGTATACTCACATGATGCATGGTCACATGATGAACTCTGTCTGCACTGGAACCTTCAACTTCACAATCAATGAGCTCTTCCGCGTCGATAACTTGCGCACCATCAAATTTCCTGACACCGCACCATCAGCAGAAGTACAGAAAATCTTCTCCAACGTAAGAGGCATCAACATCTCCAGTTAATGCTATCTTCCTCAGAAGTAACATCAAATCTTACTAAATTATTACGAAATATTGCAGTTTGACCACCCAAAAAATTTCATAAAGAATAAATAAATTAGTAGTGAGATATCTGAAGCTTATAAATTATGTGACCCTAAATTTCGCTTCTTGTAAAGTGTATTAAAAAATAATGAATTCTCCCTAAATGTTACATATTCAAGTTAAGATTCCTGAAAAATATTATTATGACTTTCGTTGAAACGATGTATGTTTCTAATGGTCCTTTGCTGTGTTTTTTTTCTCTAAACTGCTCATAGTATGTGACGATAAGAGAAAACCCAAAAGAAGTGAGTAAAAACCTGATAGTTTGATGTTTTGAGGCGACTTTTCCCTCAAGTATTAACGACGTGAAATTTATTTGGGAGATGAGTATGTGTAGTGTGTGTTTGATATGGGGAAAAACCTTACTTAAGTAATACGATTTTACACAAACAGGAGTTGTTAATTGTGTGTGTTGCTTTTATGCCGAGTAGGATGCTAATACGTTTATATGAAATTTTTAAGTTGTGGAGGTGGTGGTAGTTGTGGTGGTGGTAGTGGTGGTGGAAGTGGTGGTGGTGGTGGTGATGGTGGTGGTGGTGGTGGTGGTGGTGGTGGTGGTGGTGGTGATGGTGGTGGTGGTGGTGGTGGTTGTGGTGGTTGTGGTGGTGGTGGTGGTGGTGGTGGTGGTGGTGATGGTGGTGGTGGTAGTTGTGATGGTTATGGTGGTGGTAGAGATGGTGGTGGTGGTGATGAGGGTGATGGTGATGGTGGTGATGGTGGTGGTGGTGGTGGTGGTGGTGGTGGTGGTGGCGGTAGTGGTGATGGTGGTGGTGGGTGGTGGATGGTGGTGGTGGTGTTGTGATGGTGGAGGTAGTGGAGGTGGTGGTGGTGGTAGTTGGTGGAGGTGTTAGTGGTGGTGGTTGTTGTGGTGGTGGTTGTTGTGGTGGTGGTGGTGGTGGTGGTGGTGGTGGTGGTGGTAGTGGTGATGGTGGTGGTGGTAGTTGTGGTGGTGGTGGTAGTGGTGGTGGTGGCGGTGGTGGTAGTGGAGATGGTGGTGGTGGTGGTGGTGGTGGTGGTGGTGGTGATGGTGGAGGTGATGGTTTTGGTGGCGGTGGTGATGGTGGTGGTGGTGGTGGTGATAGTTGTGGTGATGGTGGTGGTGGTGGTAGTTGTGGAGGTGTTAGTGGTGGTGGTGGTAGTTGTGGTGGTAGTGGTGGTGGTGGTGGTGGTGGTGGTGGTGGTGGTGGTGGTGGTGGTGGTGATGGTGGTGGTGGTGGTTGTGATGGTGGTGGTAGTGGTGGTGGTGGTGGTAGTTGTGGAGGTGTTAGTGGTGGTGGTGGTAGTTGTGGTGGTAGTGGTGGTGGTGGTGGTGGTGGTGGTGATGGTGGTGGTGGTGATGGTGGTGGTGGTGAGGAGATTGTGGTGGTGGTGGTAGTGGTGGTGGTGGTGGTGGTGTTGTGGTGATGGTGGTGGTGGTGGTAGTGATGATGGTGGTGGTGGTGGTGGTGGTGGTGGTGGTGATGGTGGTGGTGGTGATGGAGGTGGTGGTGGTGGTGGTGATGGTATTGATGGTGTTGGTGGTGGTTGTGCTGGTGGTGATGGAGGTGGTGGTGATGGTGGTTATTACAACCTAGGATTTCAAAGGCCTGTTATCCCAGGTGTAATGGGAGCAAAAGAAACACAGCAGAAAAAGTTTAGACTTATATTATCCTTCACCAATTTAGAACAGCAATATGTACACTATGTACAGTAATAAGTATAGTGCACGTCACGGTAAGCAAGGCAGAAATAGAAGCCACAAGATAGCAGACCGTGCTTCAACCAGCTCTAGAATGGGAATGACAAGGGCAGACAGGAGAGCGGTATCCACATAACCTCTGCGATTGCCAATCCCACCTTCTTATTGGCTAGAACCTGGTCACTAGTTGAACGATGGGGCCCCATCACCAACTCTTAGCAACCTGGTTCGCTGGTTGGGGGAGATAGCCTGTAAATGAGGGTGTGTCCATGCGCCGAATAAAGGTTACGTACTCTTTGCATGCCACACCCCCACCCCCGAGAAGGCTCAGGATTAGGCTGCCACCTCCCAGTGGTAACCGTGCCGCCATGGCACAAAATAATGGGACCGCCTATCCTCTCCACCATCCAACTCTTAGATAGAGCTCAGCTTTCCTAGTGACCAAAAGCCAAACCCTAAACTTAGAGTGAGACAGCAGTCAGACAGGCTAGCATAGGTCCAAGATACAGGCGGACGGTAGCCCGCATCCCCTCACTAAAAAAAAAACCCCACATCAGGGGATAAAAAAAAAGAGCTTGAAAGGGGGTTACCACAAATACATCCTAACCTAAATAAAATATTAAACTAGACTCTTGACAAAGAGTCTGCCAACACATTTTCTTTGCCGGCAATATATTTAATTTTTATGTTGTAGGGCTGCAGCCTGAGCGTCCAACGCATAAGCCTTGTGTTGTGATTCTTCATGGCTTGGAGATAGACTAACGGGTTGTGATCACTGTAGACTGTGACCACCTGCGATGTCTGGCCCACATAAACATCGAAATGCTCCAAAGCCAGTACCAGCGCGAGGGCTTCTTTTTCAATGGTAGAGTAAGCTCTCTGATGTGGCTGGAACTTGGCTGAAAAGTATGCGATTGGCTGCAGCTCCTTGTTCCCGATTTGTAATAGTACCGCCCCAACCCCAGACTCACAAGCATCAACCTGTAATGAAAAAGGTTTGGAGAAGTCTGGAGACAGGAGAATGGGTGCAGAGCACAATAATCTTTTTGCTTTATTAAAAGCAGTGTTACAATCTGACGTCCAATTAAAGGGAACTTTATGACTGGTAAGAGAGGTAAGAGGGGCTACAATATCTGAGAAATTCTTACAGAATCTTCTGTAAAATCCTATCATGCCTAGGAAACGTTGAAGAGATTTCCTATCATGAGGAACTGGATAATCTTTAATCGAAAGAACTTTAGCAAGTTTAGGTGCAACATTACCACTACCTACTTCATGGCCTAGAAAAGTGACAGTGGCCTGGCCAAAGGAAGATTTAGATAAATTAACTGTTAAATGGGAACTCTTAAAGGTCTCAAACAGAGCCTTAAGTCTAAGTAGGTGTTGATCCCAAGTATCAGACACCACAACAATATCATCTAGGTACGCTGCCGTGCCTTCAAGTCCTTTAATAGCCTGATGGATAAGTTTCTGGAATGAAGAGGGGGAATTTTTCATTCCGAAGGGGGTAACTGTGTATTGATAATGACCTCCTGGAATTACGAAGGCAGAGATTTCCTTCGCCTTATCTGTCAAAGGTACCTGATAGTAACCTTTAAGGAGATCTAATTTGGACACAAAAGTAGCCTTACCCACAAAGTCAATTACGTCATCCAGACGAGGAAGAGGGTAAGCATCTGTAATTGTGACCTCGTTCACTTTACGGTAGTCTGTGCACATACGAAACCCTCCATCAGCCTTTTTTACTAGGATGCACGGTGAAGCCCATGGACTAGATGACTCCTCCACTAAACCATGTTCTAACAAGAAGTCTACTTCCTGCTGAAGTAGCCTTTGCTTTTCAGGATTAGCTCTGTAGGGGGAGAGTTTAATTGGTTTAGATTTTCCCACATCTACATCATGGTAACCTAACGTACATTTTTTCGGCACATCCGAAAAAATATTAGGATATGACTGTAGAAGCTCAGTTAAATTGGTTGCTTGTATTTCAGATAATCCATCCATTAACGGGCTAGGATCCTTGAGGAGGACAGAATTTGAAAGTTTAGTATTAATTTCAGAGATAGAGTGCAAAGAGTCAGAGTCGTCCTCAGAGGTAGAGGACAGAGTCATTACTGGGACTTTATCTGGTGTATGAAAGGCCTTGATTTGATTAATGTGGTAAGTTTTTGTTTTTGAGGTCTTATCAATGGGAGCTACCACATAATTTAAATCAGATAATCTACTTACTATCTGCATAGGTCCCGTAAATCTAGCTTTCAAGGTGTGGCCAGGTATAGGTTCCTGCACCAACACCTTGTCTCCTGGATGGAAGGAGCGGAATTGTGCACTTCTGTCATACCTCTGTTTCATCTTACTTTGAGCTGTCTTTAGGTTAGCCTTGGCTAACTCACGTGCCACCTGCAACCTTGAAGACGGGTTGTAGAGTGCTGAGCTTACGTCTTCTCCCATCCATCCTTCTTTGAGCACCCGAAGAGGACCTCGTACATTGTGCCCAAAGATCAGCTCAAACGGACTATACCCTGTAGACTCTTGCACCGTCTCTCGTACTGAGAACAGCAACAACGGTAGAGATTCATCCCAATCTGTCGGAAAGTGCATGCAAAAACTTCTCATCATTGTTTTTAATGTTTGGTGGAATCTTTCCAAGGCGCCTTGGGACTGAGGGTGATAGGCAGTGGATAAGTTGTGAATTATCCCTAACCTAGTTAATACTTCCCTAAATGCTTTGGCAGTGAAGTTAGTACCTTGATCACTTTGTATAGTTTTAGGAATGCCAAAACAAGAAATGAATTTTGTTAAAGCTTTGAGAATAGCTTTAGTATTGATACTACGCATAGGGATTGCTTCAGGATATCTGGTTACTTTATCCATAATTGTAAATAAATACTGGTTTCCAGACTTTGACTTAGGTAGTGGACCTACACAATCTATAATTAAATCTGCAAAAGGTTCTCCATCAGCAGGTATGGGTTGGAGAGGTGCAGGTTTAATGGAATGTCCAGGTTTTCCAACTTGCTGACATTCTCGGCAACACCTAATATGATTCTTCACATCTTTCTTTAATTTTGGCCAATAAAATTCTTTTGTGATTCTATACAAGGTTTTTGTAATTCCTAAGTGACCTCCTAATGACGTATTATGAGCTATATTTAATATCTGAGGTCTATACTTGGTTGGAACCACTAACCTGTCGTATAATTGCCGGCCCTCTATCTCCTTACCAGTCTCAGTGCAGACCAAATAATCATTTTTAACTTCATACTTGACTGGATGACCCAAAGAGGATTTACCCATGGCTGCCTCAAAAGCGAATTTTAAAGAAGGGTCCTTTCGTTGTTCCTCCCGGAAGGACAGTCCCTCGGGCATGGAAACAGAGACATCTGGCAATCCTGCAACCTGGGAATAGGAAGGCTTGATCGGGGTCTGTTCACTTGATCTACGAGGCTCTGGCCAGTTTTCCTCGTAAAACAATGTGGCTATTCCGAGATCGGAGTCGTCCAAGGATAGGTCAACATTCTCTCCAGACAACCCTTGGGATGTTGCCCGAGTTATGGCCAACACCGGAGAAGAATTAATCATTATAGGTTCAGGACACGAACTAACAGTAGTAATGTTATTACCCAGTAATAACATGGCATTTTTCATGGGAAATCCTTTTGAGACACCTACAGTCAAGTACCCAGTGTAATATTTGCACTGTACATAAATTTTATGCAAAGGAACAGAATATATAGCTCCTCCAAATGCTTCCAATAAAACTGAGGAATTCAAAGAAGTATTCTCTGAAAGGGGTAATATTCCTTCTCTGACAAGTGAGCAATATGCTCCAGTATCTCTAAAGGTATTTACTTTAGTTGGTTCTGAGTTTTCCTGAAGGGAAATAAGACTTTCGCAATAATAAGGGGCCATACCTTTTTCTACTTCTCTAGGGGACATGTTACTAGGGATATTAGAGATTTTCCCGATGGGTTGAGGTTTTTGGGGGCAGTTGGAACTGATGTGACCTACTTTATTACACCTGAAGCAGACGACAGGCTTGCCCTTTACTCCCTGATGACGTTGCAAGTGGTGTCGTTCTGGCTGGTGCCTCTCTGGATATTGTTGTCGAGATGCTCCATAAGTAGTTTGCCTCTCCGCAGGGGGACCATATGTTGAGAAGCGTGGCTCACCAGGTGACTTAGTTGGATGACGTAGACGCTCTCCCTCCGGCTGGCACTTCATTCTCCAATGTTGTCGATCTCTGCTCACGCCAGACTGTTGAAAAGAGAGACGGGACCGCTCGGACAAGGAGCGGTTCGTTTCGAAGGTATCAGCCCACCTGGCTGCCTCCAATGCAGTGGTTAAGTCACGATCCTGCAGAAAGACACGAACCTCGGGTCCCACAGACTCCAGCAGGTTATCAATCAGAATAAGCTGCACCAGCTCCTCAAAGTTAGAGACACCACTCGCTTTATACCAGCTGGTAAAAGCTTTGGTTTGCTGTCTCACAAAGTCCACCAGGGATTGACCAAGCTGCCGCCTGTTCAATTTGAAGGTCTTACGATATTTAGCTGGGATACATGTATATGCTCCCAACACTGTGGTCTTCACTATTTGATAATCAGAGAATTCAGCGTCAGTTAATACCGACGTAAATTCCTGTGCCTTACCCAATAATGCTGTATGAACCAACGCTGCCCAGTGCTGTTCCGGCCACCTCAAGGCTCGAGCCTGATTTTCGAAGCTTTCGAAAAATTGCTCTGGTTCGGCCTCATTGAAGCGGGGAACAAGCTGTACTGCTTTTTGTAAACTGAAATCGTTTACAGAATGCGAAAACTGCCTCCTTTCTCTTTCCCTATCAAATTCTTCCCTTGCGAATGCTCTCTGTTCCCTAGTTTGCTCCAGCGTGATTTTTGCCAGCTCAAGTGCCAAGGACGCTGATTCACCTCGAGACAACCCAGCTGCACTATACTGACCATCTTGCTCCGTAGGTGTATCATCTTCCTCATGCGAGAACATAGGAGTTTTTTCCCTAGCTCCCGTAGAGGGAGGAGTTTGATGTGCCATCTCTTCTTCAATAAGTTTGTCAGCAATAAGTGAACGCAGTTGCGCAGCTGTAAGAGTGCGTTTATAGGGAATGCCAATGGAACGAGCAATTTGCCAACAACGCTGTAGGGACAATTTAGGTAGGTTATGCAAAGTATATGCCGACACCAGGCGTCTGACTCGTCTAGGTGGCATAAGTTATTCGCTATGCACAGTACGAATACCCCAACGTAACACGTTAATTTGCAGAACACGCTTAGCTATGCACAGTACGATTCCAGAATACGCATACAAGCAAAGCCGACTGCACACAAGATTGACCGTAGCGAAGCGAGCACACTGAACAAGCTAGTAGCGAGCTGTTGAACGATCACACAATAGCAAGGCTGATCATAAGCAACTGACACGCAAAATTTGTAAGTGGCATGCAAAGAGTGCATAACCTTTATTCAGCGCATGTACACACCCTCAATGAAAGGCTACCTCCCCAACCAGCGAACCAGTAATAAGGGTAGGATGATGGGGCCCCATCGTCCAATCAGTACCTAGGTTCAGCCAATGAGAAGGTGGGTCTGGCAATTGTGGAGGTGACGTGGTCACCACTCACCTGTCCACCCTTGTCATTTCCATTCTAGAGCTGGTTGAGCACAGTTATCCATTCTGTCTACAGGCTGTGTCTTTGCCTTTGATTAACCGTGTTGTACACATACATTTCCAACTGTATATAGTGTACATACTTATAAATACTTACTATCGCTCTTGATGAAGGAAAATATATTTCAAAGTCATTCAGCTGTGTTTGTTCTGCTCCTTGCTCCCCTATACACCCAGGACAACAGGCCTTTTTGTTCCTGGGTTGTAATATGGGTAGCCTGTCCGAGAGTTGGAGCTGGATTTAGAGCAGGAGTTGAGCCTAGGGTTGAAGCTGAAGCAGGAACATTGTATAGCTTGCTGTCTGGCATTGCATCAGCTTTGCCAACGCTTTACGAAACTTTGCGTGTCAGCCTTGCGTTCTTATGGTCAGCCTGCTATTGTGTGATCGTTGACAGCTTGCTATTGCCGTGTTGTGCTCACTTCGCTATGGTCAATCTTGCTGTTGTGTGAATACTTTGCAATTGGCTTTGCTATTGTGTATCAGCCTCGCTATTGCATGTGCGTATTCTGCATTCGGCTTTGTTACGTGTCAGCCTTATCGTGCGAGTATTCTGCAGCTGTACTGTGCATAGCTGAGCATGTATTGAAAATAGCGTGTTATGTTGGGGTATGCTGCCTAGATGAGTCAGACGTCTAGTGTCTGAATACACTTTAGTAAACTTGCCAAAGTTTTCTCTACAACGTTGTTAGCAAATTGCTCATTCCATTGGCATTGATTATGAACGCACTCTCACAGCTGCGCAGCTTCGTACTCATATAAGCATTAATCTTCGAGAAGAGGAGATGGCACATCAAACTCCTCCCTCTACGGGAGCCAGAAATAAAACCCGGATGTTCTTGCAAGAAGAAAATGATACATTACCTGAGCAAAATCGTCAGTCTCGTGCGACAGGGTTGTCTGAAGGTGAATCTGCTGCGTTGGCACTTGAGTTGGCGAAAATCAATCTCGAGCAGACTAGGGAACAGCGCTTATAAGCCAGGGAAGAATTTGATAGAGAAAAAGAAAGGAGGCAGTTTTCGAAAGTTGTAAAGGACTTTAGTTTGCAAAAAGCAGTACAGCTGTTTCCCTGTTTCACTGAGGCTGGACCTGAACAATTTTTCGAGACTTTCAAAAACCATGTTCGAGCCTTGAGGTGGCCTGAACAACATTGGGCATCTTTGGGGCATACAGCTTTTCTTGGTAAGGCACAGGAATTTACATCAGTGTTAAATGACACTGATTTTTATAATTACTAAGTGGTGAAGACCACAGTTCTTGGAGCGTATCAATGTATTCCTGCTAAGTATAGGAAGTCATTCAAGTTAGGCAGACGACAGCTTGGTCAATCACTGGTGGATTTTGTTAGGCAGCAGACCAAAGCTTTTACCAGCTGGTACACAGCAAGTGGTGTCGCTACCTTCGATGAGCTAATTTAGCTCATCTTAGTGGATAACCTGCTGGAGTCTGTGGGACCAGAGGCTAGAATCTTTCTGCAGGACCGTGTCTTAACCACTGCTTTGGAAGCAGCCAGGTTGGCTGATACTTTTGAAACCAACCACTTTTTGTCCGAGCGGTCCCATCTCCCTTTTCAACAGCCTGGCATGAGCAGAGATCGTCAACATTGGAGGATGAAGTGCCAGCAGGAAGGAGAACGTCTACGTCAGCCAACTAAGTCACCTGGTGAGCCACGCTACTCAACTTATGGTCAACCTGGTGAGCGACAAACCACTCAACATGGTGTATCTCGACAACAGTACCCAGAGTGACACCAGTTACAACGTCAGCAGGGAGCTAAGGTCAAGCCTGTCGTGTGTTTTATTGTACTAAAGCGGGTCACATCCGCCCAAACTGCCCAAATAAACCCCAACCATTAGGGAAAATTTATAATGTCCCTAGTAACATGACCCTGAAAGAAGTAGAGAAAGGGATGGCCCCTTATTATTGCAAGAGTCGTATATCCCTTCAGGAAGACTCAAAGAAAACTGAAGTCAGAACCTTTAGGGATACTGGAGCATATTGCTCACTTATAAGAGAGGGAGTACTTCCCCTTTCTGAACACACTTCATTACAATCCTCTGTTCTATGAGAAGCTCTTGGAGGAACAATTATTTCTGTCCCCTTGCATAAAATATATATAGAGTGCAGATATTACACTGGATATTTGACTGTAGGTGTATCTGGAGGATTTCCTATGAAAGATGCCATGTTATTACTGGGTAATAACATTACCACTTCTAGTGTATGTCCTGAACCCGTAATGATTAATTCTTCTCCGATGTTGGCCATAACTCGGGCAAAATCTCAAGGGTTGTCTGGCAAGAATGCTAACCTATCCTTGGATGACTCTGTTCTCGGAATAGCCAGTTTGTTTTACGAGGAAAACTGGCCAGAGCCTCGTAAATTTAGTGAACAGCCCCAGATCAAGCCTTCCTATTCCAGGGTTGTAGGATTTCCAGATGTCTTTGTGTCCATGTCCGAGGGACTGCCCTTCCCGGTGGAACAACGAAAGGACCCTTCATTAAATTTCCTTTTGCAGGCAGCCATGGGTAAATCCTTTTCAGATCATTCGATCAAATATAAACTTTAAAACAACTATTTGATCTGCACTGAGACTGTTAAGGAGATAGAGGGTAGGCAACAGTCAGACAGGTTAGTGGTTCCAACAAAGTTTAGACCTCAAATATTAAATATAGCTCATAACACTTCATTAGGTCACCTAGGAATTACTAAAACTTTATATAGAATCTCAAAAGAATTCTATTGGCCAAAATTAAGGCAGGATGTGAAGAATCATATCCGCTGTTGCCGAGAATGTCAGCAAGTAGGGAAACCTGGACATTCCATTAAACCTGCACCTCTCCAGCCTATACCTGCTGATGGAGAACCTTTTGCAGAATTAATTATAGATTGTGTAGGTCCACTACCTAAGTCCAAGTCTGGAAATCAGTACTTATTTACCATTATCGATAGAGTACCTATATACCCAGAAACAATTCCCATGCTCAGTATTAATACTAAAGCCATTCTCGAAGCTTTAATAAAATTAATCTCTTGTTTTGGCATTCCTAAATCTATTCAAAGTGATCAAGGTACTAACTTCACTGCCAAAGCATTTAGAGAAGCATTGACTAGGATAGGGATTATTCACAACTTATCCACTGCCTATCATCCTCAGTCCCAAGGCGCCTTGGAAAGGTTCCATTAGACATTAAAAACCACGATGAGAACTTTTTGTATGCATTTTCCTACAGACTGAGATGAATCACTACCTTTGTTGCTGTTTTCAATAAGGAAAACTGTGCAGGAGTCTACCGGGAATAGTCGGTTTAAGCTGATCTTTCGGCACAATGTACGAGGTCCTCTTCGGGTGCTCAAATAAGGATGGATGGGAGAAGACGTTAGCTCAACACTCTCCAACACGTCTTCAAGGTTGCAGGTGGCACGTCAGTTAGCCAAGGCTAACTTAAAGGCAGCTCAAACCAAGATGAAATAGAGGCATGACAGAAATTCGCAATTCCGCTCCTTCGATCCAGGAGACAAGGTGTTGGTACAGGAACCTATACCTGGCAACACCCTGAAAGCTAGATTTACGGGACCTATGCAAATTGTAAGTTACTGATGTAAATTATGTGATATCTCCCCTTGACAAGACCTCAAAAACTAAAACTTACCACATTAATCAAATTAAAGCTTTTAATACACCAGGTAAAATCCCAGTAATGACTCTGTCCTCTGCCTCTGAGGATGACTGACGCTTTACACTCTATTTTTGAAATTATTGTCAAGCCTCCAAATTCTGTCCTCTTCAAGGACCCTAGCACTTTAATGATGGGGCTGTCTAAGATTCAAGTAAAAAGCTTAACTGCGCTTCTACAGTCATACCCTGATATTTTTTTCGGATGTGCCGAAAAAATGTACATTAGGTTATCATGACGTAGATGTGGGAAACTCTAAACCTATTAAACTCTTCCCCTACAGAGCTAATCCTGAAAAACAGAGGCTACTTCAACAGGAGGTAGAATTTCTGTTAGAGCATGGGTTAGTGGAGGAGTTGTCTAGTCCATGGGCTTCACCGTGCATCCTCGTGAAAAAGCTGATGGAGGTTTTCGAATGTGTACAGACTACCGTAAGGTGAATGAGATCACAATCACAGATGCTTACCCTCTTCCTCGTCTGGATGACATAATCGATTTTGTGGGTAAGGCTACTTTTGTGTCCAAGTTAGATCTCCTTTGACGGATAAGGTGAAGGAAATCTCTGCCTTCGTAATTCCAGGTCATTATCAATATACAGTTACCCTCTTCGGAATGAAAAACTCTCCCTCTTCATTCCAGAAACTTATCCATCAGGCTATTAAAGGACTAGAAGGCACGGCAGCTTACCTAGATGACATAGTTGTTGAGTTTGATACTTGGGATCAACAAATGTTTAGATTTAAGGCTCTCTTTGAGAACTTCCATAGTTTCCCCTTAACTATTAACTTGTCTAAGTCTTCCTTTGGCCAGGCTACTGTTAATTTTCTGGGTCATGAAGTAGGTAGTGGCAAAGTTGCCCCTAAATTTGCTAACGTTCTTGCCATTAAAAAATATTTAGTTCCTTATGATAGGAAATCCCTTCAACGTTTCCTGGGCATGATAGGATTTTACAGAAGATTCTGTAAACTTTTTTCAGATATTGTAGCCCCTCTTACCTCTCTTACCAGTCACAAAGTTTCCCTTAATTGGACCCCAGAATGTCAAAATGCTTTTACAAAAACAAAAAGATTATTGTGTACTGCACCCATTCTTTTGTCTCCAGACTTCTCCAAACCTTTCTCATTACAGGTTGATGCTTGAGCCTGGGGTTGGGGCAGTACTTTTGCAAGTTGAGGACGATGGGTTGAGGCCCGTGGCCTACTTCTCAGCCAAATACCAGCCGCACCAGAGGGCCTACTCTACAATTGAAAAAGAAGCCCTTGCCCTGGTGCTGGCCATGGGGCACTTCGATGTTTACTTGGGCCAGACTTCGCAGGTGGTCACCGTTAATAGTGACCACAACCCTCTGGTGTATCTCCAAGCAATGAAGAACCACAATACGAGGCTCATGAGGTGGAGTCTCTTGCTGTATCACTATCATATGCAAATAATACACATAGCCGGCAAAGAAAATATGCTTGCCAACAGTCTGTCAAGAGTTTAGGTTAGGATGTAACCTAAAAGCTCTTTTTTTCCCTTTTATATATATAATGAGTATTTTGGGTTTTCTTTTAGTGAGGGGATGTCCCGCTTCCGTCCGCAGGTACCTTGAACCTACGTTAGCCCTACTGTCTGGTTTTATGTCATGAGTAAAGTTGAGCTCTACCTAAGAGTTGGATGGTTGAGAGGAAAGGCAGTCCCATGATATTGTGCCATGGTGGCACGGTTACCAATTGGAGGTGGGAGCCTATTCCTGAGCCCTTTCGGGGTGCGGGTGTGGCACACAAAACATATGTAACCTTTATTTGGTGCATGTATACACCCTCATTGAAGAGCTACCTCCCCAAGCAGTTAACCAGTACTAAGGGTCGAATGATGGGGCCCCATCGTTCGATCAGTACCTAGGTTCAGCCAATGAGAAGGTGGGTCTGGCAATTGTGGAGGTGTCGTGGTCACCACTCACCTGTCCACCCTTGTCATTTCCATTCTAGAGCTGGTTGAGCACGGTTGTCCATTCTGTCTCCAGGCTGTGTTTTTGCCTTTGACCAACCGTGTTGTACACATACACTTCCAACTGTATATAGTGTACATACTTGTAAATATTTACTATCGCTCTTGGTGAAGGAAAATATATTTCAAAGTCATTCAGCTGTGTTTGTTCTGCTCCTTGCTCCCCCTTTACACCCAGGATAACAGGCCTTACCATCTGTGGGCCAGAGATTTTATTTGGTAGCCTGACTTGATTTCATCGATGTTGTTATGCTGTACGAACGTGTTCCAGACTCGAGTCCTTCTAGGAAAGAGCGATCTCAGATGAGACATTTTGGAGAAAATTACAGCCAGAGTGTAGAAACTGTCTTCTTGCTGTCAGCAAGTGAAATCAAGTGTAGCACCTTGACATTATCGGCCTTGTGCATAGTAGTAAGGCAGTCCACATGCAGTACCTGTCTCTCTCTCTCTCTCTCTCTCTCTCTCTCTCTCTCTCTCTCTCTCTCTCTCTCTCTCTCTCTCTCTCTCTCTCTCTCTCTCTCTCTCTCTCTCTTTCTCTTTGTCTGTCTGTGTCTCTCTCTGGTTCTCTACTCTCCTTCAGCTTCACTCCACTCTCCATCATCTGAGCCCGACCTCTGAGAATAATCTCTAAGGAAAACTTCCAGTCCTTCAGATTTGAGGATGTGAATCATACACTTACTCGTCCTGCTTAGTCATCCTCTAAGCCTCATCTCCCATCCATGTCCAACCTTGTGTACAACCTCCGGGATGCCTATTCAAGCTTGAACAACATCTAGGACTGACCAATACTATTCCCAGGTGGGGACCCCAATGTAAATAAGTCACTCTGTCTGACTTTATTGGGTTATCTTAGGCTCTCGACACATATGCTGCTATGTATGATAATCTATGTAAGCGTATTTTATATAACTGAATAAACTTACTTTCTTACTTAAAATACTTCGCATCCCACAACTTATTCTCCAAGATCTTTCTCTTCAAGCCCATCCTTTCAGCTCTCTCACATCCTCCACCAAACTCATATTCCCACAATTTCATCAGGAGTCTGGTGCTGTTAACGATGGCTCTGGGAAATGCGGTAGTGGAAGAATTGGTAAGTAAAGTGGTGGGGGAAGTGGCTAAGTGGGTGACGAAGTGTAGTGGACTCTCTTCATCAAGTATATTTTACCCTTTGTCAAGAGAAAGTCAACGGGGTAAAACCCGACAGGTAGACGCTATGGGAATGTCTTAGACTCCTTTGAAAGCAACACTCTTCGGATATATTCCAAAGGTGACCGAGCAGGGCACGCCTCCAAGGTGCCCAGGAAGCAGCACGCTAAAGATATACAACAAAATACATCCCTTAATATCCCTACTCCAGCACTTTCTCCAACACCATTAACTGCAAACACCCCTACTCCAGCACCATCTCCAACATCATTAATAGCACTACCCCCAATACGAACAACACAGACACAACTACTACTGTCTCTTCTGACAGAAGCACCACTACATTAAACACCACCTCCACTATTATAAGTGCCAAAAACACTGACATTACCACCACCATTATTCAAGTTCCAAAAAAATGACCAACATAGTCATCTAATCATAACGGATTTGCCACAAGCACATAACATCTATCACCTTGCTTTTATAACAACCACACCTAGAAACTACTGCATCAGCAATACTTTCCACTGCACAAGCAATATAATCGACGGTTACGCTACCCGTACTGATACTACCAACAGACCACTTACCAATTACAAACAACTGCATATCTAATAAAACCAATATCATGACCCACGAAATCGTAATGAAACGACTGCAAAAAAACCACGGTGAGGGTGGGGCTTGAACTTGTAGCAAGTGAATCGTAAAACTCCAGGTCAGCGCGTAAGCCACTGGGCCAGCTGGCTAAAACACAATTCATCCAACTAGGCATATAAATATTCCTAGTTGGATGAATCTTATTGTAGCCAGCTGACCCAGTGGCTTACGCGCTGCCTTGGAGTTTTACGACTAACTTGCCGCCAGTTCAAGCCCCACCCGCACCGTGGTTTGGTAAGCAACATCATTCTAACCTCACATCAGCACCAAGTATCGTTGAATAACCGGAAACTGACACACAATTGCAGACACCAAAGCTTAGTACCACATCAGTTCTCGTACCAACACTAATTGCATATAGGATAGAAGGTGCAAAAGTAGATAGGGAAAGATAACGGAACGGTTAGGAAAATTAAAATGAATTACAAGAGAATGTTTGAAACGAATTTTGAGGAAGATACCATATTGACGTATATAGTAACCATGATCAAGAGCCTTGATAAATGCATGAAAAAAAAAAAGATAGTGAGTGAAAGAGGCAATGAAGAAGAGAATCAGAAAAAACAGGAGATAATTATACATAGGAAAAATTCGAAGAAGAGAGCAGAGAAAAGAGAAAGATATTTGAAAGAATCAATTGAGCAGGTTGACAGAGGAATTAGAAAACACGAAGGAGAGACTGATGTAAGCTGGAGTGAAGGAGTGGTGGATGAGTAGAAATTAAGCTATGGTCACCTGCTAAAGAATGATGACAAATTGGTAGCAGTAATAACACATGAGAGGGATATTAGAGGGTAATACACAAATAACCAGTACATATCAGAAGGAAACTTATGATGACATTTCGGTCTGACTTGAACCATTGACTAGTCACACACTAATGTTAGTGTGTGACTAGTTAACGATCCAAGTCGGACCGGAACGTCACCATAAGTTTGTTTCTCCTCTGTTCGGTTTATTTGTGTATTGTTCCGGACACTATATTGTGCCTCTTTGTTCTGTATTCTAGGGTGAATACAAACATAAGAGAGGAAAACTTCAGTGTATTGAAAAAAAAATATTCTTGCAAATATACCATAAAGGAAGGGGAAAAAAATGAAGGTTAAAGAAATTAAAGTAGGAAAAGGAGACTGAAGAAAAAGTATATAGTATTTTTTTTATAAGAAGATATGCAAAATAATATTCAGAAATGTATCAATGAGACCGAATGATACAGAGTAAGAATAATGAACTCAGTCCCAAAGAGTACGAAAGGGTGTTTGTGAAGAAACACAGGCTTGAGGAAGAATGAGAGGCAGAGAGAGGGAGAGAACGGAGGATAAGGCAGAGACCAACAGAATGTAATGGTCGGGGAAACAGAAGCAGGCTGAGAAAAATGACTCCAGAACTATTCATCAAGGAAAGTGGAAAGGAATTGCAGGATGCAGACACGACTTAGAAATAAATAGCTTTCCCTCAAACCCCCCCCCCCACCTACCCACGATCACACTCTCCCAACCCAACCCTCCAGCCCTAAAATACCTAAGTGGATGCAATAAGATCACAGTAAACAGGAAATATCACAATATGCAGAACAATCACTGTGAAAAATAGTGAACTTCCAAGCGCTATCGTGATTTCTCACAGTTATTTGACAATGTGAGATTTCGCGAAAGTACTTGGAAGTTCATTGTTCATTTCACAGTGGGTGAAATGAACAGATAGTAGCCAAGGATCAACAGCATCAGAACTAGACGCTGGTGATAAATGGCATAAAATACCGACACGATGGACAAGGACTTGCCTTGTATGGGCCAGTAGGCCTCTTGCAGTGTTCCTCCACTCATATGTTCCTATGTTCTTGAGTCAGTATCATGCGAGCCTTTATTGACAACGTTTCGACCACACAATTGGCTATATCAAGCCACAAGCAGATCTGATATTTATGGTGTGATAATGCCCACTGTGGGCAAAACAGTGTCTTCATTACTGCTGTTGCATCGTTCAGCTCCTTCCATTAGATCCAGAAGACTTTATGATGAGCAAGTCGCATGTGCAAGTCTTGCACATGTGACTTGCTCATCAACTTTTTAGTATTTTGTATTTAATGCAAAGACCTAGTAGGCAAACAATGGATGCATTGCAAACAAGAATTGCGAAACGAAGGTGGAGAATAACAGAAGCAAAATCGGATACTGTAGTAATAACATACACCAAACTTACAGGAAGGATGACCAATGTGATATTCCCAGAAGGATATCATATAGGGAGGAGAGAAAGGGAGGGAGGAAGATGATAATACTAGGACTAGTTAATTCAGTTAAAGGAAAGGCTATCTATGCGAAATTTGGACAGAAGCGATGGGAATAACCGACAACCCCTAGAAACCTAAGCACCACCTTCCTATCTTTAAGGATAAGGAATTCAAGGAGGGCCTTAACTTTAGCATTTAAAGGAGCTACTTCTCCTTGGCCGATATGAAACCCCAAATATTTAATCTTCGCTTGCCCAAATTCACATATGTACAAATTAATGGTGAAATTATACTTACCTAGAACCTCAAACAAAAGTTTAAGTTGTCGTAGGTGTTGGTCCCAACTGTTCCTATACATGACTAGGTCATCCATGTAGGCTTCTACCCCATTCATATCTCCTGTAGGTACATTCATAGGGTGTTGGAACGTCGATGCTGCATTACAGAAGCCGAAGGACATAACACAGTTATACAAACCACCTGGTATTGTAAACGCCGAGATCTCTCGAGCTTGTGGCGAAAGTGGTACTTGATAGTACCCTCTCAATAAATCAAGTTTGCTAATATGATTAGCCTCATAAACCTTATCTATCAAATCATATATCATTGGAATCAGGAATCCGTCTCAGATACCGTAACGGCGTTTACTTTTCTAAAGTCGGTACACATTCGGGCAGTCCCATATGGTCCCATAGTGATGCTCAAGGACTTTTATTAGGTTCTATCAGTCAATGGGAGAGCACGAAATTTACTCCTTTCTACAATTCGCCTTGATTTTTAGGGCTTACTCGGTAAGGAGCAAGGTTTTAGAACATCATTAAATAGCTGTGGATATTGTTTGGTCAGTACTTTTATTTCGTGTTTCTTGTCTACTTTAAGATTTACTAGCAATCTAAATTACGTAAGGCCTCCGAATTTTTCAGAAGAATCGGGAATCCCACACTTTCAACCAAATATTGTGAGGTTTCCTCTTGTTTTGATGACAAGAGAGTACAGATAGGAGAAAGAGGGCCAGTATAGGATTTAATTTGATTTATGTGATAGGTGCGCTCAGAATTCCTCTTCTTCAGTGTTCGTATCACATAATTTACGTTGTTTAAATGTTTCACGACCTCTAAAGGTCCTTCAAATTTGGGTTAAAGGGCGTGTCCCGGGGTGAATCGTTGCACCAAAACCTGATTCTATGGTTTAAATGATGCTAAGGTCAAGCGATTTTTCATTGATTTAGAACTCATACATGTAGGTGCTGGTTTCCCCATCCAGGCCTCTTTGAGTATTTGCTTCGGTCCTCGAACTTGATGTCCATATATCAGTTCGAACGGAGTAAAACCCAAACTGTCAAGTCCACTCTCTAAATGCGAACAGGAGAAGGGGAATTCTTCATCCCAGTTGTTGGAAAATTGTTGGCAGTAAACTCGCATCATAGTTTTTAAGGTTCCATGGAACCTTTCCACAATCCCTTGGGATTGGGACCGGTAGGCAGTAGCATAAACAGACTTAATCCCTAACTGAGAAAGAGCTTCTCGAAAAAAAAATTGAAGTAAAATTCGACCCTTGGTCTGTTTGGATTTCTCGCAGTAGTCCAACATGAGAGAAAAACTTGATCAGTGCACGTAATATAAGGCGAGCATTAATCTTTCTGAGGGGAATTGCTTTGGGGTACTTGGTAACGGTGTCCATTATGGTGAAAAGGATCTGGTTCCCCTCTTTAGTTTCGGGCAGAGGCCCAACACAGTCAACCACGAATTTTGCTCAGTGGAGCAGGGGGTGGATTAAGTGCTGTTTTACCGATGAGTTGACACACTAGACAGCTCTTCACATACCTCTCCACAATTTCTCTCATTTTTGGCCAGGTAAAATGTTTGGCGATTTTCCCTAAAAGTTTTCTTTTGCCCTAAATGCCCACCTGAAGGGCTGTTGTGAGCGAATTTACAGGCCAGGTCCCTAAACGGGTAAGGCAAGACTAACAGATAGTTACTTTTAAACAATCCCTTTTCATTTAGTATTCCTTCCTCCCAGTAGTTACAGTGGTGCATATTACTAGTTTCCTTTACCGACACTGCAAGTTTCCAGAGCTTCTCCAAGGAGGGGTCTAGTTTTAGTTGCTTAACTAGATCCTCTCTCGAAAATAAGTCTATTTCAGACTTCAACTCCGGAGTACGTACCGGTTCTGTAGGAATCGTTGAACCAGAACTCGCAGTTCCCTTGAATAACCTCGCTAGCCCTAAACCAGCATTGTCAGTAGCACTTTCGGAAGCTGAAGGAGATCGAGACCGTTTAGTTATAGCCCTGGCTACCACACTCAGGGGAAACAGAGCAGGCTCTTCCCTTCGCACGTCTACCGTAGTTATTGTCTGTTGAATTTTCTATGACTAGAGGCTCTTTACATATCCCACCACTCTCTAGGTCATTTCCTAATAATAAGTCGACACCACTTATAGGGAAGTCGGTGTGGGGATACTCCAATCGATACTTGGCCCATGAAGGAGGGGGTCGCAATATAAAGTTTGTGTACAGACACCCTCGCAGTTGCGCCACCGTAAGCTTCTAGTAGGACGTCTAACCCAGTATAAGATTCTTCAGGGAGTGTCAGCAGCCCTTCTTTGAGCAGAGTCAAATAGGAACCAGTGTCCCTAAAAGAGTTTACCTCGATCAAAAGGTGATCTGTAACTCCTACCTTACTTTTGGAGAAGTAGGGACTCAAAGATGGTCACAAATCCGAAGTTGACATCAGTTTGGGGCTTAGTCAACTAGAGTGATCTTGTTCCATTTCCCTGAAACTGACTATCTGACCCCAATTTAGACTTTTCTTTAGAGGCCGATGATGATATAATTTGAGAGGGAAGTCTATAGTGTTGACTCTTTCCCTGGTCTCTGTCCGTTTAAAATATTGGGATTTAATGTGTCCTTCCTTTAAACAATAATATTTTACTCTCCCAAAAATTTTATCTTGTCTATACGGCGTGTTCAATTGTGCCAGGTACTTCCCATTCGGTTGCACGGCCGTTCGGGATTGTAACATGAAAAGCTTTCTCTCAAATCCCCCATGATTGTTTTGTGTGTGTATATATATATATATATATATATATATATATATATATATATATATATATATATATATATATATATATATATATATATATATATATATATATATGCAATAAGATCACAGTAAACAGGTGATTTCAGAAAATGCAAAACAACCACTCTGAAAGAATAGAGAAATTCCAAGCGCTTTCGTGACTACTCACATTATCAAGGAACTATGAAAGTAAAGCATCCAAGGAAGCTATATAAGGGGTCTGGCCAACACCTCACTATCAGATCCCACAACGGTTAAACACCTGACACGCGCCGGCCCAACTGGACAGGTCCTTTGCACAACTCACCAACAAACTATTCTACCCAAGAAAATTTAAAAATTATTATTTGTCCAGTGTATTATTAAATTCTTCCCAAATTCTATTAATTATAAATGGATCTAATTTGTATAAACCAAAGGAAATATTCATATTATTGTCAAAACTGCTTTTTATAAACAAGATTCAATTATATTCCTGTCGACCATGGACTTGTGGAGAAATTTTCTCCAGGAGGGGGGCTTCAGCCCCCTTCAGCCCCCTTCAGCCCTCTCAGCCCTGAGGGGCCACTAGAAGGGGCGAGCGTCTTGTTTACTGCTAGAGTGAGTAATTGATCACAGATGCTATGCGTGGTCAAATGACCTCTGCTCCTTGCAGGGGTGTTGCAACGTGTATTTTTATAAGAGACAGTACATCTCTTACTTAGCAGGACAATTAAGGAAAATCCTGCTCCCACTTTATTACCATAGTAAAACTAGTGTACATTGTTGTCTACGCTTAAGACAGCAAGAAACAAACATTCTGCTTTGCTTCATCGAGGAGTTGACAAGGATGCAAGGTACTAGGTCAGCGTTTTTTTGTGCTAGGGCAGTGACGGCTTGGGGTGGTGTACTGACGCCAGACTAACTTTGACTCTACTACGAGACACTGACGCCAGGATAACCAGCAAAGGACATTGATCTGTGCGTTAGTGTGAATAAAGTGTCTCACACAACACAATAAACACTTAAGAGAAGTGTGATCAGCTTCTCTTGTGATACATTGTGAACAATAAAGACGAATCTTGTTGAACATAGTGTACCAGTGTGCGTTTCCTAGACAATGGAAGACGTGGACATCCAAGGACACTTCAGCTTCTATCAAGTCACCGATATCTGTCGAAGGTGTTGAGAACACCATAGCTCACGTTACAAAGAGCAAGGTATGTTACGAATTTCTTGTAGATCGGGGGATTGCGCAATTCTTGAGTCACAAGGAGTTTGTAATCAACCTATAATCGGCAGTAAGGTGTGGACTTTTGAGTCCAAACAAGTAAGTATTATGTCAGCCATCATCGAATGAAATATGCTGACATAACACCCCCTAGGGGTAATTTATACTTACAAATTGTATCTCTTGACAGCCCACTGTTGTGATGGTTTCGACAGCATCTAGACCTCGTCTGCAGGGACGGCTGTGTAGACGATTTGCTGTCATTTATCAGCTAAGTGTTCATTATATAATTATATCTTAGCTGGTAAGGCCAAATTCTCAACAGAACTTTGGTCGTGCTCGAACCGGATAAAGACCACACTGTGGTCCAAATATGTTGTACTACAGTGTACAAATAACCTATGAGCCAAGGTCCTTCGAAAAAAGCTGTAAAACTAGTGTTTTACAATATAAATCAGTATAAATGAGTCCCTCCAGACTCAATCACAGAGAATGGGCAGCCAAAAGAAAACGGGCGCTCACCCAGCGTTCACCCAAAGGAAAACGGGCGCTCACCCAGCGGACACCCAAAGAAAACGGGAGCTGGGTGACTCACCCACACCCTGCATCAACTGCTCCAATCTCGAGAAATTGCTGACTTAAGACAACACCCAAGTTGTTTGTCTGAGTGTATATACACACAGTGTTTATAATGTTTATAGACAGAAATTAAGAGACAAGATTGTGTTAAAGTTTGTTTCTTATAGATTTACCTGTTATATTAAAGGAACTTATATATAAAGTGTAAGCTTTCAAATATATATTAACAGTGAAATTTATATATGTGTAAGTAATATTCACGTGTGATTACAGTTATACAGTGACATTTATAGTGTATAGTGAATGAAGTGTATAACATCGTTATTTACGATTAATCATCATGGTCAGGCTGACACAGCAAACTCTAAGCCGTAAACATCAGCCACATGTACCCTGTACCCTCATGGTCATTAACCCTGAGGTTAAGCTTAGTGGGTCAGTAGTGTCTGACTCGATTATTGCTGACTTAAGCATAACAAAAACTCAGCTGTTTATAGCAGTACAGTGTTTTTTAAACACTCTAAGTGTGGTGCTAGAATTTTCAGTATACCATTAAAATGGCTTGTTTGAAAACTCAGTTTCAGTCTTTACAGACTAAGATTACACAATTAGAAAATCTAATTTCAGTCTGTCTAGGATTAACTCAAGATACAAACATAGATTTTGATGATCTTGAGGTCAAGTTTGAATTATTTACACAACGTCTGGAAATAATTAATTCAGACTATACACATTATGAAAATAAATTTCTTGAATCAGATCCATCTGAAGATGAAATTAAAAATGTTTTGGATACTTTTAGTGATCAACAATTAAGGTGGACAGGAGTACAGGCTATCTGTCGTAAAACTCTGTCACAGAGACCTACTGTAACTAGTGGTCAAACGCCTGTTACACCTGTAACAACAACAAGTGTCCCATTACCAAGCTTACCTACATTGTCATTACCTATTTTCCAAGGTCATAATTATGAAGAATTCATTAGTGGTTTTCAATCCATAGTAAATTCACGAACTGACATAGATGAGATTGCTAAGTTCAATTACCTTAAATGTCTTGTGAAGGGAGAACCCTATGAACTGATTAAGTCATTTCCGGTGGTTAAAGATAATTATCAAATAGCCTTACGTGTCTTAGCAGACAATTACTTCGATGATGACAAGGCTAGAGTTAGACATGCAGTCTTAATATCAAGCTTGAAGCCACCCAAACATTGTTTTTCAGACTTACAAGCATTTAGAATTACATTAGACAATAGTCTCAGATCTCTAGATGCTAAATATGACATAAGACAATGTGATTGGTTTATCAGTGGTATTGTACAGGATAAGTTGTCACCACAAACTATTGAACGATTAAATATTATGTTCAATAAACGCTATTTCACTTGTGAAGAAATTAGCAATGGTTTACAAACAATAGTTTCATGCATGCAAGCAACGAGACAAGATGAAAAATCCACAAATCCAGTGGATAATAAACCTTCAACTCAGTATAAAAAGAGTATACCTACTCCCACTAAACCACATAATGGGAAATCCCATATAGGCATTTATCAAGCTGTGAATACAATAGACAGTAAACAGACTGTCACACATAAACGTACTCCAAAATGTGTACTTTGTGATGGAACACATTGGGCACAGTATTGTAATCAATACACAACAATGGAGGCACGTAAACAACGTGTTCATCAGCTGAAAAGATGCATCAAGTGTTTAGGTGAACACAAGGGAGGTAAATGCTCACTGAAGAAGTGTTTTAAATGCAAGGGTATGCATCATTCAGCATTATGCCCAAATACTTTTGCTGAACAGCAGCAGACTTCCACAGAATCAGGAAGTCAACAAGCAACAGCATTAAATGTGAGAGATAAGTTTAAAGCAACTGCTCTCCCGATAGCTCGAGTTGAGTTATCTAATAAATTACACAAAACCAATGTGCTAACACTATTTGATCAAGGCTCACAAAGGTCCTTCATAAGAAGATCAGTGTTGCAGAAACTGAATAAACAACCCTATGCCAAAATACAGTTAGATATAGCTGGTTTTTTCCACAATTCTGGTAAACAGACATATGACCTAGCCAGAATCACTGTTGGTCTAGGAAACAGGAAAAAGACAGTAGAAGCTGTGGTAGTAGATGATTTGCCTAAGTCTATGCAGATCCAGGGATTAAAAGAAACAGTTGCAGCACTGAAAGCAGCTAAGGTCAAGTTAGCCTGTCCTGACATACAGACGGACACAATTAGTCCAATTGATTTAATCATTGGAAGTGATTATTATCACTGTTTTGTGCAAAATATAGTAAGTAAACATGATGTTCACTTGCTGAAAACAGCAGGAGGCCACATGATATGTGGTCCCATTCCCTCTCAAAGTGGGAAAGAAGCTGATATTGATTCAGTGGAAAATGTACTAGTTACGAGAATAACCGCTGATCATGTACCACAGCAAAAATTATCATTACTGGAAGAAATGAATGAACCAGTTGATAAGTTGTGGGATTTAGATGCGATAGGTATTGATGTAAATAAACCAAGCCCACAAGAGTCTCAGACTTATAACCAATATTTGGACACTGTCAAATATAAAGATGGACAGTATTGGGTTAGGTTACCATGGAAATTAAATCCACCACATCTGCCTAGCAATTATCGCATGGCTTTCGGACAGATGAAAGCACAAATACATGAGCTCAGGAAGAATCCAGAGCTACTGACTGTCTATGATAATATCATACAAGAACAGTTGGACAATAAATTCATTGAGGAAATAGTCGAAGATAAGTTGAAGACAAACGCTCATTATCTCCCGCACCATGGAGTCAGAAAAGATTCTGAAACCACTCCACTATGTGTTGTATATAATTGCAGCGCACGTGCAAATAAAGATGTAGCAAGTCTTAATGACTGTCTGATGACCGGACCCTCACTAACTGAGAAGCTTGGAGACGTGCTTATGAAATTTCGCACAAACCCATATGCCTACACGGCTGATATTTCCAAAGCTTTCTTAAGAGTAGGACTACAAGAAATAGATAGAGATTATACTCGATTCTTGTGGCCTGAAAATCCACATGATCCTCAAAGTCCTGTGAAAACTTATCGTTTCAAATCAGTATTATTTGGTGCAACATCCTCTCCATTCTTACTAGAAGCTACTCTAAATACACATTTGAAGAAATCTGAAAGTCCCTTCAAAGAAGTCTTAAAGAAAAGTTTCTATGTGGACAATCTTCAAGGTACTGTGAATAAAGAGGAGGATTTGAAATCCTTATACAGAGAAGCTAACAAGGAGATGAAAGAAGCAAATATGCCTCTAAGGATATGGAATACAAATTCAAAGCAATTAAGGGAACTTATCAAAGAAGATTTCCCTGAAACTGAAATTCCTGATTGCAACAATATGCTGGGACTTAACTGGAACACGCAGGAAGATACTCTGAGTCTCAAAAGGATAAACAATAAATCATGCAGTACACTCACTAAACGTAGTTTACTGTCAGAGGTATCACAATGTTTTGATCCTCTAGGACTCATCTCACCAATTACCATAAAGGGTAAAATACTTATGCAAGATGCATGGAAACTCAAAATTGGATGGGATGAGAACTTGCCTCTAGAAATGAGTCAAGCATGGGATGAAATATCCAGGGAGTTTAAGCAACTTCATCAAATTAAATTTCCCAGACAAATAGGTCAAGAGGGAAACAATTACACATTACATGTGTTCTGTGATGCGTCAACTAGAGGTTATGGCGCTGTAGCTTACATGAGTAATGCTGAAGGAAGTACACTAATTACTTCAAAGGCCAGGGTAGCACCCTTGAAGGTCAGAACAGTACCACAATTGGAACTGACAGCACTCTATGTAGGTACAAAATTAGCTGTCTATCTCAACAAAGTACTTGATCATCTCACTATTGAGAAAACCGTGATCTGGAGTGATAATGAAGCAGTTCTCCAATGGTTAAGAAATAATAAGAGTAAGTTGGTCTATGTACAGAACAGAGTAGCAGAAATAAAAGAGATGCAGAGAGATTATCTCTTTCTTCACGTCTCTACCCAAGAGAATCCAGCTGACATGTTGTCACGTGGTGTCCCACTCAAGAAATTTGTGGATAATAAATTATGGCTCCACGGACCGAACTGGCTCTCTGATGAAAATAACTGGCCTCAGCAAAAAGCTCACATTATGCCAGAAGAAACAGTCTGCTTGAACACAGCAGAAATAAGTTGTGTAAATACTGCAGACACAACAGAAATAGTCATTGATGGATCTAAATACTCATCTTTGGGTAAACTCTTAAGAGTTACAGCTCTTGTCTTTAAATTCATTAAAGGAATAAAACCTGATTATGAATGTCTTGAACCCATTAAATACTGGGTGAAACTAATACAGAAAGACGTTTTCTCTACAGAATATAAATTTCTAGAAACACAAGATAAATCCCCAAAGAAACCTGTTATGATTAATTCTTTAGGACTTTATCTCGACTCAGAAAAGATTATAAGATGTCGAGGAAGAATTCATAATTCTTCACTACCTAAAGAAGCCATACATCCAATATTGATCCCCAAGAATCATTGGCTAACAAAACTGATTGTGCAAAACGCCCACAGTAACGTGTTACATGGTGGGGTAGCTGACACACTTTGTCATATACGACAATCCTACTGGATACCTCAAGGTCGACAAAGTGTGAAAAAACAAATAAAGGACTGTATTACTTGTCGTCACTACGATATGCGAGTATGTCAGTATCCAGGTCCACCTCCATATCCCTCTGAAAGAGTTTGTCATATCACTCCATTTGAGGTGACAGGTGTAGATTACACTGGACCAATAATTTTAACCAAAACAGTTGACAAAGTTCCCATCAAGGTGTACATTGTTCACTTGTGCTACAACTAGAGCAGTACATCTAGAAGTAGCCACTGACATGTCTGCTGAAACCTTTCAAATTATTCAGAAGGTTTGCAGCCGAAGGGCATGTCCCAGATTGATGATTTCAGATAATGCAACGAACTTTGTTGCTGGTGCTGCTTATATAAGCAAGATCTTTGATCAACCAGAAGTACAACAGATGCTGAATCAACGCAGATGTCGTTGGAGATACATTCCTCCTAAATCTCCATGGCACGGCGGATTTTATGAAAGAATGATCGGCATTGTAAAACGTTGTTTAAGGAAGACTCTTCATCGTCAGAGAATAGACTTAGAAGAATTCCGTACAGTTGTGACTGAAATAGAAAATAGAGTCAACAACAGACCTCTAACTTATGTTACCGATGATCTGGACAATTTAGAAGTGTTAAGTCCATCTCATTTACTCCATGGCAGAAGGCTCGAACCTGTTCCTCCCATGAATGATAAAGAAATCATAGAGGATCCTACTTATTTCGAACCTGAGCAACTCAGACTTAAATTCAAACACCTTAATAAAGTGATTGAACGTTGGGAGAAAATTTGGCGAGAAGACTATCTCACCTCATTGAGAGAACACTTCTATGGAGCTGGTGTTCCTGAAAATCATAAGTCCTTAAGACCTGGTGACATAGTGATTATCGACAATGATGGTCCGAGGTCCCAATGGCCACTTGGAAAAATTGTGACCATATATCCTGATGCAAATGGAATCATCAGGACAGTTGATGTTTTGAGCAAAGGTGTAGTGAATAAGCGGACAATAAATAAACTAGTGCTGTTAGAATTACACAGTGTTGAAAACAAAATTAGTGATTCTCCAGAAACCACACAGACTAAAGCTGTTCAGAAAAGACAAGCAGCAGTGGTGGCGAGTGAGAAAATCAAATTAATGTTAAGTGATGAATAGTTCACCTGCAGCGAACCTCCGCCGCCCCCCAGTGTGGAGAAATTTTCTCCAGGAGGGGGGCTTCAGCCCCCTTCAGCCCCCTTCAGCCCTCTCAGCCCTGAGGGGCCACTAGAAGGGGCGAGCGTCTTGTTTACTGCTAGAGTGAGTAATTGATCACAGATGCTATGCGTGGTCAAATGACCTCTGCTCCTTGCAGGGGTGTTGCAACGTGTATTTTTATAAGAGACAGTACATCTCTTACTTAGCAGGACAATTAAGGAAAATCCTGCTCCCACTTTATTACCATAGTAAAACTAGTGTACATTGTTGTCTACACTTAAGACAGCAAGAAACAAACATTCTGCTTTGCTTCATCGAGGAGTTGACAAGGATGCAAGGTACTAGGTCAGCGTTTTTTTTGTGCTAGGGCAGTGACGGCTTGGGGTGGTGTACTGACGCCAGACTAACTTTGACTCTACTACGAGACACTGACGCCAGGATAACCAGCAAAGGACATTGATCTGTGCGTTAGTGTGAATAAAGTGTCTCACACAACACAATAAACACTTAAGAGAAGTGTGATCAGCTTCTCTTGTGATACATTGTGAACAATAAAGACGAATCTTGTTGAACATAGTGTACCAGTGTGCGTTTCCTAGACAATGGAAGACGTGGACATCCAAGTACACTTCAGCTTCTATCAAGTCACCGATATCTGTCGAAGGTGTTGAGAACACCATAGCTCACGTTACAAAGAGCAAGGTATGTTACTAATTTCTTGTAGATCGGGGGATTGCGCAATTCTTGAGTCACAAGGAGTTTGTAATCAACCTATAATCGGCAGTAAGGTGTGGACTTTTGAGTCCAAACAAGTAAGTATTATGTCAGCCATCATCGAATGAAATATGCTGACATAACACCCCCTAGGGGTAATTTATACTTACAAATTGTATCTCTTGACAGCCCACTGTTGTGATGGTTTCGACAGCATCTAGACCTCGTCTGCAGGGACGGCTGTGTAGACGATTTGCTGTCATTTATCAGCTAAGTGTTCATTATATAATTATATCTTAGCTGGTAAGGCCAAATTCTCAACAGGACTTGCTTGATACTACTTTCTCAACTTTTTGAAAATAAATTGGATGGTTAAAATCTCTTACATGAATAAATAGAGCATTGGAATCTTGTCCAGTTCTAATGCTATATTTATGTTGTTTTAATCTTAGTTCGAGATTTTTACCAGTTTGACCTTGTAAAATTTGCGATAAAGTTTATTACGGTCAAACTGGTAAAAATCTCGAACTAAGATTAAAACAACATAAATATAGCATTAGAACTGGACAAGATTCCAGTGCTCTATTTATTCATGTAAGAGATTTTAACCATCCAATTGATTTTCAAAAAGTTGAGAAAGTAGTATCAAGCAAGTCCATGGTCGACAGGAATATAATTGAATCTTGTTTCATAAAAAGCAGTTTTGACAATAATATGAATATTTCCTTTGGTTTATACAAATTAGATCCATTTATAATTAATAGAATTTGGGAATAATTTAATAATACACTGGACAAATAATAATTTTTAAATTTTCTTGAGTAGAATAGTTTGTTGGTGAGTTGTGCAAAGGACCTGTCCAGTTGGGTCGGCGCGCATCAGGTGTTTAACCATTGTGGGATCTGATAGTGAGATGTTGGCCAGACCCCTTATATAGCTTCCTTGGATGCTTTACTTTCATAGTTCCTTGATAATGTGAGTAGTCACGAAAGCCCTTGGAATTTCTCTATTCTTTCAGAGTGGTTGTTTTGCATATATATATATATATATATATATATATATATATATATATATATATATATATATATATATATATATATTATTATTATTATTTTTTTTTTTTTTTATTATCACACCGGCCGATTCCCACCAAGGCAGGGTGGCCCGAAAAAGAAAAACTTTCACCATCATTCACTCCATCACTGTCTTGCCAGAAGGGTGCTTTACACTACAGTTTTTAAACTGCAACATTAACACCCCTCCTTCAGAGTGCAGGCACTGTACTTCCCATCTCCAGGACTCAAGTCCGGCCTGCCGGTTTCCCTGAATCCCTTCATAAATGTTACTTTGCTCACACTCCAACAGCACGTCAAGTATTAAAAACCATTTGTCTCCATTCACTCCTATCAAACACGCTCACGCATGCCTGCTGGAAGTCCAAGCCCCTCGCACACAAAACCTCCTTTACCCCCTCCCTCCAACCCTTCCTAGGCCGACCCCTACCCCGCCTTCCTTCCACTACAGACTGATATACTCTTGAAGTCATTCTGTTTCGCTCCATTCTCTCTACATGTCCGAACCACCTCAACAACCCTTCCTCAGCCCTCTGGACAACAGTTTTGGTAATCCCGCACCTCCTCCTAACTTCCAAACTACGAATTCTCTGCATTATATTCACACCACACATTGCTCTCAGACATGACATCTCCACTGCCTCCAGCCTTCTCCTCGCTGCAACATTCATCACCCACGCTTCACACCCATATAAGAGCGTTGGTAAAACTATACTCTCATACATTCCCCTCTTTGCCTCCAAGGACAAAGTTCTTTGTCTCCACAGACTCCTAAGTGCACCACTCACTCTTTTTCCCTCATCAATTCTATGATTCACCTCATCTTTCATAGACCCATCCGCTGACACGTCCACTCCCAAATATCTGAATACGTTCACCTCCTCCATACTCTCTCCCTCCAATCTGATATTCAATCTTTCATCACCTAATCTTTTTGTTATCCTCATAACCTTACTCTTTCCTGTATTCACCTTTAATTTTCTTCTTTTGCACACCCTACCAAATTCATCCACCAATCTCTGCAACTTCTCTTCAGAATCTCCCAAGAGCACAATGTCGTGCCGAATAGGCAGAACTTGCGATCTTGGCTTAAAAAGCAACGTTCATCTTGCCATATAGGACAAGCGAAAAATTTGTGTATGCAATAATTTCGTCAAAATCATTCTGAACCTAACGAAAAAAAAATATATTTTACTATGTTTATTTACTATTAAATTATTGTAAGCAAATCTAAAATGTATTTAGTTGGGTTAGGCTGAAATAAATTGGTCTTGTTATAATAAGGTTAGGTAAGTTTTCTAAGATTCCTTTGATGCAAAATTATAAATTTTTACATTAACATTAATGAAAAAATACGTCTTTAAACGTATAAGATAAAATTTTAGAAAGGACTTAATTTTAAATGAGGTCTTAATAATTGACCAAAATATGTTTATGCAATAATTTTGCAAAATTCATTCTGAATCTAACTAAAAAAATATATTTCATTGTGTTTGTTCATTATTAAATTACTGAAAATTTATTTAAAATATATTTACTTGGATTAGGGTAAATTAAATTGCTCTTGTTATAATAAGGTTAAGTAAGTTTTCTAAGGTTCTTTTTGTACAAAATTATTAATTTTTACATTAACATTAATGAAAGAAATATATCTTTATACGTATTAGAGAAAAGGTATTGCTAATTGACCAATTTTACCTATTCGGCACGACATACATGCATTCATACATACACACATACATACATACATACATTCATACATACATACACACATACATACATACATACATACATACATACATACATACACATTATATATATATATATATATATACATGCATACATTCATACATACATACATTCATACATACACACACACACACACACACACACACACACACACACACATACACTCACACACACATACACAAACACACACACACACACTCACACTTATTTTAATATGGATCTAATTTTTTCTAAAAGTATATTGTAATCCAGTGATTTCATATAAACAAACAGGACACAGTCTGGTTCGAAGAATGAGACACTTATGCAACATTTTAGAATTGTAATTGAGGGAACGTTTCGCCACACAGTGGCTTCATCAGTGTGAAGAGAGGAAGAGTTTAGGTAATCAGTCCCTCAGAGTGGTATCAGTGTGTCCAGTTTATCAGTCTTGAAGAAAGTACGACATATTGTCGAAGAAGTGGCTTATATACTGTAGTCAGGTGAGTGGAAGCAGGAGGAGGCAGAGTCACAGTGGAACCATCCACTAGTTTAATCCCTTTACCAGGCCGTGCCTCATATTTGAGCAGATGCAAATATTGCAACCTATATTGCGACAGTATATGCAATTCTAAGACATATTTATTTGTGATCATTTTTTGAGTTTATTTATTTTTGGGCCATAAAATGCCCTTTCTGGCCGCATCAAATATGAGGCACTCCCCGACAATGGTTAAACTGTAGGTGACAGATCAGGCATCAAATTTGATGCAAGCCTGACAAATGCATTTGTCTAAAAGAATCATAACAGCTGTTATAACTGATAATTAAAGGCATAAATTTACTTTTAATGTTTATTCATAAACAACTTGGGTAAACAAAAGGCACAGAAACTTGATTTCAATAAATTTAAGACATTTTTAGTAATTGACATTTTATAAAAAAATTGAAAAAATGTTACAAAAATATTATCAGAGGAATTTAAGCATGTTGTTGCTTATGGAATTCCAGGAAACAATTCCTCATTGAATTTAGACATAAATTAACCTTGCAGAAGGAACAAGCAAAGGAAGAGTAGGTCCTCTTGTTCTTGGTGTTGCAATGTTTACATGAAAGCCTCTTTGCAGAAACTGGCCAGTGTGTTTGTGTTTCATCAAATATTGTATCATGAGACCTTTTTCTATGCCGATTGGGAATGTCATCAAGTGAAGAAGACCTTGAAGAAGACCGTGAAGTTGAACAACTTGGAGATCTCAGGCTCCTTGGGATTCCATTGGTTGACTTTCTTGCAGAATTGGAGATGGAAAACCGAAATTCCTTGATGCTCATGTATTTCTCTTTCAAAACACCACAGTCACACCTGTACAACAACCAGCCATTGACACAACAAAGATCAATGACATATCCAAAGAGCCTCATGTACCAGCGTTTTGCTTTGAGTGGAGACTTGTAGAGATGCACCAACATATCATTCTTATCTATGCCCCCCATATGGGCATTATAATTCTTTATCACTGCAGGACAGTCAACTTCCACCTTTTGTTTGAGCTCCTTGCTGTACCTCTTTATCTTTGTCACTGGGTTGATACCAATATCATTAGTCAGTAAAGTAACAACCTTACTGTCTTTCCAACGTACAGCAAGGACACTATCCAATGAACAGTAATCCATAGCACTTTTCACCTTTGTTTTTTCCATGTCATTGACAGACATAAGTGGTGGTTTTCCAATTCTGCTGTCCCTTGCAGTGCCTGTGTATCTGCAATTGAATGTAGCATGCAGATATTTCACTAGAGGCAAACTGGTAAAGAAGTTATCTGCATAAATTGCACTGGTCTTTGTGTGGTCCATAGTCTTTGCAAGGCAAATAACAACCTTGGAACTTATAGGCATTTTCTTCTCCTCCTCTGTTAGACTAACACTGTGATAATCAAATGTTGTTTGACCTTGATACATCATTATGTCATGTATAAATCCATCATCGCTGGCCCGGCAAAAAAGTTTAAACCCCCATTTATCAGGCTTGGTCCTGATATATTGCCTGAGATTTCCTGCTCTTGTTCCCTTATATCCTACCATTACCTCATCAACTGATTGCTTTCGTGTACCTGGAACTGTTAGGCATGCTTTTCTTAGACCTTCAAACAGTGGTCTTACTTTATGGAACCTGTCAGCTGTTGCCTTGGTATTATCATTTATATGAATAGCTGTCCTTAGTGACCTAAACCTTTTAGATGTCATAACAGTTGTAATATCAGGATGACAATGATTATGGGACCTGTAATCTTCTAAAGAGGGCAGGGTGTCCATACTCATGAATATCAGAATTCCAACAAATTGCATAAGCTCTTCACTAGTGGTGTTGAAGTTAGTATTAACATCTTTCTGTGTTGCATACAAGTTTGTGTTAAATACAAGGCTTTCTAACATTTCTGCAGTAAATAATTCACAAAAATATTGAAATGGTTCCTTGATATGTGTTGGTACCTCATGTTTGTAGTCAGGTAATGGAGTATTTGTTATGTCAAGTTTGCTCCAGGTGGCATTAGTGTTGTTGACAGTTGTTTCATCTACCTCAACATCATCATCTTTAACTGCTTGTTTTCGTACATTTCTTCGTTTTACATTAACTTGCCCACTTCTCTTAGACAAATCTTCATGTTCATCTTCACTTGAAGAAGCATCATTTGCCTGTGGCTCATAATCATCTCCAGAATCCACTTCCTCATTAGGGTCACTGTCATCATGTAACTCTGGCACGATGTAATCCCTTCTTCTTTGAGCCCTTGATCCATAAAACACATTTGTGTTCAACTGAAATGAACAGAAAACACAAAATGAGCATTCCATATGAGCAAATTTCATAAATTTACAAGGTAAAATTACTCATATATCAATGAATTTGATTCAGCATGCAATTGTTAGCTATCAGTGACAAGACAGTCTAATTATGATCTGTTAATCCATGATATATGATACCTTCATTGGCCCATTTCTTATCACCATTGTCAGGCTGAGCCTCAATATTGATACAAAAACAGTAAGTGATAATCTACCATTGTCAGGCCGGGCCTCAATATTGATACCAAAAAGGTAAACAAAACTTCAAGTGCATTTATTTGTTACTTCTCACTGCCTCAGGCAATTCATTTACATCTCAAAATGAAGTTCAAACATTCAATAATGCACTGGAAACACATTCAGAAACTTACCGACATTCTGGAGTGGTGTAAATTGGTGAAATATCAGGAGAGTGAGGGTCGAAATGCTGCTCCTTCAACAAGTCAAGCAGTACTGAACACTCGAGGAGCTCCCAGCCAATAGCAGAGGACAGTACCCAAGTGACGCCACCTTCAAGCTCCGCCCAGAAGGTGTGTGATTGGCTGGATTGAGGCGAGAAGTCTCTGGGAGCATATGCTTTGTGTCTATGGCACCATGAAAACCATGCTTTTGGTGCCTCATTATTGAGGCACCGCCCGGTAAAGGGTATTAAGTAGGTCTTTCGTCCAAAGGTTGGACAAGTGTTGAAGAATTCCTTGTATCAAGATCCCATAATGTTGCAGTGTCTGACATATGTGACAAATCGCTTAGAACACCATTTTTCCATATGCTGTACTTTTTTTGAATATTGATGGACTGAACACATTGATTCCTCATTGAGGGACTGACTAAGGAAATATAAACACATATGCAGTATAATGTGATCCTTTATTGACAACGTTTCACCCACACAGTGGGCTTTTTCAAGTCACACACAGATCTACCTGGGGTGGAAGGTACGGGAGTATTTATAGTCATGTTCAGAATGTTGAGGTCAGGTGGAGAATGCTGCATCTGATGATCTACCGGGTGGGGTTATAGAGTCTTGGGTAGCTTGGCAGGGGTTTTGGACAAGTTGTGAGTAGACCTTCTGCAGTGTTCTATGTTCTTATGTGGGATAGCAATGAAGAAGTTTCTTGGCGAGTAGTTCAGCTATGTTATAGAAGCCGTTGTTCTGGTTGAAATTGTTGGTTATATAGATAAGCGATGATTCCAGGATTCTTCGGTATTGAGTGTTGTCTTCTGTGGCTATAAGTCTTGAGTTTCTGTAGTTAATTAAATGGTTGTGTGAATTGCGATGTTGTACACAGGCATTCCTTGTATCGTCAGTCCTGCTTGCATATTGGTGTTCTGAAATACGTGTTTGGAGGTCTCTTGATGTTTCGCCCACATATAATTTGTTGCAGTCATTACAAGGGATTATGTATACCCCTGCAGAGGATGGAGGCTTGTCGTGTCTACTACTGGTGATGTCCTTGATGGTCGTGGTTGTGGAGGTAGATACTTGGAATGATGTATTAGAAAAGATGTTGGAAACATGTTTGGCAATGGAGTTGGTGGGGAGGACTATGTATCTCTTCTCGGCAGTGTCTTCTCTGGGTGTGTTGAAGATGTTTAATGCCCGCCGTCTGCAGTCTCTGATGAAGTGACGAGGATGGTGGAGTTTAGAAAATACTTGTTCAATTATAGTGCATTCTTCCTCAAGGAACTCATTGCTGCAGATTCTGAGTGCACGCAGGAAGAAGCCTATAATTACACCACGTTTGGTTTTGGTGTCGTGGTGAGAGTAGAAGTGGAGAAGATCGTTTTGGTTGGTGGGTTTTCGATAGACTTTAAAACGAAGTTCGTGATCAGCTTTGCAGAGCAGAACATCAAGGAAAGGAAGAGTGTTGTCGACTTCTTCTTCAAGTGTGAACTGGATTGAAGGCTCGACCTGGTTGAGCTTGTCTTGGAGAGCTTGAACGTTGAAGCGTTTTGGAGTTATGAGGAGAATGTCGTCAACATAACGGAGTCAGGTGACAGACGAAGGAATAATGGTGGAGAAACGTTCGGCTTCTAGATGTTCCATATATAGGTTCGCCAGGACAGCACTGAGTGGCGAACCCATGGGTAGTCCAAAAGTCTGCTGAAAGAGGTGATTTTCGAAAGAGAAACACGTAAAGCCAACACATAATTCAACATGGTCGATGAAATCGCTGGCTGGAATGGGAAGATCAAGTGAATCGTCAATTTTCCTGCGGAAGAGATCGATGGCTTGTGTAGTAGGTACTTTGGTGAATAGGGAAGTCACGTCAAGGCTGGAAAGTTTCTTGTTCCTGATGTTGATGTTGCGAATGCGATTGAGAAGATCACCCGAGTGTTTGAGATGTGCTTTGGCACTATCAGTCCAGCACATCTCAAACACTCGGGTGATCTTCTCAATCGCATTCGCAACATCAACATCAGGAACAAGAAACTTTCCAGCCTTGACGTGACTTCCCTATTCACCAAAGTACCTACTACACAAACCATCGATCTCTTCCGCAGGAAAATTGACGATTCACTTGATCTTCCCATTCCAGCCAGCGATTTCATCGACCTTGTTGAACTATGTGTTGGCTTTACGTGTTTCTCTTTCGAAAATCACCTCTTTCAGCAGACTTTTGGACTACCCATGGGTTCGCCACTCAGTGCGGTCCTGGCGAACCTATACATGGAACATCTAGAAGCCCAACGTTTCTCCACCATTATTCCTTCGTCTGTCACCTGGCTCCGTTATGTTGACGACATTCTCCTCATAGCTCCTAGACGCTTCAACGTTCAAGCTCTCCAAGACAAGCTCAACCAGGTCGAGCCTTCAATCCAGTTCACACTTGAAGAAGAAGTCGACAACACTCTTCCTTTCCTTGATGTTCTGCTCTGCAAAGCTGACCACGAACTTCGTTTTAAAGTCTGTCGAAAACCCACCAACCAAAACGATCTTCTCCACTTCTACTCTCACCACGACACCAAAACCAAACGTGGTGTAATTATAGGCTTCTTCCTGCGTGCACTCAGAATCTGCAGCAATGAGTTCCTTGAGGAAGAATGCACTATAATTGAACAAGTATTTTCTAAACTCCACCATCCTCGTCACTTCATCAGAGACTGCAGACGGCGGGCATTAAACATCTTCAACACACCCAGAGAAGACACTGCCGAGAAGAGATACATAGTCCTCCCCACCAACTCCATTGCCAAACATGTTTCCAACATCTTTTCTAATAAATCATTCCAAGTATCTACCTCCACAACCACGACCATCAAGGACATCACCAGTAGTAGACACGACAAGCCTCCATCCTCTGCAGGGGTATACATAATCCCTTGTAATGACTGCAACAAATTATATGTGGGCGAAACATCAAGAGACCTCCAAACACGTATTTCAGAACACCAATATGCAAGCAGGACTGACGATACAAGGAATGCCTGTGTACAACATCGCAATTCACACAACCATTTAATTAACTACAGAAACTCAAGACTTATCACCACAGAAGACAACACTCAATACCGAAGAATCCTGGAATCATCGCTTATCTATATAACCAACAATTTCAACCAGAACAACGGCTTCTATAACATAGCTGAACCACTCGCCAAGAAACTTCTTCATCGCTATCCCACATAAGAACATAGAACACTGCAGAAGGTCTACTCACAACTTGTCCAAAACCCCTGCCAAGCTACCCAAGACTCTATAACCCCACCCGGTAGATCATCAGATGCAGCATTCTCCACCTGACCTCAACATTCTGAACATGACTATAAATACTCCCGTACCTTCCACCCCAGGTAGATCTTTGTGTGACTTGAAAAAGCCCACTGTGTGGGTGAAACGTTGTCAATAAACGATCACATTATACTGCATATGTGTTTATATTTCCATTGTGTCGGTATTTTATACCATTTATTTCCATCGAGGGACTGATTACCTCAAGCTCCTCCTCTTCTTATATCGTTCTTCTTTGTATTGGACTTATGAAGCCACTGTGTGGCGAAACGTTTCCTCAATAAAGATTCCCATATGTTTCATAAATCTCTCATTCTTCAAATTGTCGGTTTTCTAAACCATTTGTCATATATAACAGTCGGTTACGTTGTCGTAGAGATCCGCTCTGCCCTGTCCTTGGTAATCGTTGAAGTCGTCTTCGTACTGTCCGGTTCCTAGTGTTTCATGGTGACATATCTTCATTTGGCCCAACTGCACCGCCCTTCTGCACCACCAACTGCTCACATGGGTCAACCTCCAGAGAGGCTGCACCCACTAGCACGACCGGGACTGAACTGGATGAGGCACTAAACACAACCTCCCACATATATGTCCAACCCACTGATGATGTCATACTTCAGCGCTCTGAAATAATATTCTACTGGCAATATATATAGCTTAACACAAGACTGGGTGGTGTCATATATTTCGGGCTTTAAAGGTCGCTGTGTCATCACCTATATGAGACCACTAATGGTAATGATTCTCCAGTTTTTTTAATATGAGTGTGAAAATAGTGCTGTGCAAGTAAATATATGCATAGGCAGATAAGTAACAAAAGACACTTGTCCTTTTTCCTAACGAACAGGAAACCACCTCCACCGCTGGCAGTCTTTTATGGGAAAGCTTCGCCATGTTAGGAATGTTTTTTTTTTTTTTTTTACACAGGGTAACAAGGTTAAGGTAAGAGTTCCTAACTTTATTTACAAGGTAAGAGCTGTTAGCTACATCAGCTGATTTAGAGACTCGCTATTAGAGAATGGAGGCTGAAGTCTGCAACTCTTGTTGCACTAAATATACCACACGAAACTAGTGTTTCATATCAATAAAATAAAATAATAATCACTGGCCGTGGGCTGAAGCTATGCTTTTGTGAGGAATGAATTAGTCTTGTCAAAAGATATATAAACCCATATTGCCGTTCATTTTTTCACACACACACACACACACACACCAAGGATCTTGGAGTGTGTATAATACCGAGCACATCACGTGAGGCGCACATCAATCAAATAACTGATGCAACATATGGGCGCCTAGCAAACCTAAGAACAGCATTCCGACATCTCAATAAGGAATCGTTTAGGACCCTGTACACCGTGTACGTCAGGCCTATATTGGAGTATGCAGCACCAGTTTGGAACCCACACCTAACCAAGCACGTAAGGAAATTAGGTTTGTCACAAGACTAGTCCCGGAGCTAAGGGGTATGTCCTACGAGGAGAGGTTAAGGGAGCTCGATCTGACGACAGTGGAGGACAGGAGAGATAGAGAGGATGGAATAGGAGGTTGGTTATTGAAAGCGGTGAAAAGTTTTTACGGGGATAGTGAGGCTCAAGTTAGAGTATGTAGGAGAGAGGAAGATTATTTCTCAGTAAAAGTAAGCCTTAGACAAGGGTGTGTGATGTCACCATGGTTGTTCAATATATTTATAGATGGAGTTGTAAGAGAAGTGAATGCTCGGATTTTGGCAAGAGGTGTGGGGTTAAAAGATAAAGAATCTAACACAAAGTGGGAGTTGTCGAATTTGGTAGGGTATGTAAAAGAAGAAAATTAAAAGTGAATACTGGAAAAAGTAAGGTCATTAGGATAACAAAAAAATTAGGTATTAAAATATTGGATGTCAGAGTGGAGGGAGAGAGTATGGAAGAGGTGAATGTATTCAGATATTTAAGGAAGATGCGTCTATGAAAGATGAAGTGAATCATAGGAATGACGAGGGGAAAAAAAGGTGAGTGGTGCAGTGAAGAGTCTGTCGAGACAAAGATCTTGGTCCATGGAAGCAAAGAGGAGAATGTATGAGAGTATAGTTGTACCAACGCTCTTATATGGGTGTGAAGCATGGGTGGTGAGTGTTGCAACAAGGAGAAGGCTGGAGGCAGTGGAGATGTCGTGTCTGAGGGCAATGTGTGGTGTGAATGTAATGCAGAGATTTCGAAGTTTGGAAATTAGGAGGAATTGCAGGATTACCAGAGGGCTGAGGAAGGGTTGTTGAGGTAGTTCGGATATGTAGAAAAGCTGGAAGAAAATAGAATGACTTCAAGAATGTATAAATCTGTAGTGGAGGGAAGGCGGGGTAGAGGTCGGCCTTGGAAAGGTTGGAGGGACGGGGTAAAGGACGTCTAGTGAGCGAGGGGCTTGGATTTCCAGCAAGCGTGCGTGAGCGTGTTAGATAGGAGAGAATGGAGTCAAGGTATTTTTAGGACTTGATGTGCTGTTCGGGTGTGAGCAGGGTAATATTTATGAATGGATTCAGGGAAACCGGCAGGACAGACTTGAGTCCTGGAGATGGAAAGTACAGTGCCGGCACTCTGAA
>NC_091302.1:18298989-18401489 GCF_038502225.1 Cherax quadricarinatus
GGGAGAATAGTCACCCAGGGAGAATAGTCACCCAGGGAGAATAGTTACCCAGGGAGAATAGTCACCCAGGGAGAATAGTCACCCAGGGAGAATAGTCACACAGGAAGAATAGTCACCCAGGGAGAATAGTCTCCCAGGGAGAATAGTTACCCAGGGAGAATAGTTACCCAGGGAGAATAGTCACCCAGGGAGAATAGTTACCCAGGGAGAATAGCTACCCAGGGAGAATAGTCACCCAGGAAGAATAGTCACCCAGGGAGAATAGTCACACAGGGAGAATAGTCACACAGGAAGAATAGTTACCCAGGGAGAATAGTCACCCAGGGAGAATAGTTACCCAGGGAAAATAGTCACCCAGGGAGAATAGTCACCCAGGGAGAATAGTCACACAGGGAGAATAGTCACACAGGAAGAATAGTTACCCAGGGAGAATAGTCACCCAGAGAAAATAGTCACATAGAGAGAATAGTCACCCAGGGAGAATAGTCACATAGGGAGAATAGTCACCCAGGGATAATAGTCGCACAGGAAGAACAGTCACCCAGGGAGAATACTCACACAGGAAGAATAGTCACCCAGAGAGAATAGTCACCTAGGGAGAATAGTCACCCAGGGAGAATAGTCACCCAGAGAGAATAGTCACCCAGGGAGAATAGTCACCCAGAGAGAATAGTCACACAGGAAGAACAGTCACCCAGGGAGAATAGTCACCCAGGAAAATAGTCACCCAGGAAGAATAGTCACCAAGGGAGAATAGTCACACAGGGAGAATAGTCACCCAGGAAGAATGGTCACCCAGGGAGAATAGTCACCCAGGAAAATAGTCTCCCAGGGAGAATAGTCACACAGAGAGAATAGTCGCCCAGGGAGAATAGTCACACAGGGAGAATAGTCACACAGGGAGAATAACCACCCAGGGAGAATAGTCACCCAGGGAGAATAGTCACCCAAGGAGAATAGTCATACAGGAAGAATAGTCACCCAGGAAGAATAGTCACCAGGGAGAATAGTCACCCAGGAAAATAGTCACCCAGGGAGAATAGTCACCCAGGGAGAATAGTCACTCAGGGAGAATAGTCAACCAGGGAGAATAGTCACACAGGGAGAATAGTCACCCAGGGAGAATAGTCCCCCAGGAAGAATAGTCACCCAGGGAGAATAGTCACCCAGGGAGAATAGTCACCAGAGAGAATAGTCCCCCAGGAAGAATAGTCACCCAGGAAGAATAGTCACCCAGGGAGAATAGTCACCCAGGAAAATAATCACCCAGGGAGAATGGTCACAAACTGTGAATAGTTACCTTGGGAGAATAGTCAGCCAGGGAGAATAGTCAAACAGGGAGAATAGTCACCCAGGAAGAAGAGTCACTCAGGGAGAATAGTCACCCAGGGAGAATAGTCACCCAGAGAGAATAGTCACCCAGGAAAATAGTCACCTAGGGAGAATAGTCACCCAGGGAGAATAGTCACCAGGGAGAATAGTCACCCAGGGAGAATAGTGACCCATGAAGAATATTCACCTTGGAAGAATAGCCACCCAGGGAGAATAGTCACCCAGGGAGAATAGTCACACAGGGAGAATAGTCACACAGGAAGAATAGTCACCCAGGAAGAACAGTCACCCAGGGAGAATAGTCACCCAGGAAAATAGTCACCCAGGAAGAATAGCCACCCAGGGAGAATAGTCACACAGGAAGAATAGTCACCCAGGGAGAGTAGTCACCCAGCGAGAACAGTCACCCAGGGAGAATAGTCACCCAGGGAGAATAGTCGCTCAGGGAGAATAGTCACAGAGGAAGAATAGTCACCCAGGAAGAATAGTCACCCAGGGAGAATAGTCACCCAGGAAAATAGTCACCCAGGGAGAAGAGTCACAAACAGTGAATAGTTACCCAGGGAGAATAGTCACCCAGGGAGAATAGTCACCCAGGGAGAATAGTTACCCAGGGAGAATAGTTACCCAGGGAGAATAGTCACCCAGAGAGAATAGTCACCCAGGAAAATAGTCACCTAGGGAGAATAGTCACCCAGGGAAAATAGTCACCAAGGGAGAATAGTCACCCAGGGAGAATAGTCACCCAGGGAGAATAGTCACCCAGGGAGAATAGCCACCCAGGGAGAATAGTCACCCAGGTAGAATAGTCACACAGGGAGAACAGTCACACAGGAAGAATAGTCACCCAGGAAGAACAGTCACCCAGGGAGAATAGTCACCCAGGAAAATAGTCACCCAGGAAGAATAGTCACCCAGGGAGAATAGTCACACAGGAAGAATAGTCACCCACGGAGAATAGTCGCCCAGGGAGAATAGTCACACAGGGAGAATAGTCACCCAGGGAGAATAGTCACCCAGGGAGAATAGTCACGCAGGGAGAATAGTCACGCAGGGAGAATAGCCACCTAGGGAGAATAGTCACCCAGGGAGAATAGTCACCTTGGGAGAATAGCCACCTAGGGAGAATAGTCACCTAAAGAGAATAGTCACACAAGGAGAATAGTCACCCAGGGAGAATAGTCACCCAGGGAGAATAGTCACCCAGGGAGAATAGTCACCTAGGGAGAATAGCCACCTAGGGAGAATAGTCACCTTGGGTGAATAGTCACCTTGGGTGAATAGTCACCTAGGGAGAATAATCACATTGGAAGAATAGTCACCTTGGGTGAATAGTCACCTTGGGTGAATAGACACCTTGGGTGAATAGTCACCTTGGGTGAATAGTCACCTAGGGAGAATAGTCACCTTGGGTGAATAGTCAACTAGGGAGAATAATCACATAGGGAGAATAGTCACCTAGGGAGAATAGCCACCTTGGGAGAATAGTAACCTAGGGAGAATAGTAACCTAGGGAGATTAGTAACCTAGGGAGAATAGTAACCTAGGGAGAATAGTAACTTAGGGAGAATAGTAACCTAGGGACAATAATCACCTAGGGAGAATAGTCACCTAGGGAGAATTGTCACGTAGTGAGAATAGCCACCTAGGAAGAATAGCCACCTATGGAGAATAGTAACCTAGGGAGAATAGTAACCTAGGGAGAATAGTAACCTAGGGAGAATAGTAACCTAGGGAGAATAGTCACCTAGGGAGAATAGTAACCTAGGGAGAATAGTAACCTAGGGAGAATAGTAACCTAGGGAGAATAGTAACCTAGGGAGAATAGTAACCTAGGGAGAATAGTAACCTAGGGAGAATAGTCACCTAGGGAGAATAGCCACCTAGGGAGAATAGTAACCTAGGGAGAATAGCCACCTTGGGAGAATAGCCACCTAGGGAGAATAGTAACCTAGGGAGAATAGTAACCTAGGGAGAATAGTCACCTAGGGAGAATAGTCACGTAGGGAGAATAGTAACCTAGGGAGAATAGTAACCTAGGGAGAATAGTCACCTAGGGAGAATAGTCACGTAGGGAGAATAGCCACCTAGGGAGAATAGCCAACTAGGGAGAATAGTCACGTAGGGAGAATAGCCACCTAGGGAGAATAGCCAACCAGGGAGAATATCAACCTAGGGAGAATAGCCACCTAGGGAGAATAGTAACCTAGGGAGAACAGTCTCCTAGGGAGAATAGTTACATGAGGAGAATAAAGTATGGCGGATGAAGTAGAAAGGAAACATTTTGAAGAAGAAACTTAGAATAATAAACTAGGAAGAATAAACTATGAAACAAAAAACTAAGAAAAGAAAAATTATAATTGGAAGAATAAACTAGGAAAAATGGGAAAAAAAGAAACTAGAAGATTATAATAGGAAGAATAAAGTAGGGAAAATTGGAAGAAGAAATGAAAGCTAGATTAAAATAGGAAGAATAAACTTGGTAAATGGGAAGAAGAAACCAAAAAGTATAAAAAAAGGATTCAGGAAATAGGAAATATGAAATAGGAAGCAAAGAAAAAGATAGCATGAAATATGAAGCAAGAAATATGAAATAGAATGAATAAAATAGGAAGTATGAAAGAGGAAGAATGAAACAAGATGCATAAAATATGTAGAATAAAACAACTTAAAATATAAATGACAAGAAGGAATGATAAAATTGGAATGATAATGAGCAAGAAATAGGAAGGATGTAATAAGGATCAAATAGGGAGAATGCAATAAGGATTAAATAGGAAGGACAAAATAAGTGGAGTAAAATAATCGGAAATTATGAGAAAAAATAGCATGTGAAAATAGGAATATAACTGGGAGAGTAAAATATATATAAAATAGGAGGGATAAAATAGGAAGCATAAAATATGATGGAAAATATGCGAAGGATAAAATTAAATGGATAGAATAAAAAAAAATAATGGAAATAGGAGATATGAAATATAAGAAAGGATTAAATAGGAATAAGTAAATAGGAAGGATAAAATAGGGATATATAGAAAATATAAAATAGAGATAAATACAAAGGGTAAAATACGGATAAATATGAAGGATAACATAGGAATAAATATTTAGGATAAAGTATAATGGATAAAATAGGGATAAACGTGAAGGATAAAATTTGAATAAATATTAAGGATAAAATAAGATGGATGAAATAGTTATAAAAGGAAAGTATAAAATAAGAAATATAAAATACTATAAAACGAGAAATTTAAAATAGGAAGGGTAAAAATAGAGATAAAATAAGAAGTATAAAATAGGAAGTATGAAACAGGATAAAATAGTAAAGATAAAAGAAATAGGATGAAATGAGAAAGATAAAATAGGAAGGGTAAAATAGGAAGGATAAATAAGAAGGATCTTCCAGCAGAGAGAGAGAGAGAGAGAGAGAGAAAAAAAAAAAAAAAAAAAAAAAAAAAAAAAAAAAAAAAAAAAAAAAAAAAAAAAAAAAAAAAAAAAAAAAAGAGAGAGAGAGAGAGAGAGAGAGAGAGAGAGAGAGAGAGAGAGAGAGAGAGAGAGAGAGAGAGAGAGAGACAGAGAGACAGAGAGACAGAGAGAGAGAGAGAGAGAGAGAGAGAGAGAGAGAGAGAGAGAGAGAGAGAGAGAGAGAGAGAGAGAGAGAGAGAGAGAGAGAGAGAGAGAGAGAGAGAGAGAGAGAGAGAGAGAGAGAGAGAGAGAGAGAGAGAGAGAGAGAGAGAGAGAGAGAGAGAGAGAGAGAGAGAGAGAGAGAGAGAGAGAGAGAGAGAGAGAGAGAGAGAGAGAGAGAGAGAGAGAGAGAGAGAGAGAGAGAGAGAGAGAGAGAGAGAGAGAGAGAGAGAGAGAGAGAGAGAGTTTATCCTTCACTAGCCAACACGTCGCCACTCAACTCTCTCTATACCTGACTATTTTCCAGGAATATATTTACAGTTCTGGAACAATATTGGAAATTATTGTGGCAGTAGTGAGGGGAGGGGAGAAGATAGTCTCAAAAAACCTAATTCAAAGATTTACTTAAAAAAATGATGATAAAAAAGTGCTTTGTCAGGGACGAAGGAAAATGTGTTACGAGAAGCGAGATGAAAATTGAAGATGAAAATTTCGACAGGAGGTATTCTGGAATCTAATTTTTGAGTCAAGACAGGGATTGCTTTTGCGTTTGATTTAGGAGGAAAGCAGGGAATTATTCTAAATCTAATTTTGGAATTAAATGTGAAAATGAATTTAGAATGAAACCTGGAATGGTTTTTTGGAAACAAGTTATAAATGATTTACTGGAATCAAGTCTAGAGTTACTTTTGGTTTCAAAACAGGAATGACCTTTAGAATGAAGTCTGGAACGACTTTTGGGATGAAATCTGGAATAACTTGGAATAAAGCCTGGAATGATTTTTCTAATGAAGCCTAGAATGATTTACAAATAAAGCCTGGAATGACTTTTGGAATGAAGTCTGGAAAGACTTGGAATGACTTTTGGATTGCAGCCTGGAGTGAATTTGGAATGAAGCCTGGAATGACTTTTGAAATAAAGCCTGTAATGACTTAAAATTAAAGCCTGGAATGACTTTTGGAATGACTTGGAATAAAGCCTGAAACGGCAACTAGAATAATTTTTGGAATGAAGCCTGGAATGACTTTTGGAATGAAAGCTGAAATAATTTTTGGAATGAAGCCAGAGATGACTTCTGAAATGAAAACCGGAATGAGTTTTTTGGGCTGAAGCATGGAGTGACTTTTGATAAGAAGCCTGAAACGGCTTTTGGAATGAAGCTTGGAGCTTTAAAATGAAGATTGGAACGACTTTTTGAATGAAATCTGGAATGGTTTTTGGAATGAAGCATTGAAATGATCTTGGAATGAAACCTGGAATAAATTTGCTTTTGGAGTGAAGCCTGGAATGACTTTTGGAATAAAGCCTGGAAGGACTTTCAGATGAAGGCTGGAGTGGCTTTGCTTTTGGAATGAAGAGTAGAATGTCTTTTGGAATGAAGTCGTGAATGTCTTGGAGTGGAGTTTGATTTTTGGAATGAAGCCTGATATTACTTTAGGAATGAAGCCTGGAGTGACTTGCTGAATGAAGTTTGGAATGACTTATGGAATGAAACCTGGAGTGACTTTTGGATTGAAGCCTGGATTGCTTTTTGGAATGAAGCATAAAATTATTTTTGAATGCAGACTGGAATGACTTTGAATGAAGCCTGGAATAACTTTTGAAGTAAAGCCTGGAATGACTTTTGAAATGAAGCCTGGAATGATTTTTGGAATGAAGACTTTAATGATTTTCGAAATGAAGAGTGGAATGATGTTTTGAATGAAGCTTTAAATGGCCTGGAATGAAACCTGGAATGACTTTGGAATGAAGGATATAATAGCGTTGCTTTTGAATTAAAGCGTTGAATGAATTCTGGAATAAAACCTAGAATGACTTTTGGAATGAAGCCTGGAATGACTTTTGGAATGAAGCCTGGAATTGCTTTTGGAATGAAGCCTGGGATAACTTTTGGAGTGAAACCTGGAATGGCTTTTGGAATGAAGCCTGGAATGATTTGAAATGAAATCTGGAATAACTTTTGAATAAAACCTGGAATGTCTTTTATTGAAGCTGGGAATGACTTTTGGAATGATGTCTAGAATGATTTTTGGAATAAAGCTTGGAATGATTTTTTTTGTAATGAAGGCTGGAGTGACTTGGAATGACTTTTGGAATGAAGTCTGGAATGTCTTGTAGTGAAGCGTGGAATGAATTTTGGAATAAAGCTTGTAAATGGTTTTGGAATGAAACCTGGAATTACTTGAAACGAAGCCTGCAATGACTTTTGGAATGACGCTTGGAATGGCTTTTGGAATGAAACTTGGAATGTCTTGGAATAAAGCATGGAATTAGTTTTTTAATGAAGCCTGGAATGGCTTGTGGAACAAAGCCTCGACTGACGGAATGAAGCGTGGAATGACTTTTGGGAGGAAGCTTGGAGTGACTTGGAATGGCTTTTGGAATAGAGCCTGGAATGACTTGGAATGAAGCCCGGAATGACTTTTGGAGTAAAGCTTGGAATATCTTGGAATGAATCGTGGAATGACATTTTAAAATGAAGTGTGGAATGACTTTTTATAATGAAGCGTGGAATGGCTTGGAATGAAACATGTAATGACATTTAGAATGATATTTCGGAAAGTAATCTGGAATGACTGTTGAAGTGACACCTTGAATAACTTTTGGAATAAAGCTGGGAATGAGCTTTGAAATGAGGCCTGGAATGACTTTTGGAATCAAGCTTGGAATGACTTTCAGAATGAAACCTGGAATGACCTTTAAAATGATGCCATGAATATCTTTTGAAGTGAAGCCTGAAATGAAGCCTGGAATAGCTTTTGGAATGAAGTTTGGAATAGCTTTTGGAATGAAGCATTGAATGACCTGGAATGAAGCCTAGAATGACTTTTGAAATGAAGCCATGAATGACATGGAATGAAGCCTGGAATGTCTTTTGGAATGAAGCCTTGAATGACTTGGAATGAAGTCTGAAAGGACTGATAATGAAGCCTGGAATGTCTTAGTATGAAGCCTTGAATGGCTTGGAATGAAATCTGGAATGACTTATAGTGAAGCCTGGAAAGACTTCGAGGCATGGAATAACTTTTGGAATTACTTGGAATGAAGCCTAGAATAACATGGAACAACTTGGAATGAAACCTGGAATGGCTTGGAATGATGTCTGGAAGTGCAATCGGAACAAAAATGAAATCTTTTGGTGGAAGAATTTAGACAGTAACTGCTCAAAGAATTAAATCTTTTTCCCCGTGTCCAAAATCATTTCCAGTCTTGGTTCCTAGAGGAATTCAGCATTGATTCTGAGAAGAATTCAGCATTGATTCTGAGAAGAATTCAGCATTGATTCTAAGAAAAATTCAGAACTGATTCTGAGAATTCAACATTGATTCTGAGAAGAATTCAGCATTGATTCTGAGAAGAATTCAGCATTGATTCTGAGAAGAATTCAGAACTGATTCTGAGAATTCAACATTGATTCTGAGAAGAATTCAGCATTGATTCTGAGAAGAATTCAGCATTGACTCTGAGAAGAATTCAGCATTGATTCTGAAAAGAATTCATAACTGATTCTGAGAATTCAACATTGATTCTGAGAAGAATTCAGCATTGATTCTGAGAAGAATTCAGCATTGATTCTGAGAAGAATTCAGCATTGATTCTGAGAAGAATTCAGAACTGATTCTGAGAATTCAACATTGATTCTGAGAAGAATTTGGTATTGATTCTGAGACATTCAGCATTGATTCTGGAAACTCAGCATTGATTCTGAGAAGAATTCAAGAAGAATTTAGCAATGATTTTGAGAACAACTCAGCATTGATTCTGAGAGGAATTCATCACTGGTTCTGAGATGAATTCAGCAATGATTCTGAGAAGAATTCAACATTGATTCTGAGAAAACTTAAATACTGATTCTGAGAAGAATTTACCGTTGATTTTGAGAACCCAGCATTAATTCTGAGAGGAATTCAGCATTGATTCTGAGAAGAATTCAATACTGATTCTAAGAATTCAATATTGGTTCTAAGAATTGCTAGTGCACTCATCTCACACACTGAGGTAGGTACGAGAATCGATCCCCGTTAAGTGTGAAAAAATAAAAGCGTGTTTTCTTAAGACACCTGCTGTCCATGCTCATCCATCAGTAAAATGGGTACCTGGATGTTAGCCGACTGGTTTGGGTCGCATCCTGGGAAAAAATTGACCTAATTTGCCCGAAATACTCTGCATAACCAGGGGCTCTGTATAGTAGTATGTCACTGATGTCAACTAGGCCTGTATACCTTGTACATGTACTTGTACAAATAAAAATTATTATTATTGTATTTATTCTCAGAATTCAATGTTGATTCTGAGAATTTATTAATTCTATTAATTCAAAACTGATTCTAAGAATTTAATATCAATACAATACTGAATTTATTAATTCAATATTGTTTCTAAGAATTCAATATTATTTTAAGAATTCAATATTGATTCTAATAATTCAATCCTGATTCTAAGAATTCGATACTGATTCTAAGAATTTAATGTTATTTCTAAGAATTCAATATTGACTTTGTTAATTCAATATTGATTCTTAGAATTCAATATTGATTCTTAGAATTCAATATTAATTCTTAGAATTCAATATTAATTCTTAGAATTCAATATTGATTCTTAGAATTCAATATTGATTCTTAGAATTCAATATTGATTCTTAGAATTCAATATTGATTCTAGTTCAATATTGATTCAATTCTAGAATTCATAATTCTTAGAATTAATATTGTTCAATTCTTAGAATTCAATATTGTTCTTAGGTTCATTGTTAGAATTCTAGAATATTTTGAATTAACTTAGAATTCAATATTGATTCTTAGAATTCAATATTAATTCTTAGAATTCAATATTAATTCTTAGAATTCAATATTGATTCTTAGAATTCAATATTGATTCTTAGAATTCAATATTGATTCTTAGAATTCAATATTGACTAAGAATTCAATATTCTTAGAATTCAATATTAATTCTTAGAATTCAATATTGATTCTTAGAATTCAATATTGATCCTTAGAGTTCAATATTGATTCTTAGAATTCAATATTGATTCTTAGAATTCAATATTGATTCTATTAATTCAATATTGATTCTATTAATTCAATATTGATTCTATTAATTCAGTATTGAGTCTAAGAATTCAATATTATTTCTGAGAATTCAATATTGATTCCTAGAATTCAATATTGATTCTTAGAATTCAATATTGATTCTTAGAATTCAATATTGATTCTTAGAATTCAATATTGACTAAGAATTCAATATTGATTCTTAGAATTCAATATTAATTCTTAGAATTCAATATTGATTCTTAGAATTCAATATTGATTCTTAGAATTCAATATTGATTCTTAGAATTCAGTATTGATCCTTAGAATTCAATATTGATTCTATTATTTCAATACTGATTCTATTAATTCAGTATTGAGTCTAAGAATTCAATATTATTTCTAAGAATTCAATATTATTTCTAAGAATTCAATATTGATTCTTAGAATTCAATATTGATTATTAGAATTCAATATTGATTCTTAGAATTCAATATTGACTAAGAATTCAATATTGATTCTTAGAATTCAATATTGACTAAGAATTCAATATTGATTCTTAGAATTCAATATTGATTCTTAGAATTCAATATTAATTCTTAGAATTCAATATTGATTCTTAGAATTCAATATTGATTCTTAGAATTCAGTATTGATCCTTAGAATTCAATATTGATTCTTAGAATTCAATATTGATTCTTAGAATTCAATATTGATTCTTAGAATTCAATATTGATTCTTAGAATTCAATATTGATTCTTAGAATTCAATATTGATTCTTAGAATTCAATATTAATTCTTAGAATTCAATATTGATTCTATTAAATCAATATTGATTCTATTAATTCAATATTGATTCTGTTAATTCAGTATTGAGTCTAAGAATTCAATATTATTTCTAAGAATTCAATATTGATTCTGAGAATTCAATATTGGTTCTAAGAATTCAATATTGATTCCATTAATTCAATATTGATTCCATTAATTCAATATTGATTCTAAGAAATCAGTAATAATACTGAGAATTCAATATTTATTTTATTAATTCAATATTGATTTTAAGAATTCAGATCTGATTCTATTAATTCAATAATGAGTCTGAGAAGTCAATATTATTTCTAAGAATTCAATATTGACTTCATCAATTCAATACTGAGTCTAAGAATTCAACATTGATTGTAAAGGTAATTCAGTGTTGATCCAGTATGAATTCTATGAGGTGAGGTGCTTAAGGTAATATAATTCAAGAAATGATAACTTTTCTTAAGATAATCTATGTAAAGATAGACTTCCATGGTTGTAAAGTGTTTTACGGAAGTTTTAACTGAGATGAGAACATTTTCATAAGGGTGATATGTTTTAGGTGTTTTATGCTTCTTAAAGATAACATTTTATGATATCTTTAAGGTAGTTTATTACGTTTTTATGCTTCACATTATTATTATTATTATAATCAAGGGGGAAGCGCTAAACCCGGAGGATTATACAGCGCCTGGGGGGGGGGGGGATGTGGAAGGCATTCAGGCTTAATTCGGGGAACTGGAGCACAGATCCAATTCCCTAAATCAAGAGCCCCTCACCAACATCAAGGAACCTTCCTTGAGGGGATTTATGCTTCACAAGAAGTTCCCTAAAACGAGTGTGATATGAATGGTGCAACATTTGGGACTCTTTAGTGAGGAACGTTTCGCCAGCCAGTGACTTCTTCAGTCTGATACAAAAAGAAGAGTGTCAGCAGGTTTCAGGAGCACTTTCTCCTGAGAGGAAGTTTGCTTCAACGTTGTGATGTTACCTATTTTCTGGAATATTTTCCTTAGGTGGTAAAAATGAATGAAGATGTAATTTGTTTTTCAAAGGTAATTTGATACGGGATAATGTTTCAGGATTACTTTACTCAAGGTACGGTGTTTCATGGTAATTTAAATTTTAATGAAAAGTCACTTTTTTTGTAAAGACAGTGTTTTTAAGGTCTACATCATTCTATTTTTTTTTTTCAATCCAAACACTATATGCTGTCTACTCTTCTATTACAACCCAGGTACTCAAAGGCCTGTTATCCTGGGTGCAAAGGAAGCAAAATAAGCACAGCAGAAAAACTTTGAATTATATTTTCCTTCACCAAGTATGAACAGAAGTATGTACAGTATATACACTATGTACAGCAATAGGTATTAGTGCACTCCACTGTAATCAAGGCAGAATAGATGCCACTAGAGAATAGACCGAGCTTAAACCAGCTCTCGAATGGAAATGACAAGGGTGAAAATGTGAGTGGTAACTACACCTACACAAATGCCAGAACCACCTTCTCATTGGCTGAACCTAGGTGCTGATTTGACGATGGAGCCCCGAAATCATCAAATCCTTAGCTACCTGGTTCGCTGGTTGGGAGGTAGCCTTTATGAGTGTGTTCACGTGCTCCGAATAAAGGGTACATACAATATATGCTGTCTCCCCTCCAGTAAAGGCATTTCAGTCTTATTGTATATTTTTACCATCGCTTTTCTATTTGACCGTGTGATATATAAACACTACAGTATATTGCTTTGACTCTAACCATATTATATTTTGTAGGATTAAACACATTTATTTCTCTTTCCTCGCTACAGAGAAGGTTTAAATTAAAAAATTATGTATTTTTCTTTAATTTCCTTTTGTTTTGTATATGTCCACAACTTATAAATTATTGAGATGAGCTTCATTTACCTCCGATATTCTCGACCAGAGTGCTACGTATACCAAATTACATTACCATGGCTACTAATTAAGGACGATTTAGCCACCTCTGATCGGGTGATGAGTTACACTTCGTATACAGTTCTGTGAACATGTAAACATCCGAGTTGGAGTATATCCAAAATATTCACTATCAGAACAAAATCTCTCGACACACAGTTTGTCTAACTCATCTAAAACAATAGCGAACCATTTTGTGTCCAAAAGACTAGACAGATTTTAGATTTTGCCACTGACGTGGCTAGTTCATTCTGCACCTCATATCCGTCCAATGGACGATAGCACAACAGCACGTGGATATACATAAGGCCTAGAAACTAGAGCTGAAAAGAAATAACAGGAGTATATCTGAATTTATATCTACAATTCACTTATCTGTAACAAGCAAAGTTTGGAAATTTGCTTTATTCCTCGCCTAGCTGCAGGGGTGAGTGGACGCTCCTGACAACTCCCTGTCGACAGCCAAGCTAACAACCCAGTTGCTCGTCATGGTCTTTGGCGTACGTCGCAGAGTAAATACTGTCGAAATTGAATTAGTGCGTGGATCCATCACGCCATCGACAGTCCATGATTTGTTGCCATTGATTACCAGGGACACCTACGGCATCGACGATAATGAGCTGTACGGCGTGGCTTTAAATGGCTCGTTCAGGATATTCTTGAAATTGCTCCACGCACAGGTGTATGAGGGTCTTGTTGATCATTACCAAGATCTTAGTATGGAAGTGACCCCGGAAGTGAGCGTCAGACTTGTGGACGTTTCCCAACAGTGTACGTGGGTGAGGGTACAGAACGCGTCTTTTGAGGCGAATGAGGTCGACAATCGTCTAGCTTTTGAAAGGTATGGAGTTGAACATGTTGCCTAACAAGATAAATGGATGACGGGTGCATATGCCGGTTACCCTGAGGGAAGTTTCTCCATTAAAATGACTCTCCGTCACCCCATACCCTCCTACGTTGTCTTGGAGGATTTCAGAACTCAAGTGATGGTGACGTATGCTGGGCAGAGGAGAACTTGTAGCATATGTGGAGACTATGATCACGTTGCAGCTGAGTGCGGCAGGCGGGGCCTAGCCGGACGCCGGGCTGAAGCAGCGCCCACTGGCGAGAGGCAGGACGTTCCTGAGTCTGCCCACGGGTATAGAGGAGGTGCTATGGGGGGATAGGCCTTCGCCCTGTGTCCTGAGGGGTCAGCAACAATGTAGGAAGGCAACGACTCCTATGCATTTAGAGGTGTGTGAGAGGGGAGAACTATCGGGTGGGGCAGGTACTCAGGTCGACAGAGGGCATGGGTATGTATGCTGATAGGTGGTATGCTCATTATTGGAGTAGTCGTGGGGTGAATGAAGAGCTGTTGGAGGAAGTGAGTGGCTGTGTGGGTAAACCCCTGGGAGGGAGTGATAGAATAGCATTGGGGGGGGGATATTGAGGAGGAGGAAATTTGGAGAGCGTTGGCTGGAATGAGCAAGGGTAAGGCGCCGGGAGTGGATAGGATTCCTTGCGAATTTTATATATTGCATTGGGACTTGTTGCGGGGTTTCTTGGTCAGGCTCCTGAATGAAATGAAGCGGGGGGGGGGGGGTAGGTTAGGCGTGGGGCAAGCGACTGGGATAGTGATCTTAGTTCCAAAGGGGTTACGTCAGCATACCCTAAAGGATTATTGTGCATTATCGTTGATGTGCACTAACTATAAGCTCTTTGCAAAGGGGCTTGGTAATCGTCTAAAGTGTGTGGTTGACAGGGTGGTCTCCCCGAGCCAATTTGGTTTGCCTGGCCGATCGATGGTGACTGGTCACAGTATCCTCCAGGATTTTGTAGCTGCTTATGGTGGGGGGAGGGGGAGTTGTTAGCATGGGACTGGAGGGTGGCATATGACACTGTGGAAAGGGAGGCTTTAGGTCGCATTTTACTGTCTCAGGGTTTCAGGGAGGAAATAGTGGGATGGGTGAAAACATTGTATAACCAAGCGTGTGTGCATGTGCAAGTTAACGGGCGTTTGGGGAAAGCAGTGGTGCTAGGGTGGGGCCATCGACAGGGCTGCCCACTCTCGCAATTGTTGTTTGTGTGCATGCAAGACCCTTTCTATAGGTTGGTGGAGGCAAGAATACGAGGGGACAGGGGCGTGGAAGTGTGGCCATGGCCAAGTCTGGTGGGGTACGTGGATGACGTGATGCTTATGGTGGATGAGGGGATGCGGTTGGGTGGGCTGGAGGAGGTGGTGCGGGTTTACGGAGGTGCCTCGGGAATGGTGGTGAATGAAGAGAAATCATCCATTTTAGGGTTGGGGATGTGGGAACGGAGGGTGGATTGGGGATGTCGGGTGGTGACGACCTGTGTAGACGTTTTCAAGATATGTGGTATTGTATATAGGGCAAATTTAGTTAGGGTGAGGGAGGATAATTCTACTCGTTTGGAGGACTGTGTGGTAAAGAGATTGAGAGCACTAAGACCAAATCATCTCCCTATCCTGCAGAAGGTGATTGTAATCAATGTGCTCTTGTATAGTAAAATTTGGTTCATCACACAAGTGTTCTCGTTAACGCCGCCAGTAATTCAAAGCATCCAAAGGAGGGTGTTCAGATTTTTGTGGGGTTCTAAATGCGAGTGGTTAAAAAGGGAGGTGGTCATGTTGCCAGTGCGAAAGGGGGGATGGGTCTTTTGGATTTACGGCAGAGGGTTAAGTGTGTTTACATCAGGCATGAGCAGGGCCGGATTAAGAAGTCTCCGGCCCCTAGGCTATTCAGATTGGCGGGGCCCCTTTGAGTTACGGGTAAGCAAAGCGACCCCTTCCGGCTTTGGGGTGGGGGGTCGGTGTGAGCCTGTTTAAGGTCTAATTAAATACATTCTGGCTATTTAGATTAAATTTAATAGGGAAAGTACATCAAGACAACCAAAACCATTTACCAACAGCCATTATAACTATCTTGTTAAATCATGCATTTTAAAGAGAATAAACTCAAGACAGCATAGTATTACTAGATTAGGCTATTAAAGTAGTAACATCATGTACCTATTATATTCAGCATAACCACTACAGCACTATTATTCCCTTTATAAATCACTGACCATTATTGTTATCATTGCATCATGCATAAGACTATCAAATCATATAAACTCAAGAAAGTAAAGAATTGTTTATATTCACAGGCACTTCTTAAATAAACTTTTTTCTGGATTTCATATTGGCAAAATCATCAATTATATTCTGAAAATCAATATTTCTTGTTAGATCACACTCAATGGTCAACAAGGCTAGGTTACACAATTTGTCTTGGCTCATTGTTGAACGGAGCTGGTTTTTCACTCTTTTTAAAACAGAAAATGAACGTTCTCCTTCGCAGTTAGTAGCTGGAAGTGTTAGGTAAAGGCGATACACTATGTCAACATTAGGGAAGGTTTCTGAGATACCTGCATTTCTTAAATGTTTCAAAGCAGCTGAGGGCGCACATTTTTTTCAGGTGGAGCTTTAATCTGATTCATATACCCAGAAAAATGAACTATTTCTTCAACAAATGTGTCCTGAACATCTGCTGAAAAGTGTTGTTGCAACTTTAATGCAGCTTCTCTCAATTCTGCATCTGGCATAGTAGTAATTTTGAACAGAAATCCAAACTTGTCATAGAGATTCTGGTAGATTTCTTTTCTTTTCACCAATTCTGTAATCAGTGAATCCAGAATGACGAAGTATGTAGCTGTCTTACATTTCTGCCTTGGTAGCAACACAATTTCATTGTCTGGCTCTTCAAAATTGCGTTTCCTCTTCCTTGACCGCTGATGATCAGCCCGGTAACTGTAGTCTTTCACCAGCAGTTTAGCTTTCTCTTCAAACATTTCATTTCATTGCGAAGTGAGCTTACAAATTCCACTAAACCTGCATAGAGGTTAGCACAAGTAGCCATTTCAATTTCAATTTTCTGAAGTGTCTTGCTCGTGGCATTTAACCGTTCCAGTATACAGTCCCAAGGCACACAGAGTAAGGCCAATTCAAAATCTTCCAATTTTGATGCTAAGCTGGCTGCTTCGCTTCTTGTAGTTGCTGTCTGGTCTTCATCCTCTGCTATTTGGATCAAAGCAGAACGTATTTCAGCAAAGCTGTCTTTAAAAGCATGTGTTGCATCATGCTGCGCTGACCACCTTGTTGTTGATAATGATTTGATGACATCTCCATGAATGGTTGACTTGAGTATACTCCACCGATGCGTTGAAGCAGAGAAAAAAATTAGAGTGCTTGTAAAAGTCCAAAAAATGAAACTGCAGCGACACAACACTCCGCAGCACATGACCCAACAAAATTAAGAGAATGTGCTGAGCAGGGCACATATTCAGCAAGTGGGTTGATTTGCTTGATACGGGCTTCCAATCCATTATATTTACCCGACATGTTACTTGCATTGTCGTAGCTCTGGCCACGGCAATCCATACTAGAGAGATCATGTTCAAGCAGAGTATCCAGTACTACATTCATCATTGTTTCTCCATCATGGCCTGAAAGAGGAATGAATTTTATAAAGCGCTCTACAGGCTTACCACTGGAGTCGACAAAGCGAACAATGAATGTCAATTGATCAGTATGTGAAATAACTGATGTTGAATCTACACTTATTGCAAAGTATTTTGCAGTTTTCACAGCTGCTATGATGTTATTGGGGACCTTCTTAGTCATCAGTTCAATAAATTCATTGCATATAGTAGATGACATGTAAGATACAGTGCCTCTTCCTGCATTTCCAAGGCGTGACACATGATTTGCTAAGAATGGATCGAACTGTGCTAACAGTTCTATGATCCCTAGGAAATTGTCATTGTTTTCCGAACCAAAAACCTCATTTTCTCCACGGAAAGCAAGTCCTCTTAGAGCTAAGAATTTTACAACAGCAACAACTCTTTCAGTGTTCACATCGCTATTAGGCCGTGCGGACGTGCTGCGCAGTAGCTCCTGATTGAGTTGGCTTTTGCGCAGTGTTGACGTGTACTTAGCTCTGTGAAGACCTGTTTGCGCGCTCTCTACGAATTGAAGCAAGATGCCCTCCATCGAGCAACTTTACCAACAGCTTAAGGAAGAATTGAGGTTGGCGAAGGTGGAGATTCGGCGACTGACCGAGGAAAACAAGAAGATTCGTAGTAGCCCTCCTGTTTTGAGTCCTCAGGTCAAGAAGGGAAACTGGTCAGTGGCTGGACAGCAGGGAACAAAGTTGACGATCAAGAAGACGAATGGAAAGGTAGAAACGATGAAGAAGAAAGAGACTGCCGTGGAAACTGTTGTGGAAACATCTAATACATTCTCAGTGCTACCCGACGAATGTGAGTCGACTACTGGGAACATCACGATGAACGACACCAAGGAAGGTAAGAATATTGTTGTTGTTGGGGATAGCCAAGTTAGGTATATGGATAGGGCGTTCTGCTTGAAGGACAGGAGTAGGAGACAGTGAGTTTGCTTTCCTGGGGCTGGGATGGAGAATATTGTTAGCTGTCTGGATGACATCATGAGAGGTAATGGGAGCAATCCTATTATCTGTCTCAGTGCTGGAGGCAACAACGTTGGCAGACGTAGGAGTGAAGACCTGATTAGCAGGTATAGGTCAGCAATAGAAATAATTAGGAGTAAGGGTGGGAACCCTGTCATATGTGGTATTTTGCCAAGGAGAGGAGTTGGAAATGAATGGTCGTCCAGGGCAATTGGTGTCAATTGCTGGCTGGACAAATACTGTAAGGAAAATGCGGTAACATTCATTGACAACTGGGACCTCTTCTATGACAGAAATGACATGTATGCCAGGGATGGGGTTCACTTATCTAGGTGTGGGGTGGTAGCACTGGCAACTGCAGTGGAGGGAGCAGTTAGGACTTTAAACTAGGAATAGTTAGTGGTATGGGTTTTGGCAGGAAAACAGTGAAGTTCCAGTGTAGTAATATTACGAGTTCTAGGGGAACTAGTAATAAGCAGAACGAGGTAGATATTGAAAAGCCAGGGACTTTGGGTGATAAGGACATTAATAGGTTTAATGGAAAAACGAAAATGAGCCGTAGTGCTAGGAATAAGATGGACGAGTTGAGATTAGCTCCTAGTGCAGGTAACATTGATGTATTTGTCATCACTGAGACGTGGTTTAATTCCAAAAGTCGGGACATATCTGCGGAATGTCATATTCAGGGTTTTAAATTGTTCCAAGTAGATAGAAGTATAGGGAAGGGGGGTGGGGTGGCATTGTATGTCCAAGATCGCTTGAACTGTTGCATAAAAACGGGTATTAAGTCTGAAGTAACACATACAGAGTCTGTTTGGATAGAATTTTCAGAGGGGCATGAAAAACTGATTTTAGGAGTGATATACCGTCCCCCAAACTTAGATAGGGACCAAGGGAGACTACTATGGGAGGAAATTGTTAAGGCCACAAGGCACGATAATGTAGTAATTCTAGGAGACTTTAACTTTAGTCATATTGATTGGAATTTCTTGACTGGGAATTTAGAATCATATGACTTCTTAGAAGTAGTTCAGGATTGTTTTTTGAAGCAGTTTGTGACAGAATCTACAAGGGGAAATAACCTGCTTGACTTAGTTATGGCAAACAATGAATCCCTTGTTAATAATTTAGAAATTTCAGAGGAACTGGGTGCTAGCGACCACAAATCAATTACATTTAGCATTGAATGGAAGTACGATAGTAGCGATAACTCAGTAACAGTACCAGATTTTAGCTTAGCAGATTACGATGGGCTTAGAGAACACTTATCATCTGTTGACTGGGGTAACGAAGTGAGCTGTCAATATGACAGTTTTCTGAACACTATACATGCTGCTCAAAGAACGTTTATCCCATATAAAGAAATTAGATCAAATAGAAATGACCCAAAATGGATGAATAATAGGCTCAAATATCTACTAGGGCATAAGAAAGGAATTTATAGGCGTATCAAAAGAGGTGAGGGTCATCTTATGAATCAGTATATTGACATTAAGAGGGACATTAAAAAGGGGATAAGAAAAGCTAAAAGGGACTATGAAATTAAAGTTGCTAGGGATTCTAAAACTAACCCAAAAAGTTTTTTCCAGGTTTATAGAACAAAAGTTAGAGATAAGATAGGTCCCCTTAAAAATACATATGGGCACCTTACTGACAAAGATAATGAAATGTGCTCGATTTTTAATAATTATTTTCTCTCAGTTTTTACACAGGAAGACACTAACAATATTCCAGTAATTATTTTTTATAGTGGGCTAGAAGAAGATAAATTATGTAACATCACAGTCACTAGTGAAATGGTTGTGAAGCAGATAGACAGACTGAAGCAAAATAAGTCGCCGGGTCCTGATGAGGTTTTTTCAAGAGTTCTTAGGGAATGCAAAATGGAACTCTGTGAACCATTAACTAATATTTTTAATTTATCTCTTCAAACAGGTGTAGTGTCTGATATGTGGAAGATGGCTAATGTAATTCCTATTTTTAAAACAGGGGACAAGTCGTTACCGTCAAATTACCGCCCAATAAGCCTGACCTCAATTGTAGGCAAATTACTAGAGTCAATTATAGCTGAGATTATAAGAAGCCATCTCGATAAGCATAGCTTGATTAATGATACTCAGCATGGATTCACAAGAGGCCGGTCTTGTCTAACTAATTTATTAACTTTCTTCAGTAAAGCTTTCGAGGCTGTTGACCACGATAAAGAATTTGATATTATTTACTTAGATTTTAGTAAGGCTTTTGATAGAGTTCCGCACCATAGACTGTTAAAGAAAGTGGCAGCTCATGGCATTGGGGGAAAAGTGCTCTCGTGGATCGAGTCATGGCTCACTGACAGGAAGCAGTGTCCATAAATGGGGTTAAATCCGAGTGGGGATCTGTAACAAGTGGCGTTCCACAGGGATCAATCTTGGGCCCGTTGTTGTTTATAATATATATCAATGATCTTGATATATATTATAAACACGCTAAGATAACAGGGATATCTTGCTACTCCTACTTACACTTTGGTCACACTTCACAGACACGCACATGCATATATATATATACATACATCTAGGTTTTTCTCCTTTTTCTAAATAGCTCTTGTTCTTTTTTATTTCTTCTATTGTCCATGGGGAAGTGGAAAAGAATCTTTCCTCCGTAAGCCATGCGTGTCGTATGAGGCGACTAAAATGCCGGGAGCAATGGGCTAGTAACCCCTTCTCCTGTATACAATTACTAAAAAAGAGAAGAAGAAAAACTTTATAAAACTGGGTTGCTTAAATGTGCGTGGATGTAGTGCGGATGACAAGAAACAGATGATTGCTGATGTTATGAATGAAAAGAAGTTGGATGTCCTGGCCCTAAGCGAAACAAAGCTGAAGGGGGTAGGAGAGTTTCAGTGGGGGGAAATAAATGGGATTAAATCTGGAGTATCTGAGAGAGTTAGAGCAAAGGAAGGGGTAGCAGTAATGTTAAATGATCAGTTATGGAAGGAGAAAAGAGAATATGAATGTGTAAATTCAAGAATTATGTGGATTAAAGTAAAGGTTGGATGCGAGAAGTGGGTCATAATAAGCGTGTATGCACCTGGAGAAGAGAGGAATGCAGAGGAGAGAGAGAGATTTTGGGAGATGTTAAGTGAATGTATAGGAGCCTTTGAACCAAGTGAGAGAGTAATTGTGGTAGGGGACTTGAATGCTAAAGTAGGAGAAACTTTTAGAGAGGGTGTGGTAGGTAAGTTTGGGGTGCCAGGTGTAAATGATAATGGGAGCCCTTTGATTGAACTTTGTATAGAAAGGGGTTTAGTTATAGGTAATACATATTTTAAGAAAAAGAGGATAAATAAGTATACACGATATGATGTAGGGCGAAATGACAGTAGTTTGTTGGATTATGTATTGGTAGATAAAAGACTGTTGAGTAGACTTCAGGATGTACATGTTTATAGAGGGGCCACAGATATATCAGATCACTTTCTAGTTGTAGCTACACTGAGAGTAAAAGGTAGATGGGATACAAGGAGAATAGAAGCATCAGGGAAGAGAGAGGTGAAGGTTTATAAACTAAAAGAGGAGGCAGTTAGGGTAAGATATAAACAGCTATTGGAGGATAGATGGGCTAATGAGAGCATAGGCAATGGGGTCGAAGAGGTATGGGGTAGGTTTAAAAATGTAGTGTTAGAGTGTTCAGCAGAAGTTTGTGGTTACAGGAAAGTGGGTGCAGGAGGGAAGAGGAGCGATTGGTGGAATGATGATGTAAAGAGAGTAGTAAGGGAGAAAAAGTTAGCATATGAGAAGTTTTTACAAAGTAGAAGTGATGCAAGGAGGGAAGAGTATATGGAGAAAAAGAGAGAAGTTAAGAGAGTGGTGAAGCAGTGTAAAAAGAGAGCAAATGAGAGAGTGGGTGAGATGTTATCAACAAATTTTGTTGAAAATAAGAAAAAGTTTTGGAGTGAGATTAACAAGTTAAGAAAGCCTAGAGAACAAATGGATTTGTCAGTTAAAAATAGGAGAGGAGAGTTATTAAATGGAGAGTTAGAGGTATTGGGAAGATGGAAGGAATATTTTGAGGAATTGTTAAATGTTGATGAAGATAGGGAAGCTGTGATTTCGTGTATAGGGCAAGGAGGAATAACATCTTGTAGGAGTGAGGAAGAGCCAGTTGTGAGTGTGGGGGAAGTTCGTGAGGCAGTAGGTAAAATGAAAGGGGGTAAGGCAGCCGGGATTGATGGGATAAAGATAGAAATGTTAAAAGCAGGTGGGGATATAGTTTTGGAGTGGTTGGTGCAATTATTTAATAAATGTATGGAAGAGGGTAAGGTACCTAGGGATTGGCAGAGAGCATGCATAGTTCCTTTGTATAAAGGCAAAGGGGATAAAAGAGAGTGCAAAAATTATAGGGGGATAAGTCTGTTGAGTGTACCTGGTAAAGTGTATGGTAGAGTTATAATTGAAAGAATTAAGAGTAAGACGGAGAATAGGATAGCAGATGAACAAGGAGGCTTTAGGAAAGGTAGGGGGTGTGTGGACCAGGTGTTTACAGTGAAACATATAAGTGAACAGTATTTAGATAAGGCTAAAGAGGTCTTTGTGGCATTTATGGATTTGGAAAAGGCGTATGACAGGGTGGGTAGGGGGGCAATGTGGCAGATGTTGCAAGTGTATGGTGTAGGAGGTAGGTTACTGAAAGCAGTGAAGAGTTTTTACGAGGATAGTGAGGCTCAAGTTAGAGTATGTAGGAAAGAGGGAAATTTTTTCCCAGTAAAAGTAGGCCTTAGACAAGGATGTGTGATGTCACCGTGGTTGTTTAATATATTTATAGATGGGGTTGTAAGAGAAGTAAATGCGAGGGTCTTGGCAAGAGGCGTAGAGTTAAAAGATAAAGAATCACACACAAAGTGGGAGTTGTCACAGCTGCTCTTTGCTGATGACACTGTGCTCTTGGGAGATTCTGAAGAGAAGTTGCAGAGATTGGTGGATGAATTTGGTAGGGTGTGCAAAAGAAGAAAATTAAAGGTGAATACAGGAAAGAGTAAGGTTATGAGGATAACAAAAAGATTAGGTGATGAAAGATTGAATATCAGATTGGAGGGAGAGAGTATGGAGGAGGTGAACGTATTCAGATATTTGGGAGTGGACGTGTCAGCGGATGGGTCTATGAAAGATGAGGTGAATCATAGAATTGATGAGGGAAAAAGAGTGAGTGGTGCACTTAGGAGTCTGTGGAGACAAAGAACTTTGTCCTTGGAGGCAAAGAGGGGAATGTATGAGAGTATAGTTTTACCAACGCTCTTATATGGGTGTGAAGCGTGGGTGATGAATGTTGCAGCGAGGAGAAGGCTGGAGGCAGTGGAGATGTCATGTCTGAGGGCAATGTGTGGTGTGAATATAATGCAGAGAATTCGTAGTTTGGAAGTTAGGAGGAGGTGCGGGATTACCAAAACTGTTGTCCAGAGGGCTGAGGAAGGGTTGTTGAGGTGGTTCGGACATGTAGAGAGAATGGAGCGAAACAGAATGACTTCAAGAGTGTATCAGTCTGTAGTGGAAGGAAGGCGGGGTAGGGGTCGGCCTAGGAAGGGTTGGAGGGAGGGGGTAAAGGAGGTTTTGTGTGCGAGGGGCTTGGACTTCCAGCAGGCATGCGTGAGCGTGTTTGATAGGAGTGAATGGAGACAAATGGTTTTTAATACTTGACGTGCTGTTGGAGTGTGAGCAAAGTAACATTTATGAAGGGATTCAGGGAAACCGGCAGGCCGGACTTGAGTCCTGGAGATGGGAAGTACAGTGCCTGAACTCTGAAGGAGGGGTGTTAATGTTGCAGTTTAAAAACTGTAGTGTAAAGCACCCTTCTGGCAAGACAGTGATGGAGTGAATGATGGTGAAAGTTTTTCTTTTTCGGGCCACCCTGCCTTGGTGGGAATCGGCCGGTGTGATAATAAAAAAAAAAAAAAAAAAAAAAAAAAAAAAAAAAAAAAAAAAAAAAAAAAAAAAATAAATAAAAATAAATGAGCAAATTCGCCGATGACACAAAGATAGGTAGGATAATTGATTCAAACGTAGATGTTATGGAACTTCAGGAGGATTTAAACAAACTCTATTCTTGGTCAGAAAAGTGGCAGATGCAGTTCAATGTAGATAAATGCAAGGTTCTGAAGCTTGGGAGTGCCCATAACCCTAGTACTTATAAGTTAAATGATGTAGAACTTAGCCATACAGATTGCGAAAAGGACTTGGGGGTTATGGTGAGCAGCAACCTTAAACCAAGACAGCAATGCCTAAGCGTACGTAATAAGGCAAATAGATTACTGGGATTTATATCAAGAAGTGTAAGCAACAGAAGTCCAGAGGTCATACTGCAGCTTTATACATCATTAGTAAGGCTTCACCAAGATTATGCAGCTCAGTTCTGGTCTCCATATTACAGAATGGACATAAATTCGTTAGAAAACATTCAGCGTAGGATGACTAAATTAATACATAGCATTAGAAATCTTCCTTATGAAGAAAGATTGAAGACTCTTAAGTTACATTCACTTGTTAGACGAAGAATGAGGGGAGACCTGATCGAAGTGTATAAGTGGAAGATAGGTAATAAAGGGGATATTAATAAGGTCTTGAGGATGTCTCTCCAAGAGAGAACCCGCAGTAATGGATTTAAATTAGATAAGTTTAGATTCAGAAAGGACATAGGAAAGTATTGGTTTGGAAATAGGGTAGTATATGAGTGGAACAGTCTACCTAGTTGGGTTATTGAGGCTGGGACTTTGGGTAGTTTCATATTTAGGTTGGATAAGTACATGAGTGGGAGGGGTTGGATTTGAGTGGGACTTTCACATCAGAGCTTATTTCTTGGGTGGCATTGAAAATTGGGTTGGGCAAATGTTTCGTTAGTGGGATGAATTGTAAAGGACCTGCCTAGTATAGGCCAACAGGCCTCCTGCAGTGTTCCTCCTTTCTTATGTTCTGATGTTCTTATGTTCTAGAACTTTTCTCCAATAAGTGCGCTCTTTTTCAGTTTGACTTTCCAAATGAGAATCCAATAAGCCTTTTTTCTGTGCACGAAATACACTGGCTAAAATGCAGCTCCTGTGAGTGGTGCTGTTTTCATGTTCCTCGAAACGCTTGGAATTTTTCCAGTCATTGAACCCCTGTGTGAAGGTATTTTTTTTTGGTTGAAAATAGCTTGCATGCTGAACAGTACACTTTTCCTGAGCTTTCAGAGTATACCATCCATGATCTTTTCACAATTTCTTAATTTGCAAGCTTCCTATAGAACATAGATGACTTTAAACAAAGACGACTTCCATCATCATAAATCCTTGCTGATTTCCTAAAGTCAATGTTCAGAGTTTGACTGAAGTTTTCTGCAATGAAAGCATTATGTAGAGAATCTGGGATTACATTTGGCCATGAGGCAGGATCTTTTAAGACAAATCCTGTGGATGAAATGTCCGTTGAGACATTGAGAGGAGACACAAAAGAAGTAGATACTGGCTGAGAAATAATGGAGGGAGGGCTTCCTGTATGATCTGGCGTATCTGAAGATTCAACTGTACTGGTAACATCAGAAACTGTTTTCGTGAGCATGTCTGTGATCTTTCTGCAGCTTCCTACATCTTTCTTTTTCTGTTCTTCTTCTTGAATTTTCTTCTTTCTTTTCTGTAACCCACTCGCATAAGAACGTCCAACATCACGTTCACGAGATGCCATAATGAGGATGTATCACTGTCTGTAATCATGCAAATACAAATTTTTCATTATCAATTATTATTAATTTTTTAATTATTAAATTTTTTTTCTGTCAATTGGGGGGATATGGCCCTTGTAACCCCCTTCCCTCTGGCTGCGCATCTAAAAATTCAAAACGTTACCAGAAAGGAGTCATATACAGAACTTTTACCATAGATTAGGTTAGTGATTTGGGCTACGAATATTTTACTAATTCATCCTCCTTGATCTCCAATTTACTTAAACAGAAATCATACTGAGTCCAAGAACAATGCACAATGGTATTTATATTACCATTTTCATAACTAAACTAATCATTATGTTTTGCATGATATATGGCCTACCACCATAGATAAGGACATGAGAATTAAAGAATGCAGGGACAATTTTCAGTTTCACCCAACCAACGATTTTCTGATGTGGCTTATGTGTTTCTGGGGAAATATGTAGTAAATTAATTGATGTTCTACATCACTTCCGTCGCAACTTGAAAACTAAGCATTTGCGACGGAAGTGATGTAGAACATCAATCAATTGAGATCTGTTATTGAAATGATAAAGACTTAAAGACAGGACAAAGTGCTTTTAAAACCTACAAATGGAAGTCAGTTTGCGTTTTTAGGTTTTTCTTTACAGTATTTTTACCAAAAATGTGTCTTTACTGGTCCATGCATCTTTACTGGTCAAGTAACCCTATCAGGTACCTCCCTTAACATTTAGAGGCGAAAACAAACATTTATCCATACACATCAATGTCTATCAACAACACTTCAGTTAATTTGTCACAGTACAAGTAATTACTACAGAAAATTGGAGAGGAATCTCCCATACTCACCCATTAGCGGGAAAACACAGCTGTTCTGATGTAAACAAAGGCATGTTGAGTGTTGCCATCTATGGTTAGGTTTATTTATTTTTATTTTATTTTATTTCATTTTTTATTTTTGTTTTGATTACTTTTTAAAAATCAATTTTACTCTCCAAACACTTGAACTTTTTAGGTAGGGATCCCTTTGCACTTGCACCATGTGCGCAGTCTTGGATGAGCCCTTGAACCCCTTGGACCGCGGGGCCCCCAAATGCATGGGGCCCTAGGCAAATGCCTAGTTTGCCTATGCGGTAATCCGGCCCTGGGCATGAGGTATTGCGGGGAGGGGTGTTTCGGAATGGGCGGTTGTGGAAATTTCATGAGGTATTGAGAGGCTTGTATGGGGCAGTGGACCTGTATGGGGGCGGTCTTGCAGGTGTTGGCATTGGCCCGAGAACCTGGGAAGGTTAAGGTTGGGGCATTGTACAGGGTGATAGGACAGGTGGTGCACCCAGGGGAGGGGTTATCCCCGTGTTACGCTTGGGCAAACATTTGGAGAAGATTTAGCAGGTTGAGGTTACTGCCCAGGGTGCGGAAGGTAAATGTTCCGCTTTTTGCACGGCATCTTGCCATCTGGTGCGGTACTGAGGGATAGGAGGTTGGGTGGGGAGGGGCATTGTAGGTTGTGTGGGGGAGAGGAAACAGCTTACCATATCGTGTATTTTTGTGAGGGGTTGGAGAGAATCAGAAAATGGGTGGGCAGGGTGGTGCAGAGGGTGGGGGAGGGATGTGTCAGTATTGCGGGCGTTGAGTTTAGATGTGGGGGGGTGGAAGAGGGTGCGGCATGGGCGCTAGCATATGTGATGGTGGACTACATATACATATCCTGGTGCATGAGGGGATCGGATGCGTGGGAAGTGAGGAAGCATGTGCTGGCGGCGACGGTATTCCGTACTATGTGTAGGACTAGGGATCTATATGGGACAAGGTGGGGGAAATGTTTTTCTGAGGGTTAACGTACCCTCACGGTAAGTGAAATGCTTTGTATGTAGGGCTGGGGATTAGATCAGGGGATAGACGTTGGGTTTGCCATCCAGTGAGCTAGGGTGAATCTGTTGGCATTCTCTTATAGTCAGTCAGCGCTCCAGGGTGAGTGTGTCACTGTTACGTTTGGTGCATGTTTTGGTACAAGTGGTTGTCCTGGTTCTGTTCATGGCGTGAAAGGAGGTGTACGAATATTATGAATGGTGGCTACAGGCACCTGCGTGCCTTTAGGTATACCGGAATGCTGGACGGTGGCAACTGCTGCCGGGGGGGAGGTTATGGGGGTAGAAGACTTTGGGATCTGTACCTCTAATCCCATTAATTCTGTCGCCTTGCGACGTCTGCCCTGCTCTCGCAAGACAAACGCCGACGGAGGGTCACCCCATAAAACCTCATCAATTCCACTTGCTTTCTGCGCCGCATCAAAAATACGATTGTGAATGTCTCCAACTAAGCGTTTTAAATTTTCAATTTCAACCACCGGATACACTCTCCAACCCTTTGTATAACATGCTTGCAGTTGATTTTCAAGATAGTTCAAGAGCCCATACTGCATTCTCTTGTGTTCTTTGCCTCGCTGATGATAAAAATCCCTCACCTTCACCTTACCGACAGTATCCCACCATTTGACTACATCTACCCCCACCTGCCATTCAGCCCACCATCCCCTCCAAGCACTCACAAAAGCTTCTCTCACATCTCTTTTATGCATTAAACCCACATTCAACTTCCAGAAACCTCTGAAACGCCTCGGTAATCCTACCCAGTCAACATCCGCCATAACACCTCTGTGATCGGAAAAGCTCACATTTAGCACACGTACACTCCTGACGCTGACACCTCTAGAAACGTATATGCGATCCAGTCTTAAGAACATAAGAACATAAGAATGTAGGAACACTGCAGAAGGCCTACTGGCCCATACGAGGCAGGTCCTTATCAAAACGACATCTATTTGTCCAGTCTCTTCTTAAAGCTACCCAAGGTCCTAGCCTCTATCACCCCACTGGGAAGACTGTTCCATGCATCTACAACTCTGTTAGAAAACCAGTACTTACCTATGTCCTTTCTAAATCTAAATTTATCCAACTTAAATCCATTATTCCTGGTTCTTACCTGGTTCGACACCCTCAGTACTTTATTAATGTCTCCCTTGTTTATGCCCGTCATCCACTTATACACTTCAATGATATCTCCCCTCATTCTACGCCTCTTTAAGTCTATCTTCATACGGGAGGTTCCTTACACAGTAAATCATTTTAGTCATTCTTCTCTGTATGTTCTCTAATGAGTCTATGTGCATCCTGTAGTAAGGGGACCAAAACTGAGCAGCATAATCTAAATGAGGCCTCACTAGTGATGTATAGAGCTGTAAAATAACTTTTGGACTTCTGTTACTTATACTTCTTGAGATAAATCCAAGTAATCTGTTGGCCTTGTTGCGCACACTGAGGCACTGCTGTCTTGGCTTTAGATTTCTGCTTACCATGACTCCCAAGTCTTTTTCACATTCTGTATGACCAAGCTCTACTTCACCTAGATTATAGCTTCGAGGGTTATTTTCATTACCAAGGGCAAGTGCCTTACACTTATCCACATTAAACTTCATCTGCCATTTCTCAGACCAAGACATTAATTTGTTCAAATCGTCCTGGAGTTCATTGATATCCTCCTCAGAGTGAATTATACGGCCTATCTTTGTATCATCAGCAAACTTACTCATGTCACTAGTAATCCCTTCATCAAGGTCATTAATGTAAATTATGAACAAGAGAGGGCCTAAAACTGATCCTTGTGGAACGCCACTAGTGACTAATCCCCATTCAGATTTCACTCCATTAATGGTAACTCTCTGCTTTCTATTGGTAAGCCATGCCTCAATCCATGCTAGAACTTTACCTCCTATACCATGAGCTGCCACTTTTCTTAAGAGTCTCTTGTGAGGTACTCTATCGAAAGCTTTACTAAAATCCAAATAAACAATATCATATTCCTTATCGCTGTCAACTGCCTCAAATGTTCTATTGAAGAACGTCAGTAAGTTTGTCAGGCAGGAACGACCTCTCGTGAATCCATGCTGAGATTCATTTATCAAGTTATGCTCTTCAAGGTGACTTCTGATAATATCAGCTATAATTGATTCTAATAACTTGCCCACTATAGATGTCAGGCTTATTGGACGGTAATTTGAAGGAGTGGACTTATCCCCTGATTTGAATATAGGAACCACATTAGCCATCTTCCACATCTCTGGCACAACACTGGTAAGGATGGACGCATTGAATACACTCGTTAATGGCTGACTAAGCTCCATCTTGCATTCCTTAAGTACCCTTGAAAACAACTCATCGGGTCCCGGGGACTTATTTTGTTTCAGTTTGTCTATCTGTTTAATAACCATGTCCCTCGTGACAGTAATATTAGTTAACTTAAATTCATCAGGAACTAAATAATTGTTAATTACTGGAATCTCATTTACATCTTCCTGTGTAAAAACTGACAAAAAATAGTCATTAAATAAGGAACACATTTCCAGTTCATTATCCGTCAGCTGTCCATTCCCAGATTTCATACTCCCTTCTAACGAACGTATGCATGACCCCACCCACCTCATCCCCCCCCCCCCACATCTGTAACATTAACACTCCACAAAATATCCCCTAAATACCCTGAAAAAAAACCTCTCCCTCTTGGTTCGACATCCTTGCGACGATCAATGCAATTCCAATCACTCCCAATAATCGTGACGACTGGCAGTGATCTTAAATGGTACACCAACACTTCCCTAAAAAACGTATTTTTTACATGCATGTCACCTTCCGCCGGTCCGTACACCCCCAGGAAGGCCACCCGTACCCCACCCCACACCCCATCCACCCTAACTACCCTCCCCTCCTCTCCCACCTCACATGTTTGCAAAGAGTTCTTTTCAATGTGATTGCAGTACAGTTCGCTTGTTGAATTGTACATAGAACACCAAGAATATTTTCATTCATTGTTTGAAAGTAAGTTCCTTTTTCTCTTCCTATAATTGGATATTGAGTTGATCCACCTTGAAGTGAGGTAAGTTCACATGTCTGTAGAGGTCCAGATTTGGATCAAGAAAATGCTAACTAATAAGTGTGTAGAGCTGAAGACTGAGACACTTGTGCAACATTTGGAAATATTCATTATCGAAACGTTTCGCCAGCCAGTGGCTTCTTCAGTCCAATAAGAACATAAGAACATAAGAACGATGGAACACTGCAGAAGGCCTACTGGCCCATGCGAGGCAGGTCCAAGTCTCCTACCGGCTTAAGCCAATGCACCCAACCTAGTCAGGTCAGGTCACATTGACTTAAGGGAGGAACACGGCAACCGACCTGGTAGCACAAGCTATCAGGTCTAACTCACACCCACCCACATCTACTCATGTATTTATCCAACCTATTTTTAAAGCTACACAACGTTCTGGCCTCTATAACGGTACTTGGGAGTTTGTTCCACTCATCCACAACTCTATACATCCTTGGTTAGGCCTCATTTAGATTATGCTGCACAGTTTTGGTCACCGTATTACAGAATGGATATAAATTCTCTGGAAAATGTACAAAGGAGGATGACAAAGATGATCCCATGTATCAGAAACCTTCCCTATGAGGATAGACTAAGGGCCCTGAAACTGCACTCTCTAGAAAGACGTAGAATTAGGGGGGATATGATTGAGGTGTATAAATGGAAGACAGGAATAAATAAAGGGGATGTAAATAGTGTGCTGAAAATATCTAGCCTAGACAGGACTCGCAGCAATGGTTTTAAGTTGGAAAAATTCAGATTCAGGAAGGATATAGGAAAGTACTGGTTTGGTAATAGAGTTGTGGATGAGTGGAACAAACTCCCAAGTACCGTTATAGAGGCCAGAACGTTGTGTAGCTTTAAAAATAGGTTGGATAAATACATGAGTAGATGTGGGTGGGTGTGAGTTAGACCTGATAGCTTGTGCTAACAGGTCGGTTGCCGTGTTCCTCCCTTAAGTCAATGTGACCTGACCTGACTAGGTTGGGTGCATTGGCTTAAGCCGGTAGGAGACTTGGACCTGCCTCGCATGGGCCAGTAGGCCTTCTGCAGTGTTCCTTCGTTCTTATGTTCTTATGTTCTTATTACCAAACCAGTACTTTCCTATATCCTTCCTGAATCTGAATTTTTCCAACTTAAAACCATTGCTGCGAGTCCTGTCTAGGCTAGATATTTTCAGCACACTATTTACATCCCCTTTATTTATTCCTGTCTTCCATTTATACACCTCAATCATATCCCCCCTAATTCTACGTCTTTCTAGAGAGTGCAGTTTCAGGGCCCTTAGTCTATCCTCATAGGGAAGGTTTCTGATACATGGGATCAACTCTGTCATCCTCCTTTGTACATTTCCCAGAGAATTTATATCCATTCTGTAATACGGTGACCAAAACTGTGCAGCATAATCTAAATGAGGCCTAACCAAGGATGTATAGAGTTGAAGAACAACCTGAGGACTCCTATTATTTATGCTTCTTGATATGAAGCCAAGGATTCTATTAGCTTTATTGCGAACACTTATGCACTGCTGTCTTGGTTTCAGATTACTGCTAACCAGAACTCCTAAATCTTTTTCGCAATCCGTAATATTAAGATCTACATTATTTAGTTTATATGTGGCATGGTTATTGTCCTGTCCAACATTTAGAACTTTGCATTTGTCTATATTAAACTGCATCTGCCACTTCTCCGACCACTGCATCAGTCTATTCAAATCTTCCTGGAGTGCTCGATGTCCTCGTCAGAATGAATTCGACGGCCTATTTTGGTGTCATCGGCAAACTTGCCGATGTCGCTCTTTATGCCCTCATCTATGTCGTTTATGTAGATTGTGAACAGCAGGGGGCCCAACACTGACCCCTGTGGAACACCGCTCGTGACGCTTCCCCACTCTGATTTCTCCCCATTTATGCAAACTCTCTGCTGCCTATTTGTCAACCATGCCTCTATCCAGGAAAAAATCTCTCCTCCTATTCCATGTGCTTTAATTTTCCTCAATAGTCTCTGATGTGGGACCCTGTCAAAAGCCTTACTGAAGTCCATATACACAATATCATATTCATTACCATGATCTACCTCCTCAAATACCTTAGTGAAAAAAGTTAATAAATTCGTAAGGCAGGAACGCCCCTTTGTAAAACCATGCTGAGATTCGTTGATTAATTTATGCTTTTCAAGGTGGCTACGAACTGCCTCGGCAATTATTGATTCCATAAATTTTCCCACTATGGAGGTTAGGCTTATTGGTCTATAGTTCGAAGCTAAGGACCTGTCACCTGTTTTGAAAATAGGTATGACATTTGCCATTTTCTACTTATCTGGCACCATGCCAGTTTGTAGTGATATGTTGAAAAGATTAGCCAAAGGTGTGCTAAGCTCCTCTTTACATTCCTTTAGAACCCTTGCATACAGTTCATCAGGGCCTGGGGATTTGTTAGGTTTTAATTTATCTATTTGCCTAAGGACCATGTCACTTGTGACCCTAATAGTGCACAGTTTATTATCGTCCTGTTCTACATAATTTATCATTACTGGAATATCGCTGGTATCCTCCTGTGTAAAAACTGAGAGGAAGTATATGTTAAAAATTCTACACATTTCCTTATCACTGTCAGTGAGCTGACCCGAGGAACTTTTGAGTGGGCCTATCTTCTCCCTGATCTTACTTCTGTATACCTGAAAGAATCCTTTTGGGTTAGTCTTCGATTCTCTTGCAACTTTAACCTCATAATCTCTTTTTGCTTTTCTAATTCCCTTTTTTATTTCTCTCTTTAACTGAATATATCGATTTCTCAATTGCCCCTCTCCTCTTTTGATTTGCCTATATATGCCTCTCTTTTGACCAATCAGATATTTTAATCTATTGTTCATCCATTTAGGATCATTTTTGTTTGATCTGATTTCCCTATTTGGAGCATAATTTGACTGAGCAGCTAGAACTATGCCCTGGAAAGCATCATATCGGCAACCATCACCACCTACCTGACCCTTAGTCAGGTCATTCCAGTTCAGCCCACCTAAGTAATTTTTCAGTCCTATGAAATCAGCCAAGCGAAAGTCAGGGACGGAGACTTGATTGCCATTATTAGGGGAATTCCATGATATATTAAAACTGAGTGATTTGTGATCACTTTCCCCAAGCTCATCATTAACCTCAAGATTATTAATTAGTGTTTCCCTACTGGCAAGAACCAAGTTAAGGAGGTTATTTCCCCTAGTTGGCTCTGTCACAAACTGTTTTAAAAAACAATCCTGGATCGTATCAAGAAAGTCACCTGACTCTAAATTTCCTGTCAAATTGCTCCAGTCAATCTGTCTATAGTTGAAATCTCCCATTAGCACAACATTTTCGTATGTAGATGCCTTACGAATTTCGTCCCATAGAAGTTTACTGCACTCCCTATCAAGATTTGGGGCCCTGTAAATCACACCCAAAATTAGTTTTTCTCGGCCCTCGAGAAGCTGTAACCAAACAGATTCAGTGGCTGACGCTTCTAATTTAATATCTTGTCTAACACAACAATTTAAATTGTCTCTGACATACATCGCTACTCCACCACCTTTCCTGTTGACCCTGTCAGTGTGGAATAATTTATAGCCTTGTATGTGACATTCAGAGGGCATCTCTCTATCTTTCAGATTGAGCCAGGTCTCTGTTATAGCAATAATATCTATGTTTCCTGCACTTGCAATTAATCTTAGCTCATCTATCTTATTTCTTACACTCCTGCTATTAGTATAGTAAACCTTAAGGGAGCTAGTCCCTTGCTGCCCTCTGCTGTCCCCCTTTGTTTGCTGACCTGATCTATTGTCTTTATTTATAACTTCATTTACTGTTTCCAACCCAAGTGTTGCAACCTGCTTGTTTCCCCCACACACCCATACCTCTATCTTCCATCAGTTTAAAATCATAGGCATTTCACCAATGGCCTTCTCAATCGAGTCTGCAAGTGCTACCACCCCAGCCCCAGAGAGATGTACCCCATCCCTTGCATACATATCATGTTTGCCATAAAAGTTGTTCCAGTTGTCAATGAATGGGATTGCAAGTTCCTTGCAGTATCTGTCTAGCCAGCAATTTACACCAATTGCCCTAGACAACCATTCATTTCCTACTCCCCTTCTAGGCAAGATGCTACATATGATTGGGATCCCTCCCTTAGACTTAATGAAATCTATAGCTGACCTGTACTTATCTAGCAGCTCTTCTCTCCTACCCTTCCCAATATCATTTCCACCAGCACTGAGACAGATAATGGGCTTGTTCCCATTACCTGACATGATATTATCCAGCCTGCTGACAATGTCCCCAACACCAGCTCCAGGGAAGCACACTCTATCTCTCATCTTCTTATTCCTATTACAAAAAGCACGGTCAATATATCTTACCTGAGAGTCACCAACCACAAGAATGCGCTTACCTCCATTAGCAGGGGCAGTAGTACCCTTACCTTCACTGGCCACTGAAGTACATTCATCCTGAAGAACAGAGAAGCGATTTCCTACCTTCAGATCTTCACTCTTAACTTTCCTTACTCTGATGCGCCTTCCATTACTGTGAACCACTCGCCACTTGTAGCAGGTGCTGGACTGCACCTCACTGCTGGTAGCCGTTGCTACCTCCCCAACTACAGCCTCCTCACAGCGAGAGACAGACTGCACCTCACTGCTAGAAGCCTCATTCCCCACAACTCCAGCCACCTCACACTCTCTCCCAGACCCATTGAGGTGGACCTTCAGCCTCCTAATCTCCTCCTGGAGAAGCAAGACCTCCTCCTTCAACTCTCCAACCTCAATTTTTAAAACACTGCAGAAGCAAGCCATGCTTTGTAACCGTCCACACTAATCCCCAAAGCAGCTCAGGGTCTGTGACCTCACGTGACGACTGACCACTGAGTACTGACGACTGACCACTGAGTACTGACTGACCACTGAGTACTGAGTACTGAATACAGTGAAGAACGGTGGAAGATGAGAAGTTTGAGGTAATCAGTCCCTCAGGCTGGAGTCGATGTGTTAAGTACAACAATCAAATGCAGTAAATCAAGTGTGTAGAGATCCAAGAGATATTCCATTTATGCTGAGGTGCAAAAATGAGACTGACAGAATTGATTGAGAGTTCATTCCTGTCAGTCATATTTGTATGTGTTTAAATAAAAGTAATGACTTCGATAACAACGCAACTTCCATCATAAAATCCTAAATAACAATACTGACATTGTTAAAAACAACTCTAAAGACATTTGTTAATAATATTTGACTGGTAATATTTTTATAAGATGTCTATAATGATTTCTGCATAGAATCAGAGTAAATTTATAAGAGCTACCCTCGTAAACCCTTGTAAAGTATAAATAAATTCATTGGATACCTGGGTTAATACTTATAAACCAATGGATTAAACTTAAACCTACAGAGTATTTGATCGCTCATGTTAAAACGAAGCGGAACTATCACTGGAGGTAATGAACACACTGATCATTTTCTTACTTCATGAGCCTCTCTTCACTCTTCTTCCGACGCTTTATGGATCTACCTTCATTACTGTGTCACTGAAGCATTATCATTCATGGTGGCTCCCTGATATGATACATGCGCCTCCACGTAATCGCCCAGAACACGCCTGCATATATAATATGTTTATTAGCTGTTAACGTGAATTACTCTCCAGCATTAATTCGCTTTATACTAAAATCAATATATATACCATTAAGGTGATTTATTAACGATATTAAAGTTAATATTAACAATCTTAAGATAATAATAAAGGCATTAATAAGAGCAGTGTGTACCAGCTGGCTTTATCTGAAACAAAGGTTTCTATGTTGTTCTTAATGACTCATAAATATACTATGCTGACATCACTAACACAAAATTTCTCATCTTGATAATAACTCTACAGATGTTAACTCAGAGTTTTCGGGTTAAAAATTATTGCCTCGCTTCACTTCCCTTAATGTCTTCCACCGCTCCCTTTACTTACTGCTGCTGCTACTATTACTACTACTACTACTACTACTGCTACTATTACTACTACTACTACTATTACTACTACTACTACTACTTCTACTACTATTTCTATTACTAATTCCAAAACCAGCATTACTGCTACCATTACTTAAGTTTATTCAGGTAAGTAAATTTATTCAGATTAGTTTTTCCCCATCCCTGTCCCCTTATGCTATGTATACTGACTCCTTCATCTTCGTGTGTTAGTTTGACTTGTAAATGGTACAAGTCGAACCGAAACGTCGTCATAATCTTCTGGCTCCTATGTACAGGTGCTTGTGTATGTTTCAGTCATGGTATTGTGACTTTTCGTTCTTTATAAAATTGATAAAAATCTTTGTATTGAATAGAAGTTTATATGCTGTTGTTACTATCCCTCAACGAAGCAAATCACATATATTTAGAAAATCTGCTTGTAATGTATACCTGAGTCACATTGCCCATTATGTTAGCATACCTCATTATCAAAAGACACTATCTCTAACGAAAGATTTTTACCCTGAGGTACAAAGTATATTACCAATAATATAAAATGCATTAACAAATCGTCAAAGTATCACTAGAGGGCATTACCATTGACATAGTGTTAATTGTAATGATAAAAACGACACAAAGTGTATTGCAAAGTTTGAAAGTGTTTTCAGTTATTTTTTAATACAGGCTAGAGAGTTACTTTTGTGAGCTGAGGGAGAGAGAGAGAAAGAGAGAGAGAGAGAGAGAGAGAGAGAGAGAGAGAGAGAGAGAGAGAGAGAGAGAGAGAGAGAGAGAGAGAGAGAGAGAGAGAGAGAGAGAGAGAGAGAGAGAGAGAGGGAGAGAGAGGGAGAGATTATATTTAAGCATCATGAGCTGTGTGATTGAAAGAGAGTGAATGTGTATTTACCGAAATGTTCGTTAGGTACATTTTCTTTCTCATTTTATTTTCAAATGTTAATGCATACAGCATAGAAAGGAAGAGTAAATTAAGATGTGATGGGTATCCAAAGAATATGGACGTATATACACCAAACAAAGTATATACACCAAAGTAGATTCAAGAAAAATATATATTTTACCCCCATTACATCTCATCTTCATATTTTGAAACGGAGAAATATATATACTTCTATTAAATATAGTACTGTTAGAGTCAACGCAGTTTATTATAGATATGAGATATTGAACGGTAAAATAAAACGATGGTCAAAATACTCAATCAAATTGAAAATATCCCAACCCACTAAGCCTGAGCTTGCTACCATCTGCAGCTCATAAGAATGCCATCCCCACGAGCCCCTTTGTGGGGCGGGGTAGATGGCAGACCAGAGGCCTAGCTTCTCCCTACGAGCCCCGTGAGGGCGGGGAATGTGGCTAGGCCTAGGGACAGTTGGTCCCAAAGATGAGGAGGTACTTGTACCTCCTCCCATGGGAGACTTAAGTCTCGAGACACTCCCCAGATAGGGAGCCAAGGCCGGGTCACCACTACATGGAAAAGACCCGGGCCGGGAGAATACCGGCGAATAAAAAAAAAAAAAAAATCCCAACCCACTTTAACAGAAACAACGACTTTTCATGAAAATCAATACCACCTTGAAACACCTCACAGTCTGAGGTAAGTGGCCCTGAGAGATTCACATTACCGTTGAAAAGCATGTTACTTTGAATCGTATTAATCCTTTGAAGAATATTCTCCTCAATATACCATACCAAGTAACACTGCTTGGAGGAAGTGCTCCAGAATATTGCAGTCTCTAGCTTGCAACATATCACGATTTACGATGGGCGTTCAGACATACGTTCTTTTTTTTTGGGTAAATTTTCCTGTAATAAATTCTCGTAACACACGACATTGATAACATATATTTCAGTGTAACATTATCTTTATAAATTGTGTAAAATGTGACTGGTAGACACAGTGTTGAGCGAGTGTGTCTGAGTGATTGACTGACACAGTGTTGAGCGAGTGTATGTGTCTGTGTGACTGACTGACAGAGTGTTGAGTGTATGTCTCTTTGAGACTGATAGAGTATGTGCATGTGTCTGTGTGACTGACACGGTGCTGAGTAAGTGCATGTGTCTGTGTGACTGACAGACACAGTGTTGAATGTATGTGTCTGTGTGACTGACAGACACAGTGTTGAATGTATGTGTCTGTGTGACTGACAGACACAGTGTTGAATGTATGTGTCTGTGTGACTGACAGACACAGTGTTGAATGTATGTGTCTGTGTGACTGAGAGACACAGTGTTGAGTGTATGTCTCTCTGTGATTGACAGACACAGTGATGAGTGAGTGCATGTGTCTGTGTGACTGGCAGACACAGTGCTGAGTGAGTGCATGTGTCTGTGTGACTGAGAGAACATCGTGGCCACTGTTCCGACTGGGCACAGAAAAAGACGGCCATGGTAGGCACTGCCACCCTCCCAGAGCACCCTCCCGCCTGTTACTCGGAGACGCTCCTCCATTCTGCGGGTTACAAACGGATTCGGACAAACAGGTAGCGGCTTACAGACTATTTTATAACTACTGAAATCATAATCAGAAACGACTTTACAAAATTAACTAAACTTCATCTTCCCTTCCCAATATTTTTTCTTATCCTTCCCTAGTTATATTTCACAAGCGTTGAAAATTTGGCATCGATCAAATGTAGCATTCTCAACTTATGAACAAAAATCGTGAATGTGAGAGGCTGTACTCTCAAGCCGTATGAAACTATGTTATTCAAGGTCACATTAAACTCTAGAAAATCAAAAATTTCATGTAAAAAAGAGTTTCCTAAATTTCTCATATTCTCTTCTCAGTATTGTTTTTATTTTTCAAAAACTCTAAAATCTTGTAAGAAAACAGTTTTTTTTTTTTTTTAACAAATTGGAATTTTCTTACGTTCTATGAGCTGACGGACTGAAGTAAAAGTTTGCAAATTGGCAACTAGAATGTCCAAAAATAATCCAATAGAAAGTTAGAAGTTGTCTGGGGAAACATTCACAAATTATCACTCGGAAAGGAATATTTAATTTTTCGGAATTTCTTCAACAAAATTCGTTAACAGTCATTTACACAGCGTCATGGGTTTGAATTAGACCAGAAGAAACAATCATGCATGGAAACTAATATATTTAAAATAGTTGGAAAATTAAAACAAATACAGCCCAAAATTAATACAGACATTCCCATTGATAACCATTCATTATTATTTAATGTTTTGGAACCAGAGAGAAAACTGATATTCCAGATATTGATAGCAATCAAGCGATTCCAAATTTAGCTTCGGAAATTTGCAAATTTCCTTGCATACTCACTTTACAGTGTACATCAGTCGTCAAAGGTTTTAGCAAATTAGAAAAGGCCATTCCCATGTTATTTCACAAAAAAAAGCAAATTATTGAAAACAGAGAAGAATTTAAAAATTGATACTCTCTAATAGCAACACCATCGTTCTTCACAGTAGGAGAGACAAGTGTTGCAAGTTACAAGCTGAGCAGAAGAATCTGTTATCACACATAAATCGGAAATGATCAATATAAAATTTTCCCTGATAGCGCCTGCAATTGCCAATAGTTGCCTGAACATTTCCATGGATACAGTACATCACCGCTGAAAATCTGAAGCCAATCAAATGAAGTGTTCACAAGTTATAAAAGAAAACTAAAACAGCAAATTTGTCAACCACTTAAGGGATACCTCTACGGGAATACTTAACTTTATTAGAAAAAAGCTCAACAAAGTACCTATTAGACGATTGCTGGATAAGAAAAAGTGCATAGTATAGGAGACAAACTTCATGCCTTGATAAATGACCGGCTGACCAGTAGGAAACAGCTCACAACTATCCCACACATTGGTAAACATTGTGTGCTGGCTCAGCAAATGCAGAGCTCCCTAGCCACCTTTCCAGCTAGATAGCCACCCCTAACCCATCCAAATATTAAAAATTCTGCAGCCACCTCTGGGTGGGAAGAGAGCCTTATAGTTTATTGTCTATGCTCCAGTCATGTGGATAATAGAAAAGAGTATTTAATCAAGAAAATATATGGTTAGTCCTCAGCGGTTGCCCTCTGGGTGCATTACTTGAAGTTTACCTGGAGAGAGTTCCGGGGGTCAACGCCCCCCGCGGCCCGGTCTGTGACCAGGCCTCATGGTGGATCAGAGCCTGATCAACCAGGCTGTTACTGCTGGCTGCACGCAATCCAACGTACGAGCCACAGCCCGGCTGGTCAGGTACCGACTTTAAGGGCTTGTCCAGTGCCAGCTTGAAGACAGCCAGGGGTCTATTGGTAATCCCCCTTATGTATGCTGGGAGGCAGTTGAACAGTCTCGGGCCCCTGACACTTATTGTATTGTCTCTTAACGTGCTAGTGACACCCCTGCTTTTCATTGAGGGGAGGATGCATCGTCTGCCGAGTCTTTTGCTTTCGTTGTGAGTGATTTTCGTGTGCAAGTACGTTACTAGTCCCTCTAGGACTTTCCAGGTGTATATAATCATGTATCTCTCCCGCCTGCGTTCCAGGGAATACAGGTTCAGGAACTTCAAGTGCTCCCAGTAATTGAGGTGTTTTATCTCTGTTATGCGCGCCGTGAAGGTTCTCTGTACATTTTTTAGGTCAGCAACTTCACCTGCCTTGAAAGGTTCTGTTAGTGTGCAGCAATATTCCAGCCTAGATAGAACAAGTGACCTGAAAAGTGTCATCATGAGCTTGGCATCCCTAGTTTTGATGGTTCTCATTATCCATCCTCTCATTTTTCTAGCAGATGCGATTAATACAATGTTATGGTCGTTAGGTAAGACACATATGCAACAGTTAGGTATCTTTATTTCGAAACGTTTCGCCTACACAGTAGGCTTCTTCAGTCGAGTACAGAAAAGTTGATAGAAGAAGAAGATACTTGAAGACGATGTAATCAGTCCATCACCCTTAAAGTTTTGAGGTGGTCAGTCCCTCAGTCTGGAGAAGAACATTGTTCCATAGTATGAAACAATATGGAGATGAAGTGACATGGAACAATGCTCTTCTCCAGACTGAGGGACTGACCACCTCAAAACTTTAAGGGTGATGGACTGATTACATCGTCTTCAAGTATCTTCTTCTTCTATCAACTTTTCTGTACTCGACTGAAGAAGCCTACTGTGTAGGCGAAACGTTTCGAAATAAAGATACCTAACTGTTGCATATGTGTCTTACCTAACAACGTGTCGGTATTTTATACCATTTTAATGTTCAATGTTATGGTCCTTGAAGGTGAGATCCTCCGATATGACCACTTTTAGGTTTTTGACGTTGGTTTTTCACTCTATTTTGTGGCCGGAATTTGTTTTGTACTCTGATGAAGTTTTAATTTCCTCATGTTTACCATATCGGAGTAATTGAATTTTTTCTCATCGTTGAACTTCATATTGTTTCCTGCAGCCCATCGAAAGATTTGGTTGATGTCCGCCTGGAGCCTTGCAGTGTCTGCAATGGAAGACACTGTCATGCAGATTCGGGTGTCATCTGCGAAGGAAGACACGGTGCTGTGGCTGACATCCTTTTCTATGTCAAATATGAGGATGAGAAACAAGATGGGAGCGAGTACTGTGCCTTGTGGAACAGAGCTTTTCACTGTAGCCGCCTCAGACTTTACTCTGTTGACTACTACTCTTTGTGTTCTGTTTGTGAGGAAATTATAGATCCATCTACCAACTTTTCCTGTTATTCCTTTAGCACGCATTTTGTGCGCTATTACCCCATGGTCACACTTGTCGAGGGCTTTTGCATAGTCTGTATATATTACATCTGCATTCTTTTTGTCTTCTAGTGCATTTAGGACCTTGTCGTAGTGATCCAGTAGTTGGGACAGACTTTAGCGACCTGCTCTAAATCCATGTTGCCCTGGGTTGTGTAATTGATGGGTATCTAGATGGGTGGCGATCTTGCTTCTTAGGACCCTTTCAAAGATTTTTATGATATGGGATGTTAGTGCTATAGGTCTGTAGTTCTTTGCTATTGCTTTACTGCCACCTTTGTGGAGTGGGGCTATGTCTGTTGTTTTTAGTAACTGTGGGAACGACCCCCGTGTCTATGCTGATAAGGGCTTCTTGCAGTTCTTGATGAACACGGAGCTCCATGAGTCTGGCTCTGGGGCAGAGTGCATGGGCATGTCATTTATCGCCTGTTCGAATAGGTTTGTGTTTACCTAATTCTGTGGCTCTCTCATAAAAAGTTCATTTAGATCTTCGACTCTCAGTCTGGTTAGCGGCTTGCTAAAAACTGAGTCATACTGGGACTTGAGTAGCTCACTCATTTCCTTGCTGTCATCTGTGTAGGACCCATCTTGTTTAAGTAGGGATCCAATACTGGATGTTGTTCTCGACTTTGATTTGGCATAAGAAAAGAAATGCTTTGAGTTTCTTTAGATTTTATTTATGGCTTTTAGTTCTTTTCGCGATTCCTGACTCTTACAAGATTCCTTTAGCTTTAGTTCGATGTTTGCTATTTCTCTGACCAGTGTCTCCCTATGCATTTCAGATATATTGGCTCCTTTTAGCCGCTCTGTTATTCTTTTCCGTCGCCTGTAAAGGGAGCGTCTGTCTCTTTCTATTTTACATCTACTCTTCCTTTTTCTTAAAGGAATAAGCCTTGAGCATACATCGAGTGCCACAGAGTTAATCTGTTCTAGGTATAAGTTGGGGTCTGTATTGCTTAGTCTATCTTCCCAGCTTATATCGGTTAGGACTTGGTTTACTTGGTCCCACTTTATGTTCTTATTATTGAAGTTAAATTTGGTGAAGGCTCCCTCGTGACTGATCTCATTATGTCGGTCTGGTGCTCCACGCATACATGCCTGAATCTCGATTATGTTTTGATCTGAGTACATTGTTTTTGATATGGTGACATTTCATATCAGATCATCACTGTTAGTGAAGATGAGGTCCAGTGTATTCTCCAGTCTAGTAGGCTCTATTATTTGCTGGTTTAAGTTGAATTTTGTGCAGAGATTTAAAAGCTCGTGTGTGTGTGAGTTCTCTTCTGAGCTGCCTCCTGGTGTTATCACTGCAACAACATTATTTGCTATATTCCTCCATTTTAGGTGTCTTAAGTTGAAATCCCCCAGGAGCAAGATGTTGGGGCTGGAGCTGGAAGATTTTCCAGACAGTGGTCAATTTTCAACAGCTGTTCCTGGAATTGCTGGGACGTTGCATCCGGAGGCTTGTAGACTACCACAATGACTAGGTTTTGGTTCTCGATCTTTACTGCTAAAACTTCCACTGCATCATTTGAGGCATTAAGCATTAGAAAGTCTTCTAGTCTGTTTTTCCCCATGTGAGTCAAACTAAGAATACATTATTATAAATATTGGCGAGTTTGTGTAATGTGGTCAATTTGTTGACCTTTTCTCCTTTTTGTGTATCCGAGTCTACGTATGACGCAAAGAGGTAAGGAGACAGAGCATTTGTGAAAGGGTGAAGGAAAGAGAGAGAGAATCTCCCCGTAGATGACAGTATTTCTGGACTACCACTCGCTTCTTTGTGACCGTTACTATGGCTTCAGAAAAGATCACTCTGATACTGATCTGCTGTTAAACCTCACTGTGCGGCATCAGTCACTGGATGAATCCCAGATCAGCCAGTGCAAACTGACCTGTAAGTTTTAGGACTCATTCGTCATGGGTTCAAGCCCCAACCGTTCCATGAACTGTTTGTAATCATGTTATTACGATTTCATGAGTGGTAGTGGAAGCAGGTCATGCCAATAGGTTCGGAAAGCGTTGAAGATGTAGTTGAATTCCTTGTATCAAGATTCCTAGACGTTGCTCTGTCAGACTGATTACCTCAGTCTCCTGCACTGAAGCAGCCACAGCCTGGCGAAACAGTTCCACAGTAAAGATACCTAAGTGTTGCACAAGTGACTTATTCATTTACTTGTGTGTTTTCCAAACCATTTATTTAAGAAAAAACTCTTGAATAATCTTGACAAGGACTTACAAGATTTACATTACCAAACTTAAGATGCAACAAGTAAAAACAATAACAAAACTAATCATAATTACACTCACTAAAATAAAAATAATGTTTATTGCCAATATTGATTACTATTAATGCTAAGAATACTAATAAATGATGTGAGTTAATAAAGGAGTCCAATGTTATTATCTCTGCTGAAGAGAATAATAGAGGTAAGTAGTCACAGTCAGTACTAACACATTCTAATATCTGAACATAGATGATAAGAAATATGAGATACAGGCACAACACCATGCAATGAACTAGGTACGTGTGTGCTCATGTAATTGTGCTTGCAGGGGTCGAGACTCAGCTCCTGGTCCCGCTTCTTCACTAGTCGCTACTAGGTCCTCTCTCTCCTTGCTCCATGAGCTATATCATACCTCTCGTCTTAAACACTATGTATGGTTCCTGCCTCCACTACGTCACTTGCCAGACTATTCTACTTCCTGACAACTCTATGACTGAAGAAATATTTCCTAATATCCCTTTAACTCATCTGAGTCTTCATCATCCAGTTGTGATGCCTTGTTTCTGTGTCCCTTCTCTGGATCATCCTGTCTCTGTCCACCTTATCTATTTCTGGCAGTATTTTGTATATCGTTATCATGTCTCCCCTAACCCTCCTGTCCTCCAGTGTAGTAAGGCAGATTTCCCTTAACCTTTCTTCGTAGGACAATCCCCTTAGCACTGGAACTAACCTTGTTGCAAACGTTTGCAACGTGCTTGACCAGGGGTGGGTTCCAAACTGGTGCTGCATACTCCAATATAAGCCTAACGTACACGGTGTACAGGGTCCTGAACGATTCCTTATTGAGATGTGTGAATGTTATTATTAGGTTAGCTGGTCGTCTGTATGCTGCAGCAGTTATTTGGTTGTTGTGCCCCTCAGGAGATGTGCCCGGTGTTATACTCACCCCAAGATCCTTTTCCTTGAGTGTGGTTTGTAGTCTTTGGCCCCATAGACTGTACTCCGTCTGCGGTCTTCTTTGCCCTTCCCCAATCTTCATGACTTTGCACTTGGTAGGGTTAAACTCCAGGAGCCAGTTGCTGGACCAGGCCTGCGGCCTGTCCAGATCGCTTTGTAGTTCTGCCTGGTCCTCCTTCGATTAAATTCTTCTTATCAACTTCACATTATTTGCAAACAGGGACACTTATGTGTCTATTCCTTCTGAAATGTCGTTCACCAATACCAGAAACAACACCGGTCCTAGAACTGACCCCTGTGAAATCCCGCTCGTCACACGCGCCCACTCTGACACCCAGCCACGTACCATGACTCACAGTTGTCTTCCTGACAGGTATTGCCTGATCCACTGCAGTGTTTTCCCTGTTATCCCTGCCTGTTCCTCAAGCTTTTGCACTAATCTCTTGTGGGGAACTGTGTCAAACGCCTTCTTACAGTGCAGGAAAACGCACCCCTATCTCGTCACCCTGTCATAGAACTCGAGTAGATTTCCCTTCCCTGAAACCGTGCTGGATGTCGCTAATAAGCTCATTCCTTTCTAGGTGCTCCACCAGTCTTCTCTTGATAATCTTCTCCGTGACTTTGCATACTTTACATGTCAATGACACTGATCTATAGTTTAATGTTTCGTGTCTATCTTTTTTTTTTTTTAAATTAGGACTACATTTGCTGTCGCCCTGTTTCGATGGATGTATTGAAGATTGTTGGTAGTGGTACACATAGTGCCTGCCTTCGCTCCTTCACTCAAGACCCATGGAAAGATGTTTTCCGGCCCCATCGCCATTGAAGTGTCTAGCTCGTTTAGCAACCTCTTCACTTCTTCCTCGGATGTATGTATTGTATCCAACACTTGATGGCATACCCCACCTCTTTGTCTTTCTGGAGTCCCTTCTGTAACCTCTTTGAACACTTCTTTGAATCTCATGTTGAGCTCCTCACATACTTTGCGATTGTTTCTCGTGATCTCTCCTCCTTCCTTCTCAGCCTGATGACCTGGTCCTTGACTGTTCTTTTCTCCAGATGTGGCTGTACAACAGTATCGGGTCAGATCTGGCTTTCGCTGCTATGTCATTCTCATATTGTCGATGGGCCTCCCTTCTTACCTGTGCATATTCATTTCTGGCGACTGCCTTCTTTATTCTCCTGGGTCCTTTGCCTTGTATACTTCTTCTATTCTCTAGCACACTTGGTTTTGGCCTCTCTACACCTTTGGGTAAACCAAGGGCTCATTCTGGCTTTCTCGTTATTTCTGTTAACCTTGGGTGCAAATCTCTCCTCAGCTTCCTTTCATATTGTTGTCACATATTCCATCATCTCGTTTAGTGACTTCTCTGCCAGTTCTCCGTCCCACGGAACCCTGTCCAGGAAATTCTTCCTGCCTGTGTAGTCCCCTCTCTTGTAGTTTTGCTTCATTCGCCCTCCCCTTCCTGCTTCCCTTTCCACTTGTAACTCTGCTATGTATTCGAAGTTCAAAACTACGTGGTCACTGGTCCCAAGGGATCTTTCATATGTGATGTTCTCAATATCTGCATAACTCATGGTGAACATAAGGTCCAGTCTTGCTAGTTCGTCCTCTACTCTCTCTCTCTCTGGTAGTGTCCCTTACGTGTTGGTACATGAGGTTTTCCAGTGCCACCTCCATCATTTTAGCCCTCCTCGTTTCTGGGCCACCATGTGGCTCCATGTTCACCCAGTCGATTTCCTTGTGATTGAAGTCACCCATAATCAGCAGCTTTGCCCTGCACACATGAGCCCTTCTGGCCTCTTCTGCCAGTGAGTCAATCATCGTTCTATTACTCTCATCATAATCTTGCCTTGGCTTCCTACTGTTCTGTGGTGGGTTATACATCACTGCAGTTACCACCTTGGCACCTCCAGACTGATGTATTCCTATTATGTAGTCTCTTGCTTCTCCTCTGTCTCCTCTCCCCAATTCATCAAAATCTCATTGGTTTTTGATGAGCAGTGCCACTCCTCCACCCCCTCTGTTCCCTCTGTCCTTCCTCAAGATCTGATATCTCGTTGGAAAAATGGCATCTATTAACATTCCTGTGAGCTTAGTTTGTGTTAGAGCTATGATGTCTGGTGATGTCTCTTTCACTTTGTGTGTGTGTGTGTGTGTGTGTGTGTGTGTGTGTGTGTGTGTGTGTGTGTGTGTGTGTGTGTGTGTGTGTGTGTGTGTGTGTGTGTGTGTGTGTGTGTGTGTGTGTGAGTGTGCACGTGTGTGTGTTATGCGAGAAAGGAAGAGAAAGAGAGAAAGAGACAGAAAGATAAAGACAAACAGACAGACAAAGACTGACAGAGTGATGTGAAAAAGATGGTGGTGAGAATATTTTGATTATTGTATGTAGTGAGAACTGTGGATATAAACGAAAGTAACAACGCTGAAGGTAGTGAAAATTCATTTTATTTATGACAGACAACGACAAGCAGCTGGCAGTGAAAAGTCAAACCGCAAATAAAAAAAAAAATATTTTCAGGAGCTTAGCGTGCGTAAACAAACGTTCCTGTGTGTTAACAGGCAAATATAATCGCTGTCACTGGAATTATCTTTGATTACTCTGTGAATTATTTTGCTGCAGAGAAGACTGCTATTTTCTCCATACCCGTTTATTGCACATTTTACAAAACAACAAATAATTAAACTGAATAAATCAATTTGACATTATAGATGCTATGTAAATTAGCGCAAAATTTCAAATAAATTAAAAAAAAAACGCATCATTTTTAACGAAATTCATTTGAACCGCATTTTTAGGGAAAATTTCCTGAAATGTCATTATTCGGCATTTGGAAGGACATTTGCTGGATCTTTGTGGCTCAGAATGTTTGTCGGTTACGCTTAAAAATTCATGGAAGATCAATGAGTCTGTCACATGTACACTGCCAGACTATGATATTTTAATCCTTAATGAAAAGTATTAAGAATTGTGTTATTGAGATACACTCCTACCAGCATATACACACACACATCTCTTGGGTATATGTATACTCTGAAAGATGCAACTCAACCGATGTATACATATGTGCTAAGAGATAAACACATCTCGATGTTTATAAAGAACAAAAAGGTAAATACCGTGAGTGGAACAAAACACAAAATAACCCGCACATAGGAGAGAGAAAAGCTTATGACGACGTTTCGGTCCATTTTGAATCATTCACAAGTGTCACAAGTGACTACGTGCGGGTTATTTGTGTAATCAGTTTATATTCACTGGAAAATGCTCTCCTCACGGTGTATATGTCGGGTCATAAAAATTAATAGAAAATAGTCCCTTGTGCATTTTTGAGGCAATTTCATTTATTAATATTACTGAATTTTTGTTTTACCAAAAGAAATATATTGAGTAATACTTAATGATATATATATATATATATATATATATATATATATATATATATATATATATGTATATACAGTCCCTGCAATCTGAAGGAGGGGTGGAGGAGATATGTTGCAGTTACTGAACTGCAGTATCAGCACCCTTCTGACAAGAGAGTGATAGAGTGCTAAGGGGCAACAGAAAAAATGGGAAGACCAGAGTCGCATATAGTTTACCCGGAGGTGTGGAGAGGCCAAAGCCAAATAAGAACATAAGAACATAAGAACGAAGGAACACTGCAGAAGGCCTACTGGCCCATGCGAGGCAGGTCCAAGTCTCCTACCGGCTTAAGCCAATGCACCCAAGCTAGTCAGGTCAGGTCACATTGACTTAAGGGAGGAACACGGCAACCGACCTGGTAGCACAAGCTATCAGGTCTAACTCACACCCACCCACATCCACTCATGTATTTATCCAACCTATTTTTAAAGCTACACAACGTTCTGGCCTCTATAACGGTACTTGGGAGTTTGTTCCACTCATCCACAACTCTATTACCAAACCAGTACTTTCCTATATCCTTCCTGAATCTGAATTTTTCCAACTTAAAACCATTGCTGCGAGTCCTGTCTAGGCTAGATATTTTCAGCACACTATTTACATCCCCTTTATTTATTCCTGTCTTCCATTTATACACCTCAATCATATCCCCCCTAATTCTACGTCTTTCTAGAGAGTGCAGATTCAGGGCCCTTAGTCTATCCTCATAGGGAAGGTTTCTGATACATGGGAACAACTTTGTCATCCTCCTTTGTACATTTTCCAGAGAATTTATATCCATTCTGTAATAAGGTGACCAAAACTGTGCAGCATAATCTAAATGAGGCCTAACCAAGGCTGTATAGAGTTGAAGAACAACCTGAGGACTCCTATTATTTATGCTTCTTGATATGAAGCCAAGGATTCTATTAGCTTTATTGCGAACACTTATGCACTGTTGTCTTGGTTTCAGATTACTGCTAACCAGAACTCCTAAATCTTTTTCGCAATCCGTAATATTAAGATCTACATTATTTAGTTTATACGTGGCATGGTTGTTGTCCTGTCCAACATTTAGAACTTTGCATTTGTCTATATTAAACTGCATCTGCCACTTCTCCGACCACTGCATGAGTCTATTCAAATCTTCCTGGAGTGCTCGAATGTCCTCGTCAGAATGAATTCGACGGCCTATTTTGGTGTCATCGGCAAACTTGCCGATGTCGCTCTTTATGCCCTCATCTATGTCGTTTATGTAGATTGTGAACAGCAGGGGGCCCAACACTGACCCCTGTGGAACACCGCTCGTGACATTTCCCCACTCTGATTTCTCCCCATTTATGCAAACTCTCTGTGCTAGAGCATGGAAAAAGTGTAGAAAGCAAAAAACTTAGGATAACAGTAAGTTTAGCCGAAGAGCCAGAAATGAATGTGCATGGATAATTAGAGAGGCCCAGCTTCAATACGAGAACGACATAGTAGCAAAAGCCAATTCTGAACCAACGTTGTTATACAGCCATATTAGAAGGAAAATAGCGGTCAAGGACCAGTTGATCAGACTGAGGAAGGAAGGAGGGAAGCTAACAGGGAGAGATCAGAAAGAATATTAGGAGCTCAGGTCAGTTTTCAGGTAGGTATTCACAGTTGGGACAGAGAGGAGTCCAGCAAACCGAGGGAGTGGGGGGTGCACAAGCAAGTGCTGGATATACTGCACACAACCGTGGAGAAGGTTTAGAAACTGCTAGGTGAACTATATACCTCGATGGCACTAGGCCCAGATAACATCTCAGTGGGTCCTGGGAGAGGAAGTAGATGCACTGTGTGTGCCACTTACAATAATCTTCAATAAATCTACTGAAACAGGGCAACTTCCTGAAGTGTGGGAGACAGCAAACTTAGCCCCAATTTTTACGAAAGAAGACAGATAAACAGGCAGCACTAAACTACAGCCCTATGTCTCTGACCTGTATAGTATGTAAAGTTATGGAGAAGGTTATCAGGAGAAGAGTGGTGGATCACCTAGAAAGGAACAGATTCATACATGACAACCAGCATGGATTCAGGGAAGAGAAATTCTCCATCACAAAGCTCTTGGAGTTCTACGATAAGGTAACAGAAGCAAGACAGGAGAGAGAGAGGGATGGTAGACTGCATCTTCTTGGGCTGTAGGAAAACTTTTGATACAGGACCAAACAAGAAACTGGTTGACAACTAGAGGAACAGGCACGGAGAGCAGGGAGAGTACTGCAATGGATCAGGGAATACATGACAAGAAGAAAAGAACGTGTGTTGTTATGTGAAGTGTATGTGTTGAGTGGGACTCCACAAGGGTCAGTCCTAGGTCCGGTGCTGTTTCTAGTACATGTGATTGACATGACTGAAGGAACAGAATCAGAGGTGTCCCTGTTTGCAGACAATGTGAAGTTAATGAAACGAATACAAGTGGACGAGGATCAGGTAAGCCTACATGGAGATTTAGAAAGCCTGCAAACCTGGTCCGACAAATGGGTCCTAGAGTTTAAATCCAGCAAGTGCCTATGAGGTCAAAGGATTCAAAACTCACTCAAGGAAAGGATCTTGGGGTGAGCAAGGAACCCACATCAGGTAAAACACGTAAAGAAAATAGAGAAAGTGCAAAGGTTTGCAACATGACTAGTCCCTGAGCTAAAGAAGAGGCTAAGAGAAATCAACCTGACGACACTAGAGGGCGGGAAGGATACATGGGACATGTTAACGACATATAAAATACTAAATGAAATTGACAAGGTGGATAGGGACAGAATGTTTCAGAGATCGTACACAGCAACAAAGGGTCATGGCTGGAAGTTGAAAACTCAGATGAGTCACAGAAATGTTAGGAAGTATTTCTTCAGTCACAGAGTTGTCAGGAAGTAGAACAATCTGGAGAGCTATGTACTGGAGGCAGGATTCATACATAGCTTGAAGAAGAGGCACGATAAACCTCATGGAGAAGGGAGATAGTACATCTAGTAGCAGCCAGCAAAGAGGCAGGGCCAGGAGCTATGGTTCGATCACTACAACCACAACTAGGTGAGCACACACACACACACACACAGCAGAGAGAGAACCTAGTAGCGTTCAGTGAAAAAGCGGGACCAGGAGCTAAGTATCGACCCCTGCAACCACAATTAGGTGAGTACAATTAGGTGAATACGTGCACGTAGGAAGATTGGGCAGCAGGGCTCGTGAAAAGGAAACATGAGTGTGAGAAAGAAGCTAGAAGAGCTTAGCATGAGAATGGAGGAGAGGATAGATGCAGAAAGCAAGAAGTGGGAGATGTAAGTAAGGAACTGAAGAATCTAAAGCACCCTAAAGAACTAAAGAACAATTTGGTAATGACATCAGAAACTTCTGCCTCAGTCACAAGCAAAGGGGCTGTAGGGAACAAAGAAGTGACAGTGTATGCAGAAGCCCCGTCAGACCATAGACAGGATGTTCCAGATATGTGACACAGAAACAAGGGATCACAATTGGAAGTTGAAGACTCAGATGAGTCAAAGGGATGTTAGAAAGCATTTCTTCAGTCATAGAGTTGTCAGGCAGTGCAACAATCTAGAAAGTGGAGGCAGGAATCATACATAGTTTTAAGATGAGGTTTGATAAAGCTCATGGAGCAGGGAGAGAGAGGATCCAATAGCAATTAATGAAGAGGCGGGGCCAGGAGCTATGACTCGACCCCTGCAACCACAAATAAGTGAGTACACAATATTACCCTCCTCTGCGGTCATGTATATCTCTAATACTAGTCATACATTATGCTTATAAACTTCATCGAGATTTTATGTTTCTCTCAAGTTAAAATTGTTTCTGAAATTTTATTGGCAGTGAACTTCTCCTTATTAATTTATTCACCAGCAATATTTAGAACTTACATAACTTTACCACAACTTAGGTTTGTACATTTACATGTTATTATACCAACTTTCACTTGGATTCTGCAGATGTGATTGTGTATATATTCCGAAAAGTATAACTTTTGTTGTATATATAGAGGGCAATACTGTAGTTACTGTTGGTGGGGTATATATGGGGCATATATCCCTAATATAAGGACATAAGTCCACTTCAGTTGCTATTAAGGTTGCCTTGACGAGTGATGTATAAGTTGACTGGAGCCTTACCGACCCTCGTGTAGTTGACTGCCTTTCAGTTTATTAAACCAAGAAAACATATGCACGTGATAAACACTAGACAGTAAAATGTGTTCCTTTGTGTTTTAAATGTTATGTAGAACCTTATGCAACAAATCTTATGATACGTTTGTTTTACAGAGTGGACAAGCAAGCCATGGGAAGGTCTCGGTCATATGACCGAAAGCTAAGCTGAGCGCCTCGTTACATGACCAGCATCGGGAGAAATTTTCCAATTTTTCCAGACAAATAACCCCCGCCTCTTTCTGAATACATAAGTGCACCAATTTTCCTTTTTCGTCCGATCATAAGAAGCTTAAAAATATTCTTGGAACACCCAGAGTATGTTGCCAGGATACTTAACACAATGTTATACACACGGAGAGTAAATGTTATACAGTAGCTTGGCTGAAACGCTTCGTAAGACTCCCGGATTTTTGACGGACGGACACTTCCCCCACTAACAATTCACTGAATGTATATATGGCCGAACTGACATTCATCACCAAACCTAATCTATCCTAACTTAATTATCCGGTCGTTCTATTGTCCGTTCGGCCAATTGCCCTTCGGTCAAATGTCTGTCGGCCAAGTGCCCGTCGGTCAGCTGTCAGGCCTCGCACTGTAACTAACCAACCCTCTGGCAAGTTAACCAGACGATATTTTAGTTCCACGATTGTCCCTCTGGGACAATAGTGGCAAAGTGGAACAATGGGTGACACACCGAGACAATAATGGCATATTATGCGAACTGGGGTAAATTGTTACAACAGTGGTACAACGGGACTATTGTGGCATAAAATAGAACAATAGCTCTAACCTGAGACAATGGTGAAATACTGGGGCAGTGACAGTATAATGGTGATAATTTATGTGATAATAATTTATGTGTAATATTATGTATGTGATATACTGAAATAATGGGTACACTGGTACTGTGGAGAAATTTTCTCCAGGAGGGGGGTATCAGCCCCTTTCAGCCCTAAGGGGCCAAGCCCTCTCAGCCCTGAGGGGCGACTCAGAAGGGGCGAGCGTCTTGTTTACTGCTAGAGTGAGTAATTGATCACAGATGCTATGCGTGGTCAAATGACCTCTGCTCCTTGCAGCGGTGTTGCAAAGTGTATTTTATAAGAGACAGTACATCTCTTACTTAGCAAGACAATTAAGGAAAATCCTGCTCCCACTTTATTACCAAAGTAAAAATATTGTTGTCTATGCTTAAGACAGCAAGAAACAAACATTCTGCTTTGCTTCATCGAGGAGGTGACAAGGATGCAAGGTACTAGGTGAGCGTTTTTTTTGTGCTGGGGACAGTGACGGCATGGAGCACTGTGGCGTCTGGCAGACTAACTTTGACTCTACTACGAGACACTGACGCCAGGATAACCAGCAAAGGACACTGATCTGTGCGTTAGTGTGAATAAAGTGTCTCACAAAACACAATAAACTCTTAAGAGAAGTGTGATCAGCTTCTCTTGTGATACATTGTGAACAATAAAACCAAATCTTGTGGAACATAGTGTACCAGTGTGCGTTTCCTAGACAATGGAAGACGTGGACATCCAAAGACACTTCAGCTTCTATCAAGTCACCGATACCTGTCGAAGGTGTTGAGAACACCATAGCTCACGTTATAAAGAGCAAGGTATGTTACGAATTTCTTGTAGATCGGGGGATTGCGCAATTCTTGAGTCACAAGGAGTTTGTAATCAACCTATAATCGGCAGTAAGGTGTGGACTTTTGAGTCCAAACAAGTAAGTATTTCATCAGCCATCATCGAATGAAATATGCTGACATAACACCCCCTAGGGGTAATTTATACTTACAAATTGTATCTCTTGACAGCCCACTGTTGTGAGGGTTTCGACAGCATCTAGACCTCGTCTGCAGGGGCGGCTGTGTAGACGATTTGCTGTCATTTATCAGCTAAGTGTTCATTATATATATATATAATAAACACAGCAGGTAAGGCCAAATTCTCAAGAGAGTTTTGGTCGTGTTCGAACCGGATAAAGACCACACTGTGGTCCAAATATGTTGTACTACAGTGTACAAATAACCTATGAGCCAAGGTCCTTCGAAAAAAGCTGTAAAACTAGTGTTTTACAATATAAATCAGTATAAATGAGTCCCTCCAGACTCAATCACAGAGAATGGGCAGCCAAAAGAAAACGGGCGCTCACCCAGCGTTCACCCAAAAGAAAACGGGCGCTCACCCAGCGGACACCCAAAGAAAACGGGAGCTGGGTGACTCACCCACACCCTGCAACCACTGCTCCAATCTCGAGAAAATGCTGATTAATACAACAACTACCCAAATGATGTTGTTTGTCTGAGTGTATATATACACATAGTGTTTACAATGTTTATAGACAGAAATTAAGAGACAAGATTGTGTTAAAGTTTGTTTCTTATAGATCTACCTGTTATATTAAAGGAACTTATATATAAAGTGTAAGCTTTCAAATATATATTAACAGTGAAATTTATATATGTGTGTAAGTAATATTCACGTGTGATTACAGTTATACAGTGACATTTATAGTGTATAGTGAATGAAGTGTATAACATCGTTATTTACGATTAATCATCATGGTCAGGCTGACACAGCAAACAAGTCATAAACACCAGACACATGTACCCTGTACCCTTCATGGTCATTAACCCTGAGGTTAAGCTTAGTGGGTCAGTAGTGTCTGACTCGATTATTGCTGACTTAAGAATAACAAAAACTCAGCTGTCTATAGCAGTACAGTGTTTTATAAACACTCTAAGTGTGGTGCTAGAATTTTCAGTATACCATTAAAATGGCTTGTTTGAAAACTCAGTTTCAGTCTTTACAGACTAAGATTACACAATTAGAAAATCTAATTTCAGTCTGTCTAGGATTAACTCAAGATGCAAACATAGATTTTGATGATCTTGAGGTCAAGTTTGAATTATTTACACAACGTATGGAAATAATTAATTCAGACTATACACATTATGAAAATAAATTTCTTGAATCAGATCCATCTGAAGATGAAATTAAAAATGTTTTGGATACTTTTAGTGATCAACAATTAAGGTGGACAGGAGTACAGGCTATCTGCCGTAAAACTCTGTCACAGAGACCTACTACTAGTGGTCAAACACCTGTTACACCTGTAACAACAAGTGTCCCATTACCAAGCTTACCTACATTGTCATTACCTATTTTCCAAGGTCATAATTATGAAGAATTCATTAGTGGTTTTCAATCCATAGTAAATTCACGAACTGACATAGATGAGATTGCTAAGTTCAATTACCTTAAATGTCTATGAACTGATTAAGTCATTTCTGGTGGTCAAAGGCAATTATCAAATAGCCTTACGTGTCTTAGCAGACAATTACTTCGATGCTGACAAGGCTAGAGTTAGACATGCAGTCTTAATATCAAGCTTGAAGCCACCCAAACATTGTTTTTCAGACTTACAGGCATTTAGAATTACATTAGACAATAGTCTCAGATCTCTAGATGCTAAATATGACCTAAGACAATGTGATTGGTTTATCAGTGGTATTGTACAAGATAAGTTGTCACCACAAACTATTGAACGATTAAATATTATGTTCAATAAACGCTATTTCACTTGTGAAGAAATTAGCAATGGTTTACAAACAATAGTTTCATGCATGCAAGCAACGAGACAAGATGAAAAATCCACAAATCCCGTGGATAATAAACCTTCAACTCAGTATAAAAAGAGTATACCTACTCCCACTAAACCACATAATGGGAAATCCCATATAGGCATTTATCAAGCTGTGAATACAATAGACAGTAAACTAACTGTTACACATAAACGTACTCCAAAATGTGTACTTTGTGATGGAACACATTGGGCACAGTATTGTATTCAATACACATCAATGGAGGCACGTAAACAACGTGTTCATCAGCTGAAAAGATGCATCAAGTGTTTAGGTGAACACAAGGGAGGAAAATGCTCACTGAAGAAGTGTTTTAAATGCAAGGGTATGCATCATACAGCATTATGCCCAAATACTTTTGCTGAACAGCAGCAGACTTCCACAGAATCAGGAAGTCAACAAGCAACAGCATTAAATGTGAGAGATAAGTTTAAAGCAACTGCTCTCCCGATAGCTCGAGTTGAGTTATCTAATAAATCACACAAAACCAATGTGCTAACACTATTTGATCAAGGCTCACAAAGGTCCTTCATAAGAAGATCAGTGTTGCAGAAACTGAATAAACAACCCTATGCCAAAATACAGTTAGATATAGCTGGTTTTTTCCATAATTCTGGTAAACAGACATATGACCTAGCCAAAATCACTGTTGGTCTAAGAAACAGGAAAAAGACAGTAGAAGCTGTGGTAGTAGATGATTTTCCTAAGTCTGTGCAGATCCAGGGATTAAAAGAAACAGTTGCAGCACTGAAAGCAGCTAAGGTCAAGTTAGCCTGTCCTGACATACAGACGGACACAATTAGTCCAATTGATTTAATCATTGGAAGTGATTATTATCACTGTTTTGTGCAAAATATAGTAAGTAAACATGATGTTCGCTTGCTGAAAACAGCAGGAGGCCACATGATATGTGGTCCCATTCCCTCTCAAAGTGGGAAAGAAGCTGATATTGATTCAGTGGAAAATGTACTAGTTACGAGAATAACCGCTGATCATGTACCACAGCAAAAATTATCATTACTGGAAGAAATGAATGAACCAGTTGATAAGTTGTGGGATTTAGATGCGATAGGTATTGATGTAAATAAACCAAGCCCACAAGAGTCTCAGACTTATAACCAATATTTGGACACTGTCAAATATAAAGATGGACAGTATTGGGTTAGGTTACCATGGAAATTAAATCCACCACATCTGCCTAGCAATTATCGCATGGCTTTCGGACAGATGAAAGCACAAATACATGAGCTCAGGAAGAATCCAGAGTTACTGACTGTCTATGATAATATCATACAAGAACAGTTGGACAATAAATTCATTGAGGAAATAGTCGAAGATAAGTTGAAGACAAACGCTCATTATCTCCCTCACCATGGAGTCAGAAAAGATTCTGAAACCACTCCACTACGTGTTGTATATAATTGCAGCGCACGTGCAAATAAAGATGTAGCAAGTCTTAATGACTGTCTGATGACCGGACCCTCACTAACTGAGAAGCTTGGAGACGTGCTTATGAAATTTCGCACAAACCCATATGCCTACACGTCTGATATTTCCAAGGCTTTCTTAAGAGTAGGACTACAAGAAATAGATAGAGATTATACTCGATTCATGTGGCCTGAAAATCCACATGATCCTCAAAGTTCTGTGAAAACTTATCGTTTTAAATCAGTATTATTTGGTGCAACATCCTCTCCATTCTTACTAGAAGCTACTCTAAATACACATTTGAAGAAATCTGAAAGTCCCTTCAAAGAAGTCTTAAAGAAAAGTTTCTATGTGGACAATCTTCAAGGTGCTGTGAATAAAGAGGAGGATTTGAAATCCTTATATAGAGAAGCTAACAAGGAGATGAAAGAAGCAAATATGCCTCTAAGGATGTGGAATACAAATTCAAAGCAATTAAGGGAACTTATCAAAGAAGATTTCCCTGAAACTGAAATTCCTGATTGCAACAATATGCTGGCACTTAATTGGAACACACGGGAAGATACTTTGAGTCTCAAAAGGATAAACAATAAATCATGCAGTACACTCACTAAATGTAGTTTACTGTCAGAGGTATCACAATGTTTTGATCCTCTAGGCCTCGTCTCACCAATTACCATAAAAGGTAAAATGCTTATGCAAGATGCATGGAAACTCAAAATTGGATGGGATGAGAACTTGCCTCTAGAAATGAGTCAAGCATGGGATGAAATATCCAAGGAGTTTAAACAACTTCATCAAATTAAATTTCCCAGACAAATAGGTCAAGAGGGAAACAAGTACACATTACATGTGTTCTGTGATGCGTCAACCAGAGGTTATGGCGCTGTAGCTTACATGAGTAATGCTGAAGGAAGTACACTAATTACTTCAAAGGCCAGGGTAGCACCCTTGAAGGTCAGAACAGTACCACAATTGGAACTGACAGCACTCTATGTAGGTACAAAATTAGCTGTCTATCTCAACAAAGTACTTGATCATCTCACTATTGAGAAAACCGTGATCTGGAGTGATAATGAGGCAGTTCTCCAGTGGTTAAGAAATAATAAGAGTAAGTTGGTCTATGTACAGAACAGAGTAGCAGAAATAAAAGAGATGCAGAGAGATTATCTCTTTCTTCACGTCTCTACCCAAGAGAATCCAGCTGACATGTTGTCACGTGGTGTCCCACTCAAGAAATTTGTGGATAATAAATTATGGCTCCACGGACCGAACTGGCTCTCTAATGAAAATAACTGGCCTCAGGAAAAAGCTCACATTATGCCAGAAGAAACAGTCTGCTTGAACACAGCAGAAATAAGTTTTGTAAATACTGCAGCAGCCACAACAGAAATAGTCATTGATGGATCTAAATACTCATCTTTGGGTAAACTATTAAGAATTACAGCTCTTGTCTTTAAATTCATTAAAGGAATAAAACCTGATTATGAATGTCTTGAACCCATTAAATACTGGGTGAAACTAATACAGAAAGATGTTTTCTCTACAGAATATAAATTTCTAGAAACACAAGATAAATCCCCAAAGAAACCTGTCATGATTAATTCTTTAGGACTTTATCTCGACTCAGAAAAGATTATAAGATGTCGAGGAAGAATTCATAATTCTTCACTACCTAAAGAAGCCATACATCCAATATTGATCCCCAAGAATCATTGGCTAACAAAACTGATTGTTCAAAACGCCCACAGTAACGTGTTACATGGTGGGGTAGCTGACACACTTTGTCATATACGACAATCCTACTGGATACCTCAAGGTCGACAAAGTGTGAAAAAACAAATAAAGGACTGTATTACTTGTCGTCACTACGATATGCGAGTATGTCAGTATCCAGGTCCACCTCCATATCCCTCTGAAAGAGTTTGTCATATCACTCCATTTGAGGTGACAGGTGTAGATTACACTGGACCAATAATTTTAACCAAAACAGTTGACAAAGTTCCCATCAAGGTGTACATCTGTTTGTTCACTTGTGCTACAACTAGAGCAGTACATCTAGAAGTAGCCACTGACATGTCTGCTGAAACTTTTATCAAATTATTCAGAAGGTTTGCAGCCAGAAGGGCATGTCCCAGACTGATGATTTCAGATAATGCAACGAACTTTGTTGCTGGTGCTGCTTATATAAGCAAGATCTTTGATCAGCCAGAAGTACAACAGATGCTGAATCAACGCAGATGTCGTTGGAGATACATTCCTCCTAAATCTCCATGGCACGGCGGATTTTATGAAAGAATGATCGGCATTGTAAAACGTTGTTTAAGGAAGACTCTTCATCGTCAGAGAATAGACTTAGAAGAATTCCGTACAGTTGTGACTGAAATAGAAAATAGAGTCAACAACAGACCTCTAACTTATGTTACCGATGATCTGGACAATTTAGAAGTGTTAAGTCCATCTCATTTACTCCATGGCAGAAGGCTCGAACCTGTTCCTCCCATGAATGATAAAGAAATCATAGAGGATCCTCCTTATTTCGAACCTGAGCAACTCAGAAGTAAATTCAAACACCTTAATAAAGTGATTGAATGTTGGGAGAAAATTTGGCGAGAAGACTATCTCACCTCATTGAGAGAACACTTCTATGGAGCTGGTGTTCCTGAAAATCATAAGTCCTTAAGACCTGGTGACATAGTGATTATCGACAATGATGGTCCGAGGTCCCAATGGCCACTTGGAAAAATTGTGACCATATATCCTGATGCAAATGGAATCATCAGGACAGTTGATGTTTTGAACAAAGGTGTAGTGAATAAGCGGACAATAAATAAACTAGTGCCGTTAGAATTACACAATGTTGAAAACAAAATTAGTGATCCTCCAGAAACCACACAGACTAAAGCTGTTCAGAAAAGACAAGCAGCAGTGGTGGCGAGTGAGAAAATTAAATTAATGTTAAGTGATGAATAGTTCACCTGCAGCGAACCTCTGCCGCCCCCCAGTGTGGAGAAATTTTCTCCAGGAGGGGGGTATCAGCCCCTTTCAGCCCTAAGGGGCCAAGCCCTCTCAGCCCTGAGGGGCCACTCAGAAGGGGCGAGCATCTTGTTTACTGCTAGAGTGAGTAATTGATCACAGATGCTATGCGTGGTCAAATGACCTCTGCTCCTTGCAGCGGTGTTGCAAAGTGTATTTTATAAGAGACAGTACATCTCTTACTTAGCAAGACAATTAAGGAAAATCCTGCTCCCACTTTATTACCATAGTAAAAATATTGTTGTCTATGCTTAAGACAGCAAGAAACAAACATTCTGCTTTGCTTCATCGAGGAGGTGACAAGGATGCAAGGTACTAGGTCAGCGTTTTTTTTTGTGCTGGGGACAGTGACGGCATGGAGCACTGTGGCGTCTGGCAGACTAACTTTGACTCTACTACGAGACACTGACGCCAGGATAACCAGCAATGGACACTGATCTGTGCGTTAGTGTGAATAAAGTGTCTCACAAAACACAATAAACTCTTAAGAGAAGTGTGATCAGCTTCTCTTGTGATACATTGTGAACAATAAAACCAAATCTTGTGGAACATAGTGTACCAGTGTGCGTTTCCTAGACAATGGAAGACGTGGACATCCAAAGACACTTCAGCTTCTATCAAGTCACCGATACCTGTCGAAGGTGTTGAGAACACCATAGCTCACGTTACAAAGAGCAAGGTATGTTACGAATTTCTTGTAGATCGGGGGATTGCGCAATTCTTGAGTCACAAGGAGTTTGTAATCAACCTATAATCGGCAGTAAGGTGTGGACTTTTGAGTCCAAACAAGTAAGTATTTCATCAGCCATCATCGAATGAAATATGCTGACATAACACCCCCTAGGGGTAATTTATACTTACAAATTGTATCTCTTGACAGCCCACTGTTGTGAGGGTTTCGACAGCATCTAGACCTCGTCTGCAGGGGCGGCTGTGTAGACGATTTGCTGTCATTTATCAGCTAAGTGTTCATTATATATATATATAATAAACACAGCAGGTAAGGCCAAATTCTCAACAGGTACAATGGAGGAGCGTTCCGACATTAGTGGTATATTGGGATAATTGTGGTATATTGTAAGAATGGTATTATACTGGATCATTAATATTGTACTGGAACAATGATATATTTGAACAGTGGTATTATATATGAACATATTTGAAGTCATATTATATTGGAATAATGGTATTATATTGGGGCAATGTTAGTATATTGAAATATCATTAATGTATTGGAACAAGATTGTTATATTGAAACCATGTTATTATACTGGTACAATGATAAATGGAACAAAAACATTATATTGGAAAAAAATGGTGTAACATAGAAACAATGGTTTTATATACCAAAAGTGATATATTGGAACATTGGTTTATATTGGAATTATGGTATTATAATAGAATAACGGTGTGGTATGCTAAGAGTATGTCACATTATATTCGGTGTATGTTACACACTTATACAGACGCCTCCTGACCAGCAAATCAGGTGCTAAGAGGCCAGTCACAAGGACGTCCACCAAAATTGTGAAACAGTGTTGGACACTCGTGACTCAGCTCTGGCAGACTTATCTCCAAGTCTGGTCGAAGACGGTTCTTACCAGGTCTCCAACTTGCCTTTCTGTAAGTATCTTTTGTAAGTATTATGCATATAATTGCTTGCAGTTTGGTGAAGGAAATATGTAAGTGATTACTCTCTGCTGTCTTTTGCTCTTTCTTCGTTTCTTCATTGATTATCCTGCTACAACCAGGTGTGTAGGCCACTAGACTGTACTCCACCTACGTCGAGTTGACCAAGGCCTTCGACACCGTTAGTAGAGAGGGCCTTTGGAGAATCATGGCAAAGTACGGCTGCCCAAAGACGTTTATCGCCATCGTACGCCAACTTCACGATGGAATGCTGGCCAGAGTCCAAGACAACGGAGAGACGTCTAAACCATTCCCAGTCTCAAATGGAGTGAAACAAGGCTGCGTGCTTGCTCCCACCCTGTTCAGCCTGATGTTCTCGGCCATGCTTACAGACGCATTCAGGGACACAGACGCAGGAATCGGCATCAGGTACCGTACAGATGGGTCTGTCTTCAACCTCAGGAGGCTTCAAGCAAAAACCAAGGCTGCAACTGACACCATCAATGACCTGCTATTTGCTGATGACTGCGCCCTCAACGCTGCTTCAAAAGCCGCCATGCAGCACAGTGTTGACAAGTTCTCTGACGCCTGCAACAACTTCGGGCTGACAATCAGTACAACGAAGACTAAAGTGATGCACCAGCCTGCTCCGGGAAAGAGGTATGTTGAGCCAAACATCACCATCAACGGGCAGCGACTGAACGCCGTAGACAAATTCACCTACCTCGGCAATACCCTTTCCAGAAACGTTGTCATCGATGATGAGGTGAATGCCAGACTTGCCAAAGCCAGTGCCACCTTCGGCAGGCTCCACAAGAATGTATGGAACCGAAGAGGCATCACCACAAGCACCAAGATCAAGGTGTACAGAGCCATAGTCCTCACCACACTTCTCTATGGCTGCGAAACCTGGACAGTCTACAAACGTCACGCCAGAAAGTTGAATCACTTTCACACCACACGGCTCAGAAAAATTCTTGGCATCAAATGGCAAGATAAGATCCCAGACACAGAAGTGCTGACTACAGCTGGCCTGCCTAGCATCTACACCATCCTAATGCTGACACAGCTTCGCTTGGCAGATCACGTTGCTCGCATGCCAGACCACCGGCTGCCAAAGAAACTCTTGTTTGGCGAACTGCAGCATGGAAAGCGCTCTCAAGGAGGCCAAAAGAAGAGTTATAAGGACACCCTTAAGACTGCTCTGAAAGCTTTCAACATCAACCACACCATGTGGGAGCTGATAGCTCAGGAGAGGAATGACTGGCGAGCAGTTGTCCAGAAAGGGGCAACATCCTGCGAGGCAAGCAGAATCTCACTAGCTGAGCAGCGCAGGCAGGCGAGGAAGACCAGAGCCATCAGACCCCTCGATGCCGCCACCCTTCCCTGTCCACACTGCCAGAGAACGTTTCGTGCGCGGATTGGCCTGACAAGTCATCTGCGTACCCACCAACTTCGACCCCAGGATGACTAGATGGTCCTCGTCGAATCGACGGACAAACAACAACAACACCTATGTTCGTCAGATGGGGGAACCTGTCCTGGATTCTTTGTCTGTTCATTGTCTCTGTGAGCCTGCCTACAGTATTGCGTTGCAATCCTGTAAAGTCGTTGTGTGCTACTGTTTCCTGTTGTGTTGGGTGTATTGCTAAGTTAGTGTATTGTATAGTGCTGGTAGGTTATGCCATCGATGCGTGTTAGGTGACTGATGACAGAATATATCCTGGAAACCTTCCCAGACTGTGACTACAGTGCTGCTGGAGAGTTGCTTGTTCTGTTGGTATAGAGTATCAATGAATTCGTACTGCTGCACAGCTTCGTGATGGTATACGCAACAAATTAGGGTTTGATTCGTGTAACATGACGTTCCAACCTGAGATTTCAGCTGCTACGAGAGCTATTAATTGCCGATCCCCGTTACCTTCGTAATGGCGAGGCCAAACTCTGAAGCATGGGCCACTTTCCACCTGCGGGACACAGGTGGTCAGTAGGGGTTGTCTCGGGGGTAGGAGTCAGCTTCATTAGCGCTTGAGTTGGCTAGATTTAGCCTTGAGCATACCAGAGAAAAACCTCCCTTTGCTAAGGACGAGACAGTTTCCACATACTGTGGATGAAAATTTCAGTATCTAAAATTCTGTGTCGCTAGTACCTCGGTTTTCTGATTCTGAACCTGAACAATTTTTCGAGTCTTTCAAAAATCAGACTCAAGTTTTGTGATAACCACTCTAGCACTGGGCAACACTGGTTCTTACAGCATTATATGGCAAAGCGCATGAATACAGCTGGTTTGAGTGATAAATATTCGCTAATTACAAGGTTGTGAAAGCAACTGTACTCGTTGCATATCAGGGCATTCCTGAAATACAGGCGAGAATTTAAATTGAGCAAGGATCAGCTTGGCCAGTTCTATGTAGACTTTGTTCATGCACGAGCTACAACGTTCAACGGGTCCACTGGTGTCTCGAATTTCTTTGGGCTAGTGAAAATAGTCCTCACTGATAATCTTGAGTCAGTTTGACTAGTGGTTCAGGCGTTTTTAGAAGATCATTCATTGGCAACTGTTATGGAGGGGGCTAGATTTGCTAACCCTCTCATTGTCCGAGCGGTTTCTTAATTTTTCTTCCCAACAGCCTGGTATGGACAGATCATCTTAGACTCATTACTGTTATTAGAATCCTATGGGGGAGTTGTATTTCCTGTTCCTCTGCACTAAATTTCCACTGAAAACCAGTATTACATTGGGTATTTAATTGTAGGTGTGTCTGGGGGATTCCCCATGAAAGATGCTTTATTGTTGCTTAGCAACAATGTTCTGATTCTAGATGCTGTCCCGAGACCATTGTAGCCACCGAAGCCTCTTCTGTGATGTTGGTCGTGACTGAGGCAATGTACGAAGGAGAATGCTGACCTTACCCTGGAGAACTGAGAATTAAGGCTAGACAATTTATTTGACGTGGAAAACTGGTCAGGACCTCATAAACCTAGTGAAAAGTTCCTGATCAAGCCTTCCACTCCTGGGGTAGCAGGATTACCAGACATTTTCGTTTATATGCTCTAGGGAATGTACTTTCGAAAAGAGCAACAAACAGACCCCTCTCTAGAATCCACTCTTAAAACTGAATTCAACTCTATTCACCCGGTTAAATATGGCTAACCTACTGGTACGGAGGTAAGGGGTGTTAAAACCAAAGACACTGGTAAGACCAAAGAAATTCAGACCTAGGTATGAAAATAGCTCAAAATTCGTCCTTATGAGAATATTTGACTGTCAATAAAACCCTTTATAGGATACTGCAGCATTCTTATTGGCTAGGTGTAAGACGAGAAGTGTGGAATTGCATCCGATCCTGTCGTGAGAGTCATCATTAAACCTGCACCACTTCGTGTCATACCCCCTGATGGAGAGCTACTTCCAGACACAATCACCGACTCTGTGGAATCCTTATCGAAGGCCAGGCCAGGGAACCAACATCTCTTTACTATTCTTGAGACATTACCTAATACTAAAGCATTCCTACTCTGGCATTCCACGATCTACTCAAAGTGACCAGGGCAGTAATTTCACAGCAAAAGCGCAGCGTTGTATAGTCCTTGTGGCTTAGCGCTTCTTTTTTGATTATAATAATAATAATCACAGCAAAAGCATTCAGAGTATCTTTAACCAGGATAGGAATTTATCAAAAACTGCCCACAGCCTGTCATCCTCAGTCCCAAGACGCCTTGAAAAGGTTTCATCAAGCCTTCAAAACTATGATGCCTACGTATTGCATGCATTTCCTACAGACTGGGATGAATTGCTGCCTTTGTTGCTGTTTGCAATGCGAGAAACTGTTCGGAAACCAACAGGATACAGTTCTTTTGAGCTGATTTTTGGGCCTGATGTGAGAGGTCCACTATTTGTGCTCAAGAAAGGATGGTTGGGAGAAGACATCTGCAAAATGCTCTACGATCCTACATCAGGACTGCACGTGGCATGACAGCTGGTTAATTAAGGCTAACCTAAAAACCAATCAAAACAACATAAAACAGAGGTATGGCAAAACTTCTATATTTCATTCCGTTAACCCAGGAGACAAAGTATTGTCCAGGAATATGTGCCTAGTCACACCTTACAAGTGATAAAAAGAATTCTGATTGAAACTGCATGGTAATACCTCTTCATAAACCCAAGTTGGGAAGGGTCTACCACATTAATCAGATTAAACTATTCTTGGAGTCACCTCTGTCTTTGACCCTGTGGACGACCCTGATTCCCTGTATGCAGTTCCAAAGGTTCAAATTAAGCTTTCTAATTCAGCCATCCCAAAGGATCCTCACCATATAACGTAAGGACTTGCAGAAGATCAAGTAGTAACACTGTCCTTCTGCAAACTTATCCCGACATATTTTCAAATGTTCCAAAAATGTGCAACCTTGGTTATCGTGATGTGGATGTAGGAACTGCTAGACCTATTAAACTTTCTCCCTATATTGATAGCCGTGATAAACAAAAGCTACTTCAGCAGGAAATATGGTTCCTGCTAGAACATGTATTAGTAGATGAATCGTCCAGTCAATGGACTGCCCTGTGCATCCTTGTTAAAAACCTCATGGAGGATTCTAGACATGAATTAAGTCACAGTACCAGATGGTTAGCCTCTTCCATATATGGACTATATAGCTGACTTTGTGGGTAAGCCTCATTTAGTTTCTAAACTAGATCTTAAGGGAAGGAGGGAAGGAGACTTCTGTCTTTGTAATTTCAGGAGGTCACCATCAATATTCTATGACCCCATTTGGTATGAGGAATTTTCCCACGTCATTTCAAAAGTTGATTCATCTGGCTATCAAAGGACTTGAAGGCAGGGCAGCTTACCTGGACGATATAGTTGTAGTTTCTGATATATGGATTAGCATATGACAAGTCTTAAACGCCTCTTTGAGAAGTTCAGGACATTAAACTGTAAATCTTAGGAAATCATCTTTTGGCTAATCTATTATAACTTTCTCTGATGTCTTTTGCTCGTTTCCTGTTTCTACCTTGGTTATCGTGCTACAACCAGGTGTGCAGGCCACTAGACTACACCTGTATTCATAATAAACAGTATTACATTGTAACAGTACCATGACATTGGACCACTAGTTTTATATGGGAACAATAGTAACATTTTGCAACAATGCCATTATATCGGAATATTTGACTTGAATTAAAATAAAAGTACCATATTGGAACAATTGCATTGCACTGGAACAATGAGCTGTCATACCACGGGCGAGAGGGAAGGTCCTCAAGATACAATAGTACTTAACTGCTTAAGAAATCCTACTTAACTGAAGATTACTTTGGAAATGGTATAAAATACGGAGAAGTTGAGGAGTAAAACATGTGCAGCAGTTAGGTATCTTTATTGATGAAACGTTTCGCCTGCACATTAGGCTTCTTCAGTCAAATACAGAGGGAACAGTAGTCGTGAAATAAATATGATGTAATCAGTCCATCAACCCTGGAGAAAAAAAAAATATTTGAGGTAGTAAGTCTCTCAGCCTGGAGAAGAGTTCAGCTCAATGATCTGGAATGATATGACGGTGAAGCATGAGAACGGAGTCTTATATACTGTCGAAGATGAGGTGGAAGATCTCGAAGTCGCTGTAGGGGACGGGATCCAATAACTGAAGTAAGAAGGTAGGTCCGTCTGGAATCCAATCCTCCCCACTCATAACCAGTAGATACGCGATGTAGAATGGAAGATGTCCTCTGTACCAGATACCTTTGTGCTGCAGTGTCTGACAATAGTATGATTGAAAATGATATAAAATGCCGACATCTTGACTGTACTTGACCGAGGAAGTCAACTGTGTAGGTGAAGCGTTTCATCAATAAAGATACCTGACTGTTGCACGTGTGTCTTAACCCTTAACTGATGATCATTGACTTACTTTGAAAAGGAGCTATTAATACTCTGATGGTTGTAATAACCAGAATTTTTAAAGGAATGAGCCAGTAAGCCAGTGGAAGGCTTTGGTCAGATAACCAATAGCTTCAGTTATGGGTTATCATGTGACTAAGATCCGCTTCAGGAAACACTTCTTTTTCCTGACAAACCTACCTAACCTAACCTGTTTGAAATAATATTGCATACTCTTAAAATCGTACCACTCTTGATTTAGCTACCTTTCTTATTAAACAATTGATAGTAGTCAGCTGCATAAGAAATCTTACTTACCGTATTTTCCAGCATATAAGGCGCGCCTTTCTTTTCAACAAAAAGGTCTTGGAAAATCACTCTGCGCCTTATATACTCAGTGTCAGAGTCAAAGGAAGGCTTTGGGTTACACTGTAGCATAAAGTAAGATAGAAATTAACCCTTGAATATGACGTGGCTGGACAGATGACCAACGGACATTCGGTCGACAGACATTTCACCAACGGACTTTTGGCCGAACGGACATTTCACCGAACGGAAATTTAGGTTAGGCTAGGTGGTGAATGCCATTTCGTCCGTTCGGTGAAATGTCCGTCGGACATCAGTCAGGGAGTCGAATATGAATACTGATTTACCGTTACAATAACTCTGTCGTGCGCCTTATATGCCGGATATTACGGTAATAAGCTGTCTACTTCTTAAGAAGTCTTTAAGTCTTTGGATCAGATTTTCCGAAGTGCATTGCATTCTAGTGGCTTTCTTTCGTACCTAAAAATGTTATTACATATAAACCATTTTATATGTGTACTGCATAAGAGAAATAAAAATTTGTTCGAATATTTTCGCTATTAAAGTTTATTAATGTATTTTGCTTATTATAATATACTTGGTTAGTGAGAAATAATAATAATAATAATAATAATAATAATAACTATAATATACTATCTTCATTTCTACAAGTACATGTACAAGGTATACAGTCCTAGTTGACATCAGTGACATACTACTATATAGAAAGCCGCTTGTTATGCTGAGCATTTCAGGAAAATTAGGTCAGCTTTGTCCCAGGATGCGACCCACACCAGTCGACTAATACCCAGGTACCCATTTTATACTGATGGGTGAAAAGGGACAGCAGATGTCTTTTGAAAACACGTCCCTAATGTTTTCCAGCCGTACCGGAGATTCAAACTCCTGACCTCAGTGTGTGAGCTGAGTGTAAAATATTTGAGACAGGATAATACAATATACTGAATCCGAATGAATATTTATTTATAGTATGAAATAGTGTCCAGTCTTCCATAAGAAAACTGAACCTCTCTATCCCAGTGATCGGGTGCCTGCCGAAGACCTGACAAAGCCTCCTGTTCTGTCCCTAACCTAGGCTCGTTACCAAATACTTCTGACTCCTTACTATTTCAGCTTATAAAGCAAGTTCAAACTACTCCCGAGCTGAGGTCTTCCCATGGAATCCCTATCACGTACTCGCTTGTAAAGCTGATATACCCACATCATGATGGGGATGTCAGGGATTTACACTACGGTCACAAACACATATTGGAGAGAGTCTCACAGCATGGCGTGTAAGCTTCCTAGTCACTCCCCGATAAAGAACACCACATAATTCTACAAATCTCTAAATTTTTATTATTGCAATATCTACCTTAAATATTACACATAACATTCTCTAAACACGAGAAAATATATGAGCAGTCTAGTTTCTTGTACAATGAGTTCCTCCTGTAGTTCGAGTTCTCGAGTTCTAATGACCAGAGCTTTGGTAAGATAGGTAAGGAAGAAGGATGGGTAAGGATGGAAATATTGGAAAAGGGTTGGAGGGGGGGGGAGAGGTAGGATATAAAAGGTAAGTGGCCCAACCACTTTGGTGTAAGTTAAAAAGTGTATGTAAATTGATAATATATTCTTTAAGGGGTATAATACTAACCCATCAGAGTCACATAGATATAATAGGTATATAAGTACATGACTCTGAATTGGTAGTAGTTATACAAGTTGCAAGTTTTTTTTTTTTTTTTTTTTTTTTTTTTTTTTTTTTTTTTTTTTTTTTTTTTTTTTTTTTTTTTTTTTTTTTCGCGATTGCACAGCGGATATTTATACGACAGGAAAGGCAATAATTTTCTGGCCAGTTTATAAGTTCGTGACAATAGCTTCTTAATGGTGGTGTCCAACAATAGTCAATAGCATGATTTTACATTAGAAAGTTATTTAAGATGTCTCCCTAATTGGGGGCGATGATTTTCAGTATACATAGAAGGGTTCTGGTGGTATCCAATCTTCTTCATCAGGTAAGTTGCTCAAAATCATGGGTCGAGGGTAATCATCTTTATGAATAAAACGACGGACCCTCTGTGGGAGAGTCATTCTTTGAGTCCTGTGAGGCGGAGTATTGATGATATAATCGGTGGTATTTATAGCTTGTATAGGATGTTCTCTATCTGGCATGTATAGTTCTTGCATTGTATAAAGTTGTTTCTTTTTTAGGGTGTCAAGGCGTACATTTATGGCAGTAATATCTTGTTGTGTGTGTAAATCTGCCATTTTAGCTCTGTCTCTCCTCCTGGTATCAGTAATAAAGCGAAGTGCTCTATTCTGGACCCTTTGTAACCGTAGCATGTTGGTCTTTGTTGTTAATGACATTGGGATACAAGGGTATTCGAGTATAGGTCTTATTATCATTTTATACAGATGTTTTTTGACATGTTGAGGGGCTTGATTGAATCGAAAGAGTCTGCTAAGACCGGCTTTGGCTGTGTTGATCTTTTTAGTTACATGAGATGTTGAGTGGAGCAGCCTATTTCATATCCCAAGATCTTGTTAGGGTTTCTAATGGCTACAGGTGTACCTCTGATGGAGATACCCCCTTTATCTTCGATGGTTGATGCAAAACATCCTATCGTGCTAACAAGGACCTTGTCAGGATTAGTCGTAATTCTCCATTTCTTCTCCCAATTAGATGTTCGACGAAGTTCAATATTCATTTTTTCTATGACTCTTTCATACTTGTATTTTCCTGTTACTGGAGTTGATGAGACGACATGAATAACATCATCTGCAAACTGTGTCACAATTGTGTCATTAAACTCTGGTTGAGGAAGGTCATTCACATAAATGTTAAACAGAAGTGGACTAAGACAAGAACCTTGTGGGACACCAGCGGTCGGTATAAAAGGTTCTGTCGACTTGCCATGAAAGGTGGGAATGATTTTTCTTTGAGTTAAGAAATTATAAATTACTCTGAGAAAAGTCCAGTTATGGTCTGGTAGGTCAATGAGTTTGTATATAAGGCCATCATGCCATAAGCTATCAAAAGCTTTATGAACATCTCTGGTGGCAATTAAGGCAAGATTGCCCTGCTGTTTTAGACTTGCTACAGTGTCAAAAATAACATTTATTGCATGATTGGTACCTCTATGTGTTCTAAAGCCGAATTGTTTTTCAGTAAACAAGTGATTAAACTCCATATAGTAGTTCAATCTGTTGGAAATGACTTTCTCAAGAACTTTTCCAGTGATTTCAAGTAAAGATATAGGTCTATAGTTCCCAGGTTGGTGGATGTCTTTATTGGGCTTAGCAAGAAAGATCATTCTAGCAGTCTTAAAAACAACTGGAAAATGTCCTGAGGCCAAGATGGCATTAAAGATATTTACCAAGGACTGTTTGCAATTTCTAGGTAGGTACTTTATTTGTTTCATTGTTATTCCAGAGAGGCCAGGGGCTCTATTTCTCATTCTTCCAATAACCTGACTTATCTCTAGTAATGTAATAGGTATAAGTAGACCTATTTTCAACAATAAAGTCACAATTCAGCTCGGCGGCTCATCCTAATCAACCATCAGCTAAGGTTTAACACATTCTAGCTTTCATCCTCTCCATGATGAAAGAACATGACTCTTATTGTTTAATTCTCACTTATCCCTTAAGTGGGTGGGCAGGTTTAGGGCAACATCACTGATGTAATAATACACAATAACTCGCACATGGAGAGAGAGGCTTACGACAACGTCTCAATCCCACTTGGACCATTTCCAATCACACTTATGGAATTATGTTGGAACAACAGAATCTTATCGGCATCAATGGCAATATATTAGAAAATTGACACTATATTGCAACAACAGTAATGTTTTGGAACAACGGTAATAAATTTTAACAATAGCAATATATTAGAAAAAAATGGTATTTTTTTAACCATACTATTATACTGGAGCAAAATTATTTATTGGAATACTAGTGGCATAATGCTCCACACAAGCGAAATAGAAAACCACAAAGAATAATACTCAGCATTTTTAAAAGTAATTCGAAATTACATTTTTATTCGAACAATTGATATTGCAAGCTGTCAGAAACAAGGCTACCTGATCAGCCAGTAACCACAGAAGCAGCACCAGTAGTAACAAATGCAGTGGTAATAGCGTAAGTAGCAGCAGTAACAGCACTGTTAGCAGCAACACTAGCAGCAGCAGAAACAGTAACACTAGTAACAGAAGAAGTAGCATCAGTAGCATTAGTAACACAAGCAGTGTAAGTAGTAACACTTAAAAGAGTAAGGGAAACAGTAATAACAGTAGTGGCAACAGTTGGAGTAGGAGTAGAATAAGTAGCAACAGCAACAGTAGCAGTAGTACCAACCAGAGTAGAAACAGTAGCATTAACTACAGTAGCAATAGAGCAGAAACAGTAACAGCCCTACGAGCCCCGTGAGGGCGGGGACTGTGGCTAGGCCTGGGGACAGTTGGTCCCAAAGATGAGGGGGGTACTTGTACCTCCTCCCATGGGAGACTTAGGTCTCGAGATACTCCCCAGATAGGGAGCCAAGGTCGGGTCACCACTACTTGGAAAAGGCCCGGGCCGGGAGAGTACCGGCGAATAAAAAAAAACAGCAGAAATGGTAGCAGTAGCAACAGAGCAGAAATATTAACAACAGCAGAAATGGTAGCATTACTAACGGTAACAATGGTAACCGTAGTAGCAGTAAAAGTAGCAGCAGTGTCAACAGCAGCAGCAGCTGCAACAGTACCAGTATCAATAGTAGCAGTAGCAGCAAGAAGAGTAGCGATATCAACAGTAGAAGAACACTAGCAACAGAAGTAGTCTGCTAATTACTCAACCAATAAACTCTTTTTTCCACTAAACAGGCAGAACTTTGACAAAAAAAATCATTCCACATATAACATGTATCATAAACACACATAAATAAAACACAACATTCCTGAGCTCCTGGAAGGGAGTTCAGAACTTAATACCTCACTTACTGAAGCCTTTATTAATTTAAAACAATTCTGACGAACATAAGAACATAAGAAAGAAGGAACACTGCAACAGGCCTACTGACCCATGCGGAGCAGGTCCATGTCCCCCCCCGGACTAGACCAATGACCCCCCCCCCCGATTAGCCCAATGACCCACCCAGTCTGGTCCTCTCCACTCAAGGATGGAGCACTGAACCAGACCCAGCAGCACAAGCTAGTCAGGTCTAACTCACACCCATCCACACCCACCCATGCATCCATCCAACCTATTTTTAAAACTACACAACGTTTTAGCCTGAATAGCTGTACTCGGGAGTTTGTTCCACTCATCCACAACTCTATTGCCAAACCAGTGCTTTTCTATATCCTTTCTGAATCTGAATTTTTCCAACTTGAAACCATTGCTGCTAGTCCTGTCTTGGCTGGAAATTTTCAGCACGCTATTTACATCCCCATTATTTATTCTTGTTTTCCATTTATACACCTCGATCATATCCCCCCTAATTCTACGCCTTTCGATAGAGTGCAGATTCAGGGCCCTCAGTCTATCCTCATAGGGAAGATTTCTGATACATGGGATCATCTTTGTCATCCTCCTCTGCACGTTTCCAGAGCATTTATATCCATTCTGTAATACGGTGACCAGAACTGAGCAGCATAGTCTAAATGAGGCCTAACCAAGGATATATAGAGTTGAAGAACAACCTGAGGACTTCTATTATTTATACTTCTAGATATGAAGCCAAGAATTCTGTTAGCTTTATTGCGAACACTTATGCACTGTTGTCTTGGTTTTAAATTACTGCTAACCAGAACTCCTAAATCCTTTTCACAATCAGTAGTATTAAGATCTACGTTATTTAGTTTATATGTGGCACGGTTATTTACCTGTTCAACATTTAGAACTTTGCATTTGTCAATATTAAACTGCATCTGCCACTTCTCCGACCATTCCATCAGTCTATTCAAATCATCCTGGAGTGCTCTAGTGTCCTCATTAGAATGAATTGGACGGCCTATTTTGGTGTCATCAGCAAATTTGCTTATGTCGCTATTTATTTCCTCATCTATGTCGTTTATGCAAATTGTGAACAACAACGGGCCCAACACTGACCCCTGAGGAACACCGCTTGTGACGTGCCCCCATTCTGATTTCTCCCCATTTATGCAAACTCTCTGCTGTCTATTTGTCAGCCATGCCTCTACCCAGGAAAAAACTTCTCCTCCTATTCCGTGTGCCTTAAGTTTCCTCAATAGCCTCTGGTGTGGAACTCTATCGAAAGCCTTACTGAAGTTCATATACACAATATCATATTCATTACCATGATCTACCTCCTCAAACACCTTAGTGAAAAAAGTTAGTAAATTCGTAAGACGGGAACGCCCCTTTGTAAAACCGTGTTGAGATTCATTAATCAATCTGTGCCTGTCAAGATGGCTACGAATTGCTTCGGCAATTATTGATTCCACAAATTTTCCCACTATGGAGGTAAGGCTTATTGGTCTATAGTTCGAAGCCAAGGACCTGTCACCTGCCTTGTAAATAGGTATTACATTTGCCATTTTCCACTTATCAGGCACTATGCCAGTTTGTAGTGATATGTTAAAAAGATTAGCCAAAGGTATGCTAAGTTCCTCTTTACATTCCTTTAACACCCTTGCGAACAGTTCATCAGGGCCTGGGGATTTGTTAGGTTTTAGTTTCTCTATTTGTCTGAGGACCATGTCACTAGTTACCGCAATCGTACATAGTTTATTATCATCCTGTTCTACATAATCTATTATTTCAGGAATATCGCTAGTATTTTCCTGGGTAAAAACTGAGAGGAAGTAGGTATTTAGAATTTCACACATATCCTTATCACTGTCAGTGATCTGACCAGAGTTACTCTTAATTGGGCCAATCTTGTCCCTAATCTTACTTCTGTATACCTGAAAGAATCCTTTAGGGTTAATCTTTGAATCCCTTGCGACCTTAGCCTCATAATCCCTTTTTGCTTTTGTTATTCCTTTCTTTATTTCTCTCTTTAATTGAATATATTGATTTCTTAACTGCCCATCCCCTCTCTTGATACGCCTATATATGCCTCTCTTTTGACCAATGAGATGTTTTAATCTATTGTTCATCCATTTGGGATCATTTTTGTTAGATCTAATTTCCCTACTCGGAACAAAAGTTGTCTGGGCAGCTAGAACTATGCTCTGAAAAACATCATGTTGGCAACCAAGATCACCTACCTGACCCATAGTCAGGACATCCCAATTTAGCCCACCCAGGTAATTTTTCAGTCCCATGAAGTCGGCCAAGCGAAAATCTGGGACAGAGATTTGATTGCAGTTATCTGGGCATTTCCATGATATATTAAAACTAAGTGATTTGTGATCACTTTCCCCAAGCTCATCATTAAGCTCAAGATTATTAATTAGTGAATCTTTGTTGGCAAGAACTAAGTCAAGCAGATTGTTTCCTCTAGTTGGTTCTGTCACAACCTGTTCTAAAAAGCAATCCTGAACCGTATCAAGAAAGTCACTAGACTCAAGATTTCCTGTCATATTGTTCCAATCAATTTGTCTAAAGTTAAAATCTCCCATTATCACAACATTTTCATATCTAGATACCTTATGAATTTCGTCCCATAACAGCTTACTGCCCTCCCTATCAAGGCTTGGGGGCCTATAAATCACACCCAAAATTAATTTGTCATGTCCCTTGAGAAACTGTAGCCAAACAGTTTCTGTGTTCGATGTCTCTAATCTTACATCATGTCTAAGACAACAATTTAAATTTTCTCTGACATACATCGCCACCCCACCTCCCTTCCTGTTGACCCTGTCAGTGTGGAATAGTTTATAACCCTGTATGTTGCATTCAGAAGGCATTTCTCTATCTTTCAGGTTGAACCAGGTCTCTGTTATACCAATAATATCTATATTACCCACACTTGTAAGTAATCTTAGCTCATCTATCTTATTTCTTATACTCCTACTATTTGTATAGTAAACTTTAAGGGAGCTAGTCACTCGTTGCCCTCTGCTATCCCTCTTTGTTTGTTGATCAATTGATTTGCTATTACTAGCAACTTTATTTTGAATATTGTCTTTTAAACATATCCCTGAGGTATCCCCGTAATAACTGCTGTTTTTAACCCTAATGCCTAATTGTTTCCCACAAACACCCACACCTCTATAATTTATCAGTTTAAATTCCTAGACAAGTCATCAATTACCCTCTCAATTGAATTGGCTAATGCAACCACTCCATCCCCAGAGAGATTAACCGCATCCCTTGCATACATATCACGTTTGTCAAAGAATAGGTCCCAGTTATCAGTTATTGTAACAGAGACTGAAAGGTCAGACAGAGAGTGTGTCTTCCTGGAGCTGGTGTTGGTGACATAGTCAGCAGATTGGATAATATTATGGCAGGTAATGGGATCAAGCCTGCTGGTGACCATTGCAAGTTCCTTGCAGTACCTGTCTAGCCAGCAATTTATACCAATTTCCCTAGACATTCATTCATTGCCCACTCCCTTTCTAGGCAAGATGCTACATATGACTGGGATCCCTCCCTTAGACCTAACTACTTCTATGGCTGACCTGTACTTATCCAGCAGCTCCTCTCTCCTGCCCTTCCCAACGTCATTACCCCCAGCACTAAGACAGATAATGGGCTTGATCCCATTACCTGCCATAATATTATCCAATCTGCTGACTATGTCACCAACACCAGCTCCAGGAAGACACACTCTCTGTCTGACCTTTCAGTCTCTGTTACAAAATGCACGGTCCATATATCTTACCTGAGAATCGCCTACTATTAAAATATTCTTACCTTGATTTGCAGGGGAATCAGTGGTACCTTCAACCTCACTAACCACTGAAGTACACTCGTCTTGGAGAACAGAGAATCGATTTCCTACCTTCACATCTTCTCTATTAACTCTCCTCATCTTCCTTCTTCCTGAACTGTGAACCACTTGCCACTTAAAGCGGCTGCCACTCTCACTGCTGGTGACCATTCCTACCTTACCAGCTAAATCCTTCTCACACTCACTCCCAAACTCATCTATGCGAAGCTTCAGCTTCCTATTTTCCTCCTGAAGAAGTAGAATCTCCTTCAACACTTGAACCAGGGATTCTAAAACACTACAACAAGCCATGGTGCTTGAAAACAGCCCACGCTAACTCCCAAGAGCTTAGGCAGGGATGACCGCAGGTGACACTGACGAAGCAATTTATATTCGGAGTGTGAATGAACAGCTGTGAAAGACGTGAATAATTTCATATCCCTATTTATAAATTGGATCAATACGAATAAAATGAAGAATTCTGCTTGATCAGTTTTAAAATATTTGTTCCATAGCAAAGGAACAGTGAGTAAATGAAGTTATTTTACGAAAGGCTGCGGCATTATGATCATTGCTGAACGTGGGTGACTAATATTTTCCCAAAGCATTTAAGTAGACAGCATCAATAATGTTGCAGCATTAATAATATATCATCACTACCGCAATCACGCGAGTCATAATCAGTTATTCAGTATATGCTATAAATATTTAATAGTATTTTTCATAAATCGTAATTAGTCTCATTGCTACATCCCTTTATCTGTCAAATGACGTAAATAATGACCTATAAATCTACACTGTTCAACACTTTACAATTGTCTGAGAGTTTTATCCAAATTATTAGTTCTATTAAACTTCCCATGAAATACCTTACATTCTCATTTGTATTAATTTATAACTTAAGCGCAGTTTATTTAAATGTGCATATATATATATATATATATATATATATATATATATATATATATATATATATATATATATATATATATATATATATATATATATATATATATATATATATATATATATATATATCGGCGATAGTTCAATATCCTCGGCAGTTTACACAGAATAATTTTTTTACACAAATTAGTTTTACGGGCTAAGAGCTGTTATGCTACCTCAGCTCATTTACAGCTAAGAGCTGTTATGCTACCTAAGCTCATTTACAGCTAAGAGCTGTTATCCTACCTCAGCTCATTTACAGCTAAGAGGTGTTATGCTACCTCAGCTCATTTACAGCTAAGAGCTGTTATGCTACCTCAGCTCATTTACAGCTAAGAGCTGTTATGCTACCTCAGCTCATTTACAGCTAAGAGCTGTTATGCTACCTCAGCTCATTTACAGCTAAGAGCTGTTATGCTACCTCAGCTCATTTACAGCTAAGAGCTGTTATCCTACCTCAGCTCATTTACAGCTAAGAGCTGTTATGCTACCTCAGCTCATTTACAGCTAAGAGCTGTTATGCTACCTCAGCTCATTTACAGCTAAGAGCTGTTATCCTACCTCAGCTCATTTACAGCTAAGAGCTGTTATGCTACATCAGCTCATTTACAGCTAAGAGCTGTTATGCTACCTCAGCTCATTTACAGCTAAGAGCTGTTATCCTACCTCAGCTCATTTACAGCTAAGAGCTGTTATGCTACCTCAGCTCATTTACAGCTAAGAGCTGTTATGCTACCTCAGCTCATTTACAGCTAAGAGCTGTTATGCTACCTCAGCTCATTTACAGCTAAGAGCTGTTATGCTACCTCAGCTCATTTACAGCTAAGAGCTGTTATGCTACCTCAGCTCATTTACAGCTAAGAGCTGTTATGCTACCTCAGCTCATTTACAGCTAAGAGCTGTTATGCTACCTCAGCTCATTTACAGCTAAGAGCTGTTATGCTACCTCAGCTCATTTACAGCTAAGAGCTGTTATGCTACCTCAGCTCATTTACAGCTAAGAGCTGTTATGCTACCTCAGCTCATTTACAGCTAAGAGCTGTTATCCTACCTCAGCTCATTTACAGCTAAGAGCTGTTATGCTACCTCAGCTCATTTACAGCTAAGAGCTGTTATGCTACCTCAGCTCATTTAGAGCTAAGAGCTGTTATGCTACCTCAGCTCATTTACAGCTAAGAGCTGTTATGCTACCTCAGCTCATTTACAGCTAAGAGCTGCTATGCTACCTCAGCTCATTTACAGCTAAGAGCTCAGCTCATTTACAGCTAAGAGCTGTTATGCTACCTCAGCTCATTTACAGCTAGCTGTTACATAAGAGCTGTTATGCTACCTCAGCTCATTTACAGCTAAGAGCTGCTATGCTACCTCAGCTCATTTACAGCTAAGAGCTGTTATCCTACCTCAGCTCATTTACAGCTAAGAGCTGTTATGCTACCTCAGCTCATTTACAGCTAAGAGCTGTTATCCTACCTCAGCTCATTTACAGCTAAGAGCTGTTATGCTACCTCAGCTCATTTACAGCTAAGAGCTGTTATGCTACCTCAGCTCATTTACAGCTAAGAGCTGTTATGCTACCTCAGCTCATTTACAGCTAAGAGCTGTTATGCTACCTCAGCTCATTTACAGCTAAGAGCTGTTATGCTACCTCAGCTCATTTACAGCTAAGAGCTGTTATGCTACCTCAGCTCATTTACAGCTATGAGCTGTTATGCTACCTCAGCTCATTTACAGCTAAGAGCTGTTATGCTACCTCAGCTCATTTACAGCTAAGAGCTGTTATGCTACCTCAGCTCATTTACAGCTAAGAGCTGTTATGCTACCTCAGCTCATTTACAGCTAAGAGCTGTTATGCTACCTCAGCTCATTTACAGCTAAGAGCTGTTATGCTACCTCAGCTCATTTACAGCTAAGAGCTGTTATGCTACCTCAGCTCATTTACAGCTAAGAGCTGTTATGCTACCTCAGCTCATTTACAGCTAAGAGCTGTTATGCTACCTCAGCTCATTTACAGCTAAGAGCTGTTATACTACCTCAGCTCATTTACAGCTAAGAGCTGTTATGCTACCTCAGCTCATTTACAGCTAAGAGCTGTTATGCTACCTCAGCTCATTTACAGCTAAGAGCTGTTATGCTACCTCAGCTCATTTACAGCTAAGAGCTGTTATGCTACCTCAGCTCATTTACAGCTAAGAGCTGTTATGCTACCTCAGCTCATTTACAGCTAAGAGCTGTTATGCTACCTCAGCTCATTTAGAGCTAAGAGCTGTTATGCTACCTCAGCTCATTTACAGCTAAGAGCTGTTATGCTACCTCAGCTCATTTACAGCTAAGAGCTGTTATGCTACCTCAGCTCATTTACAGCTAAGAGCTGTTATGCTACCTCAGCTCATTTACAGCTAAGAGCTGTTATGCTACCTCAGCTCATTTACAGCTAAGAGCTGTTATGCTACCTCAGCTCATTTACAGCTAAGAGCTGTTATGCTACCTCAGCTCATTTACAGCTAAGAGCTGTTATGCTACCTCAGCTCATTTACAGCTAAGAGCTGTTATGCTACCTCAGCTCATTTACAGCTAAGAGCTGTTATGCTACCTCAGCTCATTTACAGCTAAGAGCTGTTATGCTACCTCAGCTCATTTACAGCTAAGAGCTGTTATGCTACCTCAGCTCATTTACAGCTAAGAGCTGTTATGCTACCTCAGCTCATTTACAGCTAAGAGCTGTTATGCTACCTCAGCTCATTTACAGCTAAGAGCTGTTATGCTACCTCAGCTCATTTACAGCTAAGAGCTGTTATGCTACCTCAGCTCATTTACAGCTAAGAGCTGTTATGCTACCTCAGCTCATTTACAGCTAAGAGCTGTTATGCTACCTCAGCTCATTTACAGCTAAGAGCTGTTATGCTACCTCAGCTCATTTACAGCTAAGAGCTGTTATGCTACCTCAGCTCATTTAGAGCTAAGAGCTGTTAAGCTACCTCAGCTCATTTACAGCTAAGAGCTGTTATGCTACCTCAGCTCATTTACAGCTAAGAGCTGTTATGCTACCTCAGCTCATTTACAGCTAAGAGCTGTTATGCTACCTCAGCTCATTTACAGCTAAGAGCTGTTATGCTACCTCAGCTCATATACAGCTAAGAGCTGTTATGCTACCTCAGCTCATTTACAGCTAAGAGCTGTTATGCTACCTCAGCTCATTTACAGCTAAGAGCTGTTATGCTACCTCAGCTCATTTACAGCTAAGAGCTGTTATGCTACCTCAGCTCATTTACAGCTAAGAGCTGTTATGCTACCTCAGCTCATTTAGAGCTAAGAGCTGTTATGCTACCTCAGCTCATTTACAGCTAAGAGCTGTTATGCTACCTCAGCTCATTTACAGCTAAGAGCTGTTATGCTACCTCAGCTCATTTACAGCTAAGAGCTGTTATGTTACCTCAGCTCATTTACAGCTAAGAGCTGTTATGCTACCTCAGCTCATTTACAGCTAAGAGCTGTTATGCTACCTCAGCTCATTTACAGCTAAGAGCTGTTATGCTACCTCAGCTCATTTAGAGCTAAGAGCTGTTATGCTACCTCAGCTCATTTACAGCTAAGAGCTGTTATGCTACCTCAGCTCATTTACAGCTAAGAGCTGTTATGCTACCTCAGCTCATTTACAGCTAAGAGCTGTTATGCTACCTCAGCTCATTTACAGCTAAGAGCTGTTATGCTACCTCAGCTCATTTACAGCTAAGGGCTGTTATGCTACCTCAGCTCATTTACAGCTAAGAGCTGTTATGCTACCTCAGCTCATTTACAGCTAAGAGCTGTTATGCTACCTCAGCTCATTTACAGCTAAGAGCTGTTATGCTACCTCAGCTCATTTACAGCTAAGAGCTGTTATGCTACCTCAGCTCATTTACAGCTAAGAGCTGTTATGCTACCTCAGCTCATTTAGAGGCAAAGAGCTGTTATCCTACCTCAGCTTATTTACAGAATATAAGCTGTTGTCCTACCTCAGCTCGTTCACAGAATATAAGCTGTTATCCTACCTCAGCTTATTTACAGAATATAAGCTGTTATCCTACCTCAGCTTATTTACAGAATATAAGCTGTTGTCCTACCTCAGCTCGTTCACAGAATATAAGCTGTTATCCTACCTCAGCTTATTTACAGAATGTAAGCTGTTGTCCTACCTCAGCTCATTTCAACATTCAAATGAACAGACATTCTCCGGAATAAATTGTATACAATCAATGTGGTTAAGAATGCTAACTTAAGCCAAGTAGACAATGAAGTCAAGTGATTCCTGTGTTGTGGGGTAGGTTGGCTTCGCCTATTTGACTGTCATCAACAGTCAAAGCGAATTATGCCTTCCAATATATCCAAGAAACGAATAGCAAATATTCTCTATAAACTAGAATGTTATAACAGGTACGTATATCGATAGGACTGAGTATACTGACAAGTATGTTTACAAGATACGATATGTTGCTTATGACATTTTACTGAGATGGGTTAAAAAATATTCATATATATATATATATATATATATATATATATATATATATATATATATATATATATATATATATATATATATATATATATATATATATATATATATATATATATATATTTATATATTTATATTATTGTAACCACGAACGAGTGATATTGAATGGATAATAACACTGCGACTAGCCGAGGATTCGGACCCCATGTCTTTTTGGCCCGCCTCATCGTGAGCGAAAATCACACATGAAGCTCTAACTCACAGGACCCACAGGATATGGCTTCGAATTCTGGGTTAGTCGCAGTGTTCCTATTGATTCAATACCAGTCGTTCGTAGTTGCAATAATATAAAATGTTGCTCGTGAAGGTTAGTACACCAAACGGGGATTAGAATGAAATTAAGTCAGAGGCACCCACACCACCGTATGTTCTCGGATCAAGGTACAACATTTAGCTCTGCTGGGTGCTTGATTCTTGTACGATTGCGTGGTCCTGTGGGTTAGAGCTTCATGTGTGATTTTCACTCACTATAGACCTACCCGGAGTTCATTACCTTTGTAATTTGTGAGTTCATTACCTTTGTAAATTGTGAATTCATTACCTCTGTAACTTGCTCAGCTATCAAAACTTTGGAGTCCAGTCCCTGGACCAATTATGTACCTCTGTAATCTTTTGACTACCGCCCACAGGATGGGTATGGGGTGCATAATAAACATATTAAACTAAAACTATGAGGCGGGCCAAATGAAAAAGCCTGCTGCACAGGGAAACCAATTCGTCGATAAAGACACCAGTGTGTTGCACATACGTCTTATTCATCAGCCTGTCGATAATGAATACCATTAATGTAATGGAAGATTCTAATTATTTATTTTATTCCTTTGTTGCTGTATCTCTTTCCAAAATTATCTCATTTCTATGTATTTTATATTTTCCTTCTCTCAGTGATTTATTTTTTATACACGAAGCCAAAACTGTATTAAAAGTTTTCAACTCTGGGTCATCATCTTAAACACCTGAGGATCTCTGGTCCTGCCACTCTTCAACTATTTAACATTTATCTCTAGACTTTTCATATAAATGTTTAGCATTTGAAATCTAACCGGAATTATTATGTATTTTTTTTAGGTTTGGCAAATTTTGTAGAGCAACACAAAAACAGAATCAATACCATATCATAAAATGATTACTCTGTGGCTTATTATTTGCTTTATTCATCTCTGGAATATTAAGATCTTTCCAGCTCTGGTTCCAGGTAGTTTCTTTTATGTAAATTTCTATTTCTATTGAGTCGTTGACAACTATAATCACATTCTCTACTTCAGGCAGATGATCTGAGCCTTTCACATCATATATTACTGAAATACTTTCATTATTGTATGTTCTTTATAATGATGCAATCATTATCTTTGAGTAATGTAAACGCATTCGATTCCGTCAAATTATAATGAAAATATGGCCCGGTGGCCTGGTGGCTAAAGCTCCCGCTTCACACACGGAGGGCCTGGGTTCGATTCCCGGCGGGTGGAAACATTTCGACACGTTTCCTTACACCTGTTGTCCTGTTCACCTAGCAGCAAATAGGTACCTGGGTGTTAGTCGACTGGTGTGGATCGCATCCTGGGGGACAAGATTAAGGACCCCAATGGAAATAAGTTAGACAGTCCTCGATGACGCACTGACTTTCTTGGGTTATCCTGGGTGGCTAACCCTCCGGGGTTAAAAATCCGAACGAAATCTTATCTTATCTTATCTTATGTTTTCTTTGTAATAATTCCAGGTTCTACTTTAATATCGCCCAAAACAAAATAATATAACCCTGCTTTAATATCACTCAAAACGAAATAATATAACCCTGCTTTAATATCACTCAAAACGAAATAATATAACCCTGCTTTAATATCACTCAAAACGAAATAATATAACCCTGCTTTAATATCACTCAAAACAAAATAATATAACCCTGCTTTAATATCACTCAAAACAAAATAATATAACTGCTTTAATATCACTCAAAACAAAATAATATAACCCTGCTTTAATATCACTCAAAACAAAATAATATAACTGCTTTAATATCACTCAAAACAAAATAATATAACCCTGCTTTAATATCACTCAAAACAAAATAATATAACCCTGCTTTAATATCACTCAAAACAAAATAATATAACTCTGCTTTAATATCACTCAAAACAAAATAATATAACCCTGCTTTAATATCACTCAAAACAAAATAATATAACTCTGCTTTAATATCACTCAAAACAAAATAATATAACCCTGCTTTAATATCACTCAAAACAAAATAATATAACCCTGCTTTAATATCACTCAAAACAAAATAATATAACTCTGCTTTAATATCACTCAAAACAAAATAATATAACCCTGCTTTAATATCACTCAAAACAAAATAATATAACTCTGCTTTAATATCACTCAAAACAAAATAATATAACTCTGCTTTAATATCACTCAAAACAAAATAATATAACTCTGCTTTAATATCACTCAAAACAAAATAATATAACCCTGCTTTAATATCACTCAAAACAAAATAATATAACTCTGCTTTAATATCACTCAAAACAAAATAATATAACCCTGCTTTAATATCACTCAAAACAAAATAATATAACCCTGCTTTAATATCACTCAAAACAAAATAATATAACTCTGCTTTAATATCACTCAAAACAAAATAATATAACCCTGCTTTAATATCACTCAAAACAAAATAATATAACTCTGCTTTAATATCACTCAAAACAAAATAATATAACTCTGCTTTAATATCACTCAAAACAAAATAATATAACTCTGCTTTAATATCACTCAAAACAAAATAATATAACCCTGCTTTAATATCACTCAAAACAAAATAATATAACCCTGCTTTAATATCACTCAAAACAAAATAATATAACTCTGCTTTAATATCACTCAAAACAAAATAATATAACCCTGCTTTAATATCACTCAAAACAAAATAATATAACTCTGCTTTAATATCACTCAAAACAAAATAATATAACTCTGCTTTAATATCACTCAAAACAAAATAATATAACTCTGCTTTAATATCACTCAAAACAAAATAATATAACCCTGCTTTAATATCACTCAAAACAAAATAATATAACTCTGCTTTAATATCACTCAAAACAAAATAATATAACCCTGCTTTAATATCACTCAAAACAAAATAATATAACCCTGCTTTAATATCACTCAAAACAAAATAATATAACTCTGCTTTAATATCACTCAAAACAAAATAATATAACCCTGCTTTAATATCACTCAAAACAAAATAATATAACTCTGCTTTAATATCACTCAAAACAAAATAATATAACTCTGCTTTAATATCACTCAAAACAAAATAATATAACTCTGCTTTAATATCACTCAAAACAAAATAATATAACCCTGCTTTAATATCACTCAAAACAAAATAATATAACCCTGCTTTAATATCACTCAAAACAAAATAATATAACTCTGCTTTAATATCACTCAAAACAAAATAATATAACTCTGCTTTAATATCACTCAAAACAAAATAATATAACTCTGCTTTAATATCACTCAAAACAAAATAATAACATTAATCACATGATGACATAAGACATAGTCCAGATTTGTCAGATTATTTAATTACATTATTCCAGGTATTGTTTCCTCACCTGACACCTCTGATATAAACATTGGGTAAAATAATCCTGAAATTACCTATAGACATCTGTAAAACAAACAAATCTTTTTCATCATCAACATGGAAATGACATCTATGAACTTCAAAACAGCGTGACTCACGAAATCGTAATGACACGATTGCAAACAAACCATACCACGGGCGAGATTGAACCCACGACGATCTGGAGTTTTGAGACTCTCTGACCTCGGGTTCAATCCCGCCCTTGGTATGGTTTACTTCAAAATAGGTTAAGTTACCCTGACATCTACTTTTATTTCTCACAATGGACATGTCTAAATAAGCTGCAGCTACCCAATAGATTCGCAATTTTAACAAATAAAATCAATGTTAACTAATTTCACATTTATACACAAATAACACTCATATAGGAAGAAGGAGCTTCTACTACTACCACTACTGTTACTACTACTACTACTACCACAACTCTTACTACTACTACTACTACTACTACTACTACTACTACTACTACTGCTACTACTTCCATTACCAGCATTACCTCCACCATCACTATATCCATTTCCTTCTTCCTCATCTCTTTGTCCCGTCCCAGTCCTCCTTTCATATATATACTGGCTCCTTTACCTTTGTGTGTTATTGTATGACCAGTTAATCGTTCAGATCGGACGGGAATTACGTCAGAAGTTTTTTCTTCTATGTGCGGGTTATTTGTGTATTGTTCCAGTCGCGGTATTGTGCATCTTTCTTCTTTAATTTCACATGTAGTAAGAATGTGTGTTGGCAAAGAACTATATCATAAATACTTGTAGTACTGTTCCAATAATATTTATATTCTTTCCTTACAGACCAGAAAATATAAAAACAAAATGATTGATTCATTCTAGAACTGTTCAGAATTTTAAAGATTAAATATATAATTAATGTTTCTTTAGGTTTTTGATTAAAGAATTCAACCAATGTTACGTCATGTGGATATAACTCTGGATTATAATGTTCGGTTGTGTCACCTGTGTTAACATTCACGTTAAGTCATTGAAGATTTTCAGCAAAATAGTATCACCGTTCCTATCCAACATAGTGTTAAATATCACCTTAAGTTGCTTCAGTCTCAGGACTACACTTCAACTTTCCCATTGAGTGTGTCCGTCTGGACTCGGGTTCACTCAAGTCAAGTATGTTAGGTAAAAAGACACATGTTTAACTAATATGAGATTTTATTGTGCCAGGAGCACTGTCAAGGCTGGTTGGCTTGACAGTGCTCCTGGAGAGCGAAACGTTGCCACAATAAAACGTCAATATGTTGCACAGGTGTCCTCTTACCAAACATATTGTCGGTAATTCTACTTTTATTTACATTACAAGTCAGGTACTACTACAACCATCTGTCTTACATGTTTCTCACCTCGTTTGTTTTCAACCAATTTCCACTATTATTTTTTGTCTTCTCTGAAGATGTTTTCTTCCTTTCAGAACTACTTGTCGTATAAAGATGTCTTCTTACTTTCGGACCTACTTGTCGTATGAAGATGTCTTCTTACTTTTAGACCTACTTGTCGTATGAAGATGTCTTCTTACTTTTAGACCTACTTGTCGTAGAAAGAGGCCTTTTTACTTTCATCCCTAGTTGTCTACCAGTGACAAATATCATGTGTACCTGTACCTCCTCATCTCACGTCATCTGTGCTGTTTGCAAAAGACCGAAAACCGAATTACTGTATTGCGTTACATGTTCCATTGCATCTCACAAATCTCATTATCTTTTCAGCCAGATTAATCACTAATGGGAAAAGTTATCTTTATTTCAATTGGTAATGTCTTCGTATGAGATTCTATTGCACATATTTCACAGAAATTGGTGTCCACAATCTCATTTATAAGGTAATTACATTTTGCAACAAGTTTTAATTTTTTTTTTATCTTGACTGAGTCACGCCTCTGTGTTAAATCTTTCTTTAATAAGTTTGTAAGAAAGGTTTGGATGCCTTAATTTTCTCGTGAGAGAAAGTGAGTGGCTAATAGAACAGCGTATTTCCTAGGAAAAATAATAATCACAAATGGAACAGAGTGCTTACTTGAGAAAACAATAATCACTAATGGAACAGTATACAATAATCACTAATGGAACAGCATACAATAATCACTAATGGAACAGCATACAATAATCACTAATGGAACAGCATACAATAATCACTAATGGAACAGCATACAATAATCACTAATGGAACAGCATACAAATAATCACTAATAATAATCACTATTAGAACAGTGTGCTTCTAAGGAAAAACAATAATCACAAGCACAGCCTATTTATCAATATATCATGGAGGTGTAGAACTGATCAAAATGTTGACCGTCGATCAGTCACTCGCAGAACGTTAAACAGCTGGTCAAAGTTGTATATCGGTCGCTGTGCGATCCCCGTATTCCACCACAAGTCCAACCTTGTGGTCATGAAAGTTATATGGAGTTAAATATAAAAATATTATTGACTATGTGTATGTTTATGCATATGTACTTGAGAAAGTGTACGTATGTACAGTTTCATATGTTTGTGTTTGAATTCCTGTGCGTATGTAAGCATATGTGTATTTGTGGATTTACAAAAGTAAACTTTTTGTAGGTATGCGTGTGCAGATATATATATACTCATTCATACTTATGTGTGGATAAGTACGTGTCCACATGTGTATGTGTATATGTATTTAAACAAATACACACACAAACACATGCACACGCACACACATACACATACAAACACACACACACACACACACACACACACACACACACACACACACACACACACACACACACACACACACACACACACATATATATACATATACAACACAAATATACACAACCCACACAAATTTTGTGGTAACTAGTGTATCAAAAAATGGGAGACCAGAGAGGAGGACAAAAAGCCAAGAGGAACCGAAGAAGACTGGCAAAGTAAGGTAGAATGAGTTGAAGTGGTCATGAAAATCATGGTACTAGAGTGGGAGAGGAAGCTAGAAAAGCTTACTAATAAATTGGAGGAGAGGATGGATGCAAAGAGCAAGAAGCCGCAAGCTGAAGCTGTGGAGGCCAGGATACAGAGCCTAGAAGACAAGCTGAGAATGCTGAAGCAGGCTATAGAGCCAACGAACAGAAGGGGCTTGGAATCAGGGGCAGGTACAACAGTATCCAGTGAGTGAGGGGGTGGAAGTAAATGAAGGGGATAAGACCTACTTGGAGGCCCTATTAGGCAAACTTGCTAATTGTGGGTGATTTCAAACACAAGATTGACTGGGAAAACCTGAAGTCTAACAGGGGACCAGAAACATAGAGGGCCAAGAGAATGGAGGTGGAAAACATCATGTGAAAACATGTTAGGAAAGGAGGAACCAGCAAGGCTGCATCTCATATTCACCTTGAGTAGTTCAGATATTTGGAACATCACATGGTCTTGAGTGTTAAACACATTGTAAATTTTATAGTTTTATGTGGAGAGGGAAGTAGCACGAGTATGATGAAAGAAGTCAAACTATAAAAGAGAGAACAACACAGGTATGAAGAATTTCCTGCATAAGATTCAGCGGGAAAGAGAACTGTAGGAAAAACAATGAGTGAAATGATGAAATACGTGACCACAAAATGCAAAGAGGTCTTACTTCACCCAAAGTTATAGAGAGGACAAAACTAAGTGTGGTATAGAATGGAAAAAAATATAATAATAAAACAATAATAATATCTTTATTTACTACAAGTACGTGTACAGGGTATGCAGGCCTAGCTGACATCAATTAAATACTACTATATAGAAAGCTCCTTGTTATGCTGAGCATTTCGTTCAAATTAAGTCAGTTTTGTCCCAGGATGCGACACACACCAATCGACTAACACTCAGGTACCGATTTTATACTGATGGGTGAACAGGGACAAGGACATCAGGTGTCTTATGGAAATACGTCCCTAATGTCTTCCAGCTGTACCGGAGATTCGAACTCCAGACCTCAGTGTGTGAGCTGAGTGCGCTGGCGATCGAGCTACGGAACAAAGGCCCCAGGAAAATAAGAAGATTAGCCGGAGAACCAAAAATTAGTATTCAAAGATAAAGAGGGAGGCCCAGCGGCAATACGAGAATGACATATCATTGAAAGCCAAATCTGACACAAAGCTGTTGGATATCCACATCAAGAGGAAAACAACTGTCAAGAACCAGGCAATCAGGCTGAGGAAGGAAGGAAGGAAGGAAGGAAGGAGGGAAGATCACAAGAAATGACAAAAAGTATGTGAGAAGCTGAACACGAAATTTAAGGAAGTATTTTTATTGGAGACAGACTGGACTACAGTAGGGTACACCAACAAGCTCTGGACACACTACACACAACCAAGGAGAATGTAAAAAGGCTGCTAAGAGAACTAGATACCTCAAACAACAATCTTCAACACAAAACACAAACAGGGAGACTAACTGAGGTGCGGAAGACGGCAAATGTAGTTCCAGTCTTTAAGAAAGGAGACAGGTATGTATTACTAATTATAGACCGGTGTCACTGACATGTATAATAAGAAATATCAAAGAGAAGGTTATCAGGAAAAGATTGGTGGGCAACTTAGAAAGGAATAAGGTAATACACAATAACCAGCACAGTTTCAGGGAAGGGAAATACTGTGTCACAAACCTACTGGAGTTTTACAAGGTGAAAGAAGTAAGGCAGGAGAGAGAGGGAGGTGGGTAGACTGCATTTTCTTGGACTGTAAGAAGGCTTTCTACACATTTCTGCACAAGAGATTAGTGCAAAAGCTAGAGGAGCAGGAAGGAATAACAGGAAAGGCACTGCAATAGATCAGAGAATACCTGACAGGGAGGCAACAACGAATCATAGTACGAGAGCGCCTGTGACGTACGGGGTTCCACAAGGGTCAGTTCTGGGCCTTTGCTGTTTCTAGTATATGTGCATGACATGAAGAAAGGGATAGATTCAGAGGTGTCCCTATATGCAAACGACTTGAAGTTAATGCGAAGAATTCAAGTGGATGAGGATCAGGTAAAACTACAAAGGGATCTGGATAGACTGCAAGCCTGGTCTAACAAACGGCTCTTGGAGTTTAACTCCACCAAGTGCAAAGTCATGAAGATTGGGGAAGGACAAAGAAGACCGTAGACGGAGTTCAGGCTAGGGGACCAAAGGTTGCAGCCTTCACTTAATGAAAAGGATCTTGTGGTAAGCATTATACCAAGCACGTCCCCTGAGGCACACACCAATAAAATTACCACTGCAGCATATGGGCGCAAGGCAAACCTGAGAATAGTAAGGAGTCGTTCAGGACACTGTAGACCGTACGTCAGGCCCATGTTGGATCAAGCGGCACCAGTACGGAACCCAAACCTAGTCATACGACCCAAGAAACTGGAGAAAGTGCAAGAGTTTGCAACACGACTAGTCCCGGAATTGAAGGGTATGTCTAATGAAAAGAATTAAAGAAACTTAATCTGGTGACACTAGAGGATAGGAGAGATAAGGGGGCACATGATAACGACGTATAAACTACTGAGAGGAATTGACAAGGCGGACAGGGCTAGAATGTTTCAGGAACAGGGTGCCACAACTAGAAGTTTAAAACTCACATGAGTCATAGGGACGTTAAGAAGTATTTCTTTAGCCTTAGAGTTGTTAGGAAGTAGAATAATCTGTAGAGTGAGGTAGTGGAGGCAGGATCTATACATAGCTTTAAGAAGATATATGATACGGCTCAGGGAGAGGGTAGAGTGTGCTAGTAGTGGCTTCCGAAGAGGCGGGGCCAGGAGCTGTGAATCGACCCTTGCAACCACAATTAGGCGAGTACACACACACACACACACACACACACACACACACACACACACACACTTGAACAAATAAATGGTATTACTTGGAAGGTTCCGTCAGGAACTCCACAGAGAGGGTAATGTTGATGGCTGGGTTCAAAAATATGACAGACGAACAGTGGGGTAAAAAAAAAATTCTAGATCTTTGCACAGACATTGAGGATATGACGGAGAGAGTATTGGAAAAAAACGAGGCCCAAGAGAAGAGTTCCATTACCGCTAAGAAAAAAAGGTACATTACCTGGAAGAAGATCTCTAAGCTGAAGGCAGAGCTAGAGGAGATGAAGGGAAGGAGAGGTGAGATGGAGACAGTTCGGTGTTCAGCAGGTATAGAGCCAGGAGGGAGGGCAGAGGGGGCTAACAAGACTTTTGCAGAAATAATCTCTGTAAATAGTGAGGCCAAGGAGATATGAGATGAGCAGAACGATGTAGTCACATGATCCCTGAGAGGCTGAAGGGATGACAGCTAATGAGATGTTGGCAGCAGATGGAAGGAAGATAAATAACATCAATGAACATACAGGTGTTAAGATTGAGGTGGCAAAAATTCATGGAATAGGGAAGTGCACAAGGTACAAAATACGACCTGTCATAATGACACAAAATCGGATCTTGAGACAGAAATCACTGCTGATGGGGACCGACAGATAATACCGCATGTACCTCAACTGGGACAGAACATTATAGGAGGGGGAAACAAATGAGGGGCAGAATAAAATAAAGCCGAAGACGATCAGAAGAAGCAGACCATCTCCAGGGGCCACGACTCTCAGCCCAACCATGTAGAAGTTCTGACTCAGGGGAGCACCATTTCTAACACAGTTAGTCCCTCAAATCAACCCCCATCTAACACAAACACATTAACTCAGAATAAACCATAACCTACCCCATCTTTCCCAGCCTACTTCCCCAATCCTGACCCCAACCAGTGCAGGATCCCTTCTGACAATCTCCATATCCTGGCCCTCAAACCCCCTTCTCCATACTCCCCATCAACATCCACTCACACCCACAGTCCCACCCCCTCCAGTGTAAGATTCTTCCCCACAAACAGCCTCACCCCCGCCCCCCAAATTCCATCCTCCTTTATACCCACTCCTTGACACTCGGACTTGGACCAGTAAAACAGCATCCTGAAAACATGAACCTAATAATTAAAAGGAAATTGATAGCGGTATACTAATGCAGACGGGATGACAAATAAAAGCGATGAATGGAAAAGTGAAAAACGGAAACTACCCCAGACATAGCAACAATAACAAAGACTAAGCTCACTGAGATGATTATACATGAATTTTTCCTAAAAGGCTATTACATAATGAGGAAAACAGAGGAAACAGAGAAGGTGGAGTAGCACTATATATAGAGCATTGGACTGTCAATGTACAGTCTGCGGTTCGAGCCCCTTGTCCACCCTTCTTATTCTTCGACAGTTGTTTATTACATCATAACATGAATATATATATGTGTGTGTGTGTGTGCGTGTGTGTGTGTGTGTGTGTGTGTGTGTGTGTGTGTGTGTAGACACTATACATATATATATATAATATATATATATTTATATATATATATATATATATATATATATATATATATATATATATATATATATATATATATATATATATATATATATATATATATATATATATATATATATATATATATATATATATATATATATATATGTCTTTTCTCTCTTTCATCACACCGGCCGTATCCCACCGAGGCAGGGTAGCCCAAACAAAGAAAACGAAAGCTTCTCCTTTTAAATTTAGTAATTTATACAGGAGAAGGGGTTACTAGCCCCTTGCTCCCGGCACTTTTGTCACCTCCTACAACACGCATGGGTTACGGAGGATGAGTTCTGTTCCACTTTACAATGGATATAAGAAGAAATGAACAAGAACAAGAATTATTAAGAAATAGAAGAAAACCCTGATGGGTATGTAAATATGTGCATGTACAAGCATGTGCAACTGAGGCTTTTACAAGTTATCCAAGCTATTCCAGGGTGCTGAGAATGTGTCAAACAGAACATGCATATACCAATTGTTCGTAGAATCCGAACAGTTGCTGTTGTTTGTAATGCAGCAGCAGCCACAGTAGTCAGCAGTAGCATTAGTGGGAGTAGCAACAGTAGCACCAGTAGTAGTAGTAACACTAGGAGCAGCCACTGAAGTTATAACAGCAGTAGCAGTAGCAACAGTAGTAGTAGCAAAGTAGCAGTAGCAGTAGTAGAAGTAGCAACAGTAGCAGTAGCAACAATAACAACAGTAACAGTAGCAGTAGCAACAGTAGCAAGCACCAGTAGCAAAGTAGCAGTAGCAACAGTACCAATAGCAACAGTAGCAGTAGCAACAGTAACAGTAGCAAAGTATCATAGCAACAGTATCAGTAGCAAATATAAAAATATCAACAGCAGCAGTAGCATATACAGAAGTGTCAACAGTAACAGTAGCAACAATAGTGCTAGCAAAGTAACAGTAGCAACAACAACAGTAGCAGTAGCAACAGCAGCAAGCAGTAGTAGCAAAGTAGCAGTAGCAACACTATAAATAGCAACAGTAGCAGTTGCAACCGTAGCAGTAACAACAGCAACAGTAGCAATAGTAACAGTAAAAGCTTTAGGAATGGCAGTAGCAACAGTAGAAGTAACAAAGACATCAATAACAAGCGTTCCAGTAACAACAGTAACAACATCAAATGTATAAGATACAAAAGTGCCCGTAGCATCAGTAGCTGTAGAAACAGTAGCAGTATCAATAGTAAGTAGCAATATTAAATGTAGGAACAGCAAATGCAAGAACAGCAGCACTTACCTCTACAGGATCACAGAATTAGCAATAAGAATTGCTAAAAGTAATAATGAAAGCATATAACAAGTATCCGTAGCAGCATGGATTAAAGAAACAGCAGCACTAACAGCAACGCCTGAAGTAGCAACAATAGCAACATCGCCAAGAGAAACATCAACATTAACGGGTAGAACAATAACAGAGCCATCGTTCCTTTGCTGGTTAATTGTATGTGAGCACGCAGGGACCCCCAACCAGGCGGTCAATAACAAGAAAACCCACCTGTGTTCACTTCAAATAGTACATCCCACTACATAAAACAATGACACATGAAAAATGAACATTCTTTACATAAAGAACAACACAGAACATAGCCATCAACGATGCTTAAACGATTGATGATAAAAAGGGGAATGATAGGTGAAAGACGTGGTCGAGGGCGTCACTCGAGTCTCGAGGTGTGAGCAGATGAGCCAAGGCAGCTACTGAGTGATGGTGAAGGTATTTCCTTCCCTGGGGCCACTTACCTCGGTTGGAAACGGCCGATGAGGTATGAAAAGCAGTTATTTCGCTTTCGTACATGATCACTATCAGTCAAGCCGGGTGTGGGAATTAGTTACCAGTTGGCACACGCACTTGTCACAGCTCCTAGCCCCGGCTCTTCACTGGTTGCTACTAGAGCACTCTCTCCATGCTCCATGAGTTTTATCATACCTCTTCTTAAAGTTATGTATGGTACCTGTCTCCACTACCTCACTTCTCGAGACTGTTCGACTTCCTGACAACTCTATGACTAAAGAAATACTTCCTAACATCTCTTTGACTCATGTGAGTCTTCAGCTTTCAAACGTGACGCTTTGTTGCTGTGTCCCATCTCTAGAACATCGTGTCTCTGTCTAGCTTGTCGATTCCTCTCAGTATTTTATATGTCGTTATCATATTCCCTCTGTCTCACCTGTCCTCCGGTGTCATCAGGTTGATGTCCCTTAATCTCTCCTCGTAGGACATGCCCCTTTGCTCCGGGACTAGTCTTGTTGCAAACCTTCGCACTTTCTCTAGTTTCCTTACGTGTTTGACTAGGCGTGGGTTCTAAACTCCATACTCCATTATAGGCCTAACGTACACGGTGTACAGGGTCCTGAACGATTCCTTATTGAGATGTCGGAAAGCTATTCCTAAGTTTGCTAGAGTCCCGTATGCTGCAGCAGTTATTTGGTTGATGTGCAACTCAAGAGATGTGCCAGGTGATATATTGACCCCAAGATCCTTTTCCATTAGTGAGGTTTGTAGTGTCTGGCCCCCTAGACTGTACTCCGTCTGTGGTCTTCTTTGTCCTTCCCCAATCTTCATGACTTTGCACTTGGTGGGGTTGAACTCCAGGAGCCAGTTGCTAGACCAGGCTTTCAGCCTGACAAGTTCCCTTTGTAGTTCTGCCTGGTCCTAGTCCGACTGAATTCTTCTCATCAACTTCACATCATCTACAAACAGGGACACTTTTGAATCTATTCCTTTAGTCATGTCGTTCACAAATACAAGAAATAACACCAGTTATAGGAGTAACCCCTATGGAACCACGCTCGTCACAGGCGCCCAATCTGACACCTATCCACGTACCATGACTCTGTTGTCTTCCTGAGAGGTATTCCCTGATCCATTGTAGTGCCTTCCCTGTAATCCCTGCCTGGTCCTCAAGTTTTTGCACTAATCTCTTGTGTGGAACTGTGTCAAACGCCTTACAGTCAAAGAAAATTCAATCTACCCACCCCTCTCTCTCTTGTCTTACTGCTGTCACCATGTCATAGAACTCTAGTAGGTTTGTGACACAGGATTTCCCTTCCCTGAAACCTTGCTGGCTGTCGTTGATAAGCTCATTCCTTTCTAGGTGTGTGTGTGTGTGTGTGTGTGTGTGTGTGTGTGTGTGTGTGTGTGTGTGTGTGTGTGTGTGTGTGTGTGTGTGTGTGTGTGTGTGTGTGTGTGTATGTGCGTGTGTGGTGTGTGTATGTGTATGTGTGTGTGTGTGGTGTGTCTGTGAGTGTGTGTGTGTGTGTGTGTGTGTACTCACCTAGTACTCACCTAGTTGAGGTTGCGGGGGTCGAGTCCGAGCTCCTGGCCCCGCCTCTTCACTGATCGCTACTAGGTCACTCTCCCTGAGCCGTGAGCTTTATCATACCTCTGCTTAAAGCTATGTATGGATCCTGCCTCCACTACATCGCTTCCCAAACTATTCCACTTACTGACTACTCTGTGGCTGAAGAAATACTTCCTAACATCCCTGTGATTCATCTGTGTCTTCAGCTTCCAAGTGTGTCCCCTTGTTACTGTGTCCAATCTCTGGAACATCCTGTCTTTGTCCACCTTGTCAATTCCTCTCAGTATTTTGTATGTCGTTATCATGTCCCCCCTATCTCTCCTGTCCTCCAGTGTCGTCAGTTTGATTTCCCTTAACCTCTCCTCGTAGGACATACCTCTTAGCTCTGGGACTAGTCTTGTTGCAAACCTTCGCACTTTCTCTAGTTTCTTTACGTGCTTGGCTAGGTGTGGGTTCCAAACTGGTGCCGCATACTCCAATATGGGCCTAACGTACACGGTGTACAGGGAATGCTGTTCTGAGGTTTGCTAGGCGCCCATATGCTGCAGCAGTTATTTGATTGATGTGCGCTTCAGGAGATGTGCCTGGTGTTATACTCACCCCAAGATCTTTTTCCATGAGTGAGGTTTGTAGTCTCTGGCCCCCCTAGACTGTACTCCGTCTGCGGTCTTCTTTGCCCTTCCCCAATCTTCATGACTTTGCACTTGGTGGGATTGAACTCCAGGAGCCAATTGCTGGACCAGGTCTGCAGCCTGTCCAGATCCCTTTGTAGTTCTGCCTGGTCTTCGATCGAGTGAATTCTTTTCATCAACTTCACGTCATCTGCAAACAGGGACACCTCAGAGTCTATTCCTTCCGTCATGTTCACAAATACCAGAAACAGCACTGGTCCTAGGACTGACCCCTGTGGGACCCCGCTGGTCACAGGTGCCCACCTCGCCACGTACCATGACTCGCTGCTGTCTTCCTGACAAGTATTCCCTGATCCATTGTAGTGCCTTCCCTGTTATCCCTGCTTGGTCTTCCAGTTTTTGCACCAATCTCTTGTGTGGAACTGTGTCAAACGCCTTCTTGCAGTCCAAGAATATGCAATCCACCCACCCCTCTCTCTCTTGTCTTACTGCTGTCACCATGTCATAGAACTCCAGTAGGTTTGTGACATAGGATTTCCCGTCCCTGAAACCATGTTGGCTGCTGTTGATGAGATCATTTCCTTCTAGGTGTTCCACCACTCTTCTCCTGATAATCTTCTCCATGATTTTACATACTATACATGTCAGTGACACTGGTCTGTAGTTTAATGCTTCATGTCTGTCTCCTTTTTTAAAGATTGGGACTACATTTGCTGTCTTCCATGCCTCAGGCAATCTCCCTGTTTCGATAGATGTATGACTCGTCTGAGTCTTCAGCTTCAAGTTGTGACCTCTTGTCCCTGTGTCCCCTCTCTGGAACATCCTATCTCTGTCCACCCTGTCTATTCCCCGCAGTATCTTGTATGTCGTTATCATGTCTCCCCTGACCCTTCTGTCCTCCAGTGTCGTCAGTCCCATTTCCCTTAACCTTTCCTCGTACGACATTCCCCTGAGCTCTGGGACTAGCCTTGTTGCAAACCTTTGTACTTTCTCTAACTTCTTGACGTGCTTGACCAGGTGTGGGTTCCAGACTGGTGCTGCATACTCCAGTATGGGCCTAACATACACAGTGTACAGTGTCTTGAACGATTCCTTATTAAGGTATCGGAACACTATTCTCAGGTTTGCCAGGCGCCCGTATGCTGCATCGGTTATTTGGTTGATGTGTGCCTCCGGTGATGTGCTCGGTGTTATGGTCACCCCAAGGTCTTTCTCCCTGAGTGAGGTCTGTAGTCTTTGTCCACCTAGCCTATACTCTGTCTGCGGTCTTCTTTGCCCCTCCCCAATCTTCATGACTTTGCATTTGGCTGGATTGAATTCGAGAAGCCAGTTACTGGACCACATGTCCAGCCTCTCCAGGTCTCTTTGCAGTCCTGCCTCATCCTCGTCCGATTTAATTCTTCTCTTCAACTTCACGTCATCTGCGAACAGGGACACTTCAGAGTCTATTCCTTCCATCATGTCGTTCACATATATCAAAAATAGCACTGGTCCTTTTCTGACCCCTGTGGGACCCCGCTCGTAACAGGCGCCCACTGTGATACCTCTTCACGTACCATGACTCGTTGCTGCCTCCCTGTCAGGTATTCCCTTATCCATTGCAGTGCCCTTCCTTTTACGTATGCCTGATCCTCCAGCTTCTGCACTAATCTCTTGTGGGGAACTGTGTCAAAGGCCTTCCTGCAGTCTAGGAAAACGCAATCTACCCACCCCTCTCTCTCGTGTCTTACTTCTGTTACCTTGTCATAAAACTCCAGGAGGTTTGTGATACAAGATTTGCCTTCCTTGAACCCATGCTGGTTTTCATTTATAATCTTGTTCCTTTCCAGGTGTTCGACCACTCTCCTCCTGATAATCTTCTCCATGACTTTGCACACAATACATGTCAGAGACACAGGTCTGTAGTTTAGTGCCTCGTTTCTGTTTCCTTTCTTAAATATGGGGACTACATTAGCTGTCTTCCATTTCTCAGGTAGTTGCCCAGTTTCAAGGGATGTGTTGAAGATTGTGGTTAGAGGCACACACAGCATCTCTGCTCCTTCTCTAAGGACCCATGGGGAGATGTTGTCCGGTCCCATCGCCTTTGAGGAGTCAAGGTCACTTAAGAGCTTCTTCACCTCCTCCTCAGTTGTTCGTATGTCATCCAACACTTGTTGGTACATTCCCTCTTGATGTTCCCTTCTGTGCTGTCTTCCCACAGCCCTTCCTGTCTCTACTGTAAAAACTTCCTTAAATCTCCTGTTCAGCTCCTCACATACCTCCTGATCATTTCTTGTGAGTTCTCCACCTTCTGTGCTTAATCTGATCACCTGGTCTTTGACTGTTGTCTTCCTCCTGATGTGGCTATACAACAGTTTCGGGTCAGTCTTGATTCTCGATGCTGTCATTTTCATACTGTCGCTGGGCCTCCCTCCTTACCTGTGCGTACTCATTCCTGGCTCTGCGACTGATCTCCCTATTTTCGTGTGTTCTCTGCCTTCTGTACTTTTTCCATTCTCTATTGCACTTTGTTTTTGCCTCCTTACACCGTCGGGTAAACCAGGGGCTCGTTCTGGTCTTCCCGTTGTTACTGTTGCCCTTGGGAATGAACCTTTCCACTGCCTCCTTGCATTTTGTTGCTACATATTCCATCATTTCATTTACTGGCTTTCCTGCCAGTTCTCTGTCCCACTGGACCTCCCGCAGGAAGTTCTTCAACCCTATGTAGTCCCCTCTTTTATAGTCAGGCTTTTCCCATTCTACTCCTGTTATTCTCTCCACTTGCAGCTCTACTATGTATTCAAAGCACAGAACCACGTGGTCGCTAGCTCCTAGGGGACTCTCATACTTGATGTCCTCAATGTCTGAGCTGCCCAGGGTGAACACAAGGTCCAATCTTGCTGGTTCATCCTCCCCTCTCACTCTGGTAGTGTCTTTAACATGTTGGTGCATGAGGTTTTCCAGCACCACGTCCAACATCCTGGCTCTCCATGTTTCGGGACCCCCATGTGGCTCCAGGTTTTCCCAGTCAATCTTCCTGTGGCTGAAATCCCCCATAACCAGCAACTTTGCTCTGCTGGTGTGAGCTCTTCTTGCCACCTCAGCAAGTGTGTCCACCATTGCTCTGTTGCTCTCTTCATATTCCTCTCTTGGCCTCCTGCAGTTTTGTGGTGGATTATACATCACTGCAATGACCACTTTGTGTTCCCCAGACTGAAGTGTACCTGCTATGTAGTCTCTTTCTCCCGTCTCATCTATTCCTTCCATTTTCTCGAATTTCCATCTGTTTTTTACGAGCAGAGCAACCCCACCTCCCCCCCTGCCCCTTCTATCTTTCCTCATGATCTGGTATCCTGGTGGGAAGATTGCATCTGTTATTGTCTCCATGAGTTTTGTTTCTGTAACTGCTATGATGTCTGGGGACTTCTCATTGATTCTTTCTTGCCATTCCTCATCTTTATTCGTTAATCCATCTGCATTTGTGTACCAAACCTTCAACTTCTGTTCTAATACTGTAACTGTGGTGCGGGGGGTGGAAACAGAGGGATCAGTGTGTGATGGTTGGTTTGGATTGTTCAGTTGCCTTGGGGGTGTCGTGGCTGGTGTGTGTGTGTGTGTGTGTGTGTGTGTGTGTATGCGTGTGTGTGTGTGTGTGTGTGTGTGTGTGTGTGTGTGTGTGTGTGTGTGCGTGTGTGTGTGTGTACTCACCTATTTGTACTCACCTATTTGTGGTTGCAGGGGTCGAGTCATAGCGCCTGGCCCCACCTCTTCGCTGATTGCTACTAGGTCCTCTCTCTCCCTGCCCCATGAGCTTTATCATACCTCGCCTTAAAACTATGTATGGTTCCCGCCTCCCCTACGTCACTTTCTAGGTTATTCCACGGTCTGACTACTCTATGATTGAAGAAATACTTCCTAATATCCCTTTGATTCATCTGAGTTTTCAACTTCCAATTGTGACCTCTTGTGTCTGTGTC
>NC_091302.1:18406489-18556489 GCF_038502225.1 Cherax quadricarinatus
AACCGTCATATTGATAAATTAGTCACATGTGCAACACTTGGGTATCTTTATTGAGGAAACGTTTCGCCACACAGTGGCTTTATCAGTCCTCTACAAAGCAGAATGGTGAAGATCAAAGGAGTTAGAGGTAATCAGTCTCTCAGCCTGGAGTCGATGTAATCAGTCCAACAATCTTGAAAAGAATACATCATATGTACGAATTGGCTTATACTAGTAAATTGTAGACAGCACTGCTCAACATAGCACAGCATGCGTCAACATAACACAGTATGAGTCAGTATAGCACATGAATAAATAAGCAGAGTGTCTCTACGTGTCATCTGTCCTAGTTATGCAGATTCCACAGTTTTGAAAGACATTAATGAATTCACTAATATTCCAAGGTGCCTCAGTGGCAGACAGATAGACAGGCAGGCAGACAGTGACATACACACGTCAGACAGATACAGAAGGGCGTAAACAAGAGAGACACAAGATGTACACAAGACTGACACAAATGGACGTACACAAGACAGACACAGAGTGACGTAAAGAAAAGCGACAGACACAGAAACATGTACACAAGACAAACACAGTGACAGGCATAAGACAACTAGACACACAGTGACATACACACAACAGAGAAATAGGAGGACATACACAAGACTGACTGATATACAGGTGACAGAAACAGGTGGAATATACGTAATATAGAAATATAACAGGGTGCCAGAAACAGATGACCTATACAAGAGAGACTTAAGTAGAATGACAGAAATGGGGCAGACCTAAACAAGACAGACTGACACAGGGTTACCGGTAGAAGGGGAGGGGGCACACGTAAGACAGACTGACACAAGGTGACAAAAACTAGGGGGGAAATACACCAGATATATTGACACAGGTTGAGAGAAACAACGAGGAGACATACCTAAGACACTGACATTGGTTGACTGAAACAGGGGAACATACATGAGACAGATAGACACAAGGAGCTAAAATAAGAGGGATGTGGAAAATTGCATTTACCTGAATGTATCATTATGTACATAACAGTAAATGAACAAAGATAATTATTATTTATCAGTTAGACAAGTAGGAATTTGGGACACCTAGGTCTCAAAAAATGTCCCCCTTCGATACCTACCACTGTCATATCCACAAGTTGCTCTGGACCTATTAACTACAAATGAAAAATACATCACCAGGAATGCTGGTAAATATATAAATTTGTGGACTGTATATTAAATTAATAAAGAATTATATATATACACATTCATACAACAGAAGGAGAATATATCTTAATCATAACACTCACCAATTTGACTGGAGATTAATGTGTATCATACTCAGAAAACCTCACTGTCTATCTATGAAAATGACACTGGCCAGAGTTAAACATAACAGACTTATCTGAGGTTCCTGGAGCTGTCTTGTTCAGTCGCCTGATATCTCAAGTTATGCAGGAATGCACATCCAACAATTTCGCCTCCTATTTGAGAGGTGTCAACCCAATTTTAACCTCTAGAGCACGAAAAATTCTTCCCATTATACACTACCGTTAGTGTTCAATTCAAACAAAATGGCGAGTGTCCTGTGCAGGCGCAGCTTCCCGTTTTCGATAACATAAATTTTATTAAATACAGTATGGCCATCTATTTACATATAACTACTGTATTTCTGGAAAATATATACAGTATTTTCCACTCTGCGGCCGGGCGGAGTTCGTTGCTAAATGACTCAAATTGTTCATTTGGCAATGGTGGAGGACCTGGGTACATATAGGATCTGGTATCCACACGGCGACATATTACACAAGATTTAATCACCCTTTTTACACTTTGCCGTCCTTGTGGAATCCAGAAAGTTTCTCTAATACAATTTAAGGTATCTTGTACCCCACCATGCATTACACTTTTATGGGCATTTAGAACAATTAAATTTGTTAGTTGATGAGTTTTGGGCAGTAAGATAGGGTGTTTAGCATAATCACCCAATTCAGCATTTTGTAACCTACCTCTGCACCTAATTACATTGTTCTCTAAATACAGCCTCAATTTCTCTATTATGGAACCTTTCACAATTTTTCTTTCCATCATCAATTTAATCTCATTTCCATAGATTTCCTCCTGTACCCTCTTTATCCAATATTCAAGAGGATGTGAAAACTTAAATGAAATATTCATCTTGTTTAGAAATTTAAACACCAACTTAGTTACATTGATTAGTTTGGGTAAAGAAGAATACCTGTTTATATCAATGGCTAAGGGAGGACAAACTATTGGAGCAGTGGTCACAGTAATTTCAACAGGAGCAAAATATGCCTTTTGTTCAGGCCAATTAGCTTTATTTACCAACCAGCTCGGTCCTTTAAACCATGATAAAGAATTTACAAATTTAGCATAAGGTAAACCTCGAGACAAGAAGTCAGCTGGATTCTCCTCACCAGGTATATGATTAAATGTTAACAGATGCTGACCCAAACTATTATACTTCTCTTGCATCTGATTAATTTCAGCGACTCTATTTTGTACGTACACAATTTTACTGTTTCCATTACGAATCCATTGTAAGGATACCTCATTATCAGACCAAATTACAGTGTCGCTAATATTTATCTCCTGCAACTTATTTCTTATATAATTAGCTAATTTGACACCTACATAAATGGCTGTTAACTCCAACTGAGGCAAGGTGCGTGATTTAATTGGAGACACTTTAGCCTTAGACATAACAAGAGAAATAACACTCTTACATTGAAGGTAAGCAACTGCTCCATATGCCAATTTTGAAGCATCACAAAACATGTGGAGTACATTTTTCCCATTTGGATTGGCCACCTGGCGTGGGAACTTCAACATTGGAATTTTCTCATAATCACCAATTAATTCATACCACCTGTTAATGAATTCCTCAGGTAGAATTTCATCCCAAGCACATTTAAGTTTCCATGCTTCCTGTATTAATATTTTCCCTCATATAGTAAGAGGTGACACTAAACCTAGTGGATCAAAACATTTGGAAACTTCAGCAAGCAAAACTCTCTTAGTTAATTTATTGGGCATACTCTAATTATTAGGTTTTAATAAATATTAACAAATCTCTCTCAGTATCCCAAGTTAAACCCAATACATTACTACATTTTGGCACTTCATCTCCAGGGAAATCTTTACTTATTTTGTCCTTTAATTTGGACGAATTACTATTCCATTCCCTCAGAGGCATATTTGCACTTTGCATTATTTTATTAGCCTCTCCATAAGCCATTAACAGTTCCTCTTCAGTTGACGTCACACCCAGGAAATTGTCCATATAAAATTGTTTGCTCATTACTTTACGCAATGGACTTTCCATACGTTTAAGGTGTGCATTAATCGTCGCTTGAAGTAGGAACGGACTGGATGTAGCACCAAATAATATGTTCCTAAAGTAAAAGGTTTTCAGAGGGCTAAGTGGGTCACTAGGATTCTCAGGCCATAAGAAGTGGGTACAATCCCCGTCAGCCTCTTGTAAACCCACTCTTAGGAAAGCTTTACTTATGTCAGCCGTAAAGGCATAATGCTTCACTCTGAAATTTAATAAGATATCTCCTAATTTTTCCGTCAACGACGGACTTGTCATCAAACAGTCATTTAAACTAGGTACATTTTTGTTACTCCTGGCACTACAATTAAACACAATTCTCAGAGGAGTGGTCTTAGAATCCTTCTTCACTCCGTGATGTGGGAAATAGTGACCATAAATTTTGGCTTGCTCAGGAGGTACCTCTTCTATAAATTTATTAATTAACTGCTCAGCAATTATATCATTATAGGCAGTTAACAATTCCGATGTCTTACTCAGTTGGAGGAGCTAAGCCTTTAACTGTCCATATGCCATTCTGTAATTAGTGGGCAATTCTGAATCGTTCAGTCTCCGTGGAAGTCGTACCCAGTATTGTCCAGATTCAAATTTTACATCTCTCAGGTACTGTTCCTGAGTAAAAGAATCGTCTGGACTTTCATCATTTACATTTATTTCAATGCTGTCTAATTCCCACAATTTATGCACTGGCTCAACACCATCCTCTATGGAAGAATTATACTGGGGTACGATTTCATGAGTAAGACACACAGTTATGGTATTTGTAGTTTCCTCTAGTCATGAATTATTATTACGAGGAATCCTATCATACATTACATGGCCTCCTGCAGTCTTCAAAAGGGTGACACCACATTTCATTACCATTCCCTTTACAAAGGAGGCATAATCGTCACTACCTATCAAAATATTTATTGGGCCTACAGAATCATCACTTACCCCAGAAGGTGCAAATTTACATTATGTGAAAGTCTTTCTGTAGCTTTACTAAGCCCTACTGTAGATATTTTCTCTGGAAGTCTATCTACAATTACTGCATTAACACGTTTTTTCTCATTGCCCAACCTGACAGTTACATAAACAGTGTCATACAATTGAGCCCTTTTATCCGAGAGAAAACCAGATAATTTTAAAGTTGTGGGATCTCCCATCTGTACTTTCATACAATCAAGACATTTACGTTTTACGAAAGTAATCTGGGATCCTTGGTCCAATAATGCATTCACATTTTTTGATTTATGCCTTTTATCATCAATTTTTACCTGTAACACAGGTAAGGCTACTTCAGCAAAACCATCATTATTAATATTAGCAGCAATTTTTACATTAGCCACTGTTGTGTCAGGTTTGTCAACATTATCATTATTATCAACATGACCATATAGACCTTTACACATGACTATATGGTGTCTTCCTTTGTGACATTGATAACAGAAGTTTAATTTGGCATAACAATCCTTTACATTGTGATTACCTAAACACCTGATACATTTGTCAAGTTCCTCCAATCTTTCAACTTTATCATTCCATGAATTGTATGCATTGCAATTCTTAGAAAGATAAGTACCCTTGCAGAAGAGACAATCTCTCTTTTCTTTGACTGGTTTCTTATTAACTGGGCTACTCTTAGGAGGGTACTTATTCTTCTTACCTTGTGGAGAATCATTATTTCTGATTCCTGCTACTTGATATGCACCTATGCAACTCTTTTTAGGAAATGAAATTTGATTATTACCATTGGGATAATTTTTCCCTTTGTGAAACTTGACAGATACCTCAGAGCTATTATGTGTTGCATCTTTAAAATGAGTTAGTTGGCTGGTCTGCAACTGCACAATTAATTCTTGTAGACCTAGTCTTATTTCCTCCAGACCAAAATAACCTTTGTGATATTTGTTCGAGAGCCATTCAAGTGTTTTACAGCTTAATTTATTCTGTACCATGGCACTCAATAACCAGTCTGATTCCTTCAGATTATATTTATTACTTAAAGTTTTGAGAGTGCTCTCCAGTTTAATTCTAAACTGCTGTAAACCTTTGTAAGTGTGATCTGGAGATTTTAAATTAACAATGATATTCACTAGATCCAACCTACTTTGTTCTATATTACCATAAGTGACCTTCAACAAGTCAACTGCTTCCTTGAAAGAGTCATCTACATTGGGAAAGGCTTGTATGAGTATGTGAGCATCTCCTCTTACCTCTCCTTTGAGGTAAAATAATTTAGTTACACAGGCTAGGTCGCTCCTGTCATGCACAACTGCTTTAAAAATTGACCAAAATTCCTCTCAATTTTCTCCAGGATTAAACACAGGTAAATATAATTCTGGGAGTTTTGGCAAAGACGTATTATTTGTTGGAGCAGACTGATTAACTGCCTGGTTTACACATTTTAATTTATTCAAAGCCTGACTTTTACAAGAGAGAATCTTTTCCTCTAACTCGTAATACTGATTAATCATGAGATCTACTTCAGTCTCATCTACACAGTTTACTAACAAATCTCCTTCATATTTGTTGTAATATAATTTGTGTGAATCATATCTATTACCTAAAGCATCAAAATACAATTTTAAATCATCAGTATTCACAGTTTCTTGATTCATTAATTCCAAGCACTTATTATATGCCTTGGTTACATGAACTTTTCTAGCCTGTATTGATGCTTTCTTTACTCTATATTCCATATGTTTGTCTTCTATATTAATTTCCTCATTTTCAGCCATGATGCAATGTATTAAATTCAACTTTATTAATAACACTGATTACAACTTACAACACTGATACAACTTACCTTTGAATAAATCCCAGCTACTTGAGCCTAGCAATTACATGTAAGAAAATAATATAAACTTCAAATGTACATTAATACAAACAAACCTTTAGCTAGACTTGGCTTATCAAAATTAATATTACACAAATTAATAAATCCTTGCCAGAATTTGGCATAGCAAAATTAATATTATACACATTAATATATCAATTACACATACACTGATATAAATCTTGGCCAGAATTGTCTTATCAAATTAATATTATACAAATTAATATAAACTTAGCCAGACTTGACTTATCAAAATTAATATTGCAATAATTATAATCCACTACACATTAAGTAAATTTGTGAATTTAACATCCACCTCTTTCTGTCATTTCACATATAATTATTAAGTAATTAACTAATTAATGACTTCACTAATTGCCTCCGGTTCAAGAAGGACCAACGGGCAAATTAAATGTGGAAAATTACATTTATCTGAATGTATCATTATGTACATAACAGTAAATGAACAAAGATAATTATTATTTATCAGTTAGACAAGTAGGAATTTGGGACACCTAGGTCGCAAAAAATGTCCCCCTTCGATACCTACCACTGTCATATCCACAAGTTGCTCTGGACCTATTAATTATAAATGAAAAATACATCACCAGGAATGCTGGTAAATATATAAATTTGTGGACTGTATATTAAATTAATAAAGAATTATATATATACACATTTATACAACAGAAGGAGAATATATCTTAATCACAACACTCACCAATTTGACTGGAGATTAATGTGTATCATACTCAGAAAACCTCACTATCTATGAAAATAACACTGGCCAGAGTTAAACATAACAGACTTATCTGAGGTTCCTGGAGCTGTCTTGTCCAGTCGCCTGATATCTCAAGTTATGCAGGAATGCACATCCAACAATTTCGCCTCCTATTTGAGAGGTGTCAACCCAATTTTAACCTCTAGAGCACGAAAAATTCTTCCCATTATACACTACCGTTAGTGTCCAATTCAAACAAAATGGCGAGTGTCCTGTGCAGGCGCAGCTTCCCGTTTTCGATAACATAAATTTTATTAAATACAGTATGTCCATCTATTTACATATAACTACTGTATTTCTGGAAAATATATACAGTATTTTCCACAAGGGACATAGGGTGACGCAGGGTGACATTAAACAAACAGAATCTCACAAAGTAGCCCAGTGGTCTTATCTCGAAACTCCTTAACTTCTCCAAGTTCTTTACCCAGCGCGTAGTTCCGCGTACTCTGTACCAAAGTTCGTAGGGTCATATCTCCTCCGCCCTGAGATAAATGACTGTAAAATATTTCGCTTGTTTTGCGAATGAAAATCATTCTAATTTCTTTCACTAGTCAGTGCATGTGGGAGAGATGAAAAAACAAATGACAAGCCGAGTACCAGCGGCTCTGGAACAAGCACCTAGCTTGTTGGGTGCCAAAGTTCTGTCTGGTCTGCCTTGGTGTGGCTAGTACTGCATACTTTGTCCCAAAGTTCGTAGCTTCGGGTAGTCTCCAGCCTGATATATAAATAAACATATATATATATATATATATATATATATATATATATATATATATATATATATATATATATATATATATATATATATATATATATATATATATATATATATGTACATATATATATATATATATATATATATATATATATATATATATATATATATATATATATATATATATATATACATATATATATATATATATATATATATATATATATATATATATATATATATATATATATATATATATATATATATATATATATGTCGTGCCGAATATGTAAAACTGGTCAATTAGCAAGAACTCATTTAAAACTAAGTCCTTTCTGAAATTTTCTTTTATACATTTAAAGATATATTTTTTTCATTAACGTTAATGTAAAAAAATTTAATTTTGCACCAAAAGAATCTTAGAAAACTTACCTAACCTTATTGTAACAAGAGCAATTTATTTTAGCCTAACCCAACTAAACAAACACACTGAAATATATTTTTTTCGTTAAGTTCAGAATGATTTTGGTGAAATTATTGCATACACAAATTTTCACTTGTCCTATATGGCAAGATGAACGTTGCTATTTAAGCCAAGATCGCAAGTTCTGCCTATTCGGCACGACATACATATGATCATATGTATACTTCATAAGAGAAGCAAAAGATCAGCAATCTTTCTATCTTCTAAAAATATTTAATGCTCTGAATAATTATGTACAAATTAGGGAACCTAAGTCACTATAATCAGGAATTCTTTTTAAAAATTTAGTTTTAGCAATGTGCAATAATAGAAAAGGCACTAAAGTTACGAGTGACATTATCCAAAGTTATAACAAGATTACAAACTACGCGACATATCAGTTAGGAGACCATGTTTAGTGAGCAGCGTAACCCGGGCGACTACTGGCCACGACTCTGTTAGCGGATGTAACAGAAATCGGGACACTACATTAGATGACAAAGTATAATTATTTGAAATTGATTAAGTTAATGCAGCATTTTTATCTCAAGCCATAAATTATTTATCCCATTGCTCCTCTTCTGCATATTACAATATTATGTTTCCAGGAAGACGTAACTAACTAATGTGAGGCAAAACTAATGCTGTATCCGATGGAAGAGTTAGCATTTTCATCTCATTCTTTATTACATAAATTAATTACACCAATATTAAAATGGCTAATCCATTTGCTAGCACGAGAGAAAGATGCTAGCCGCGGGGAAGGGGGGAAGGGGTGTGTGAAGGCACTATGAAGAAGTAAGTGATATTTTGAGAAGTTAATTACTGTTTATCAGGAAGGTACGTACTGATTTCAGCCACATAGCAATGAAGACTTGGGAAGATCCTTGGACGAGTGAGGACGAGGAAGTGAGTAATGCAGCTGGTGGCTTGGAAAACAGTAAACGAGCGGTACACCTGGGATTATGACTGAGAAGCAGAAAAAGCAAGTGAGAATGTAGATACACAAACAACCCGCACATAGGAGCAAGAAACTTTATGACGATGTCTCGGTCTGACGTGGACCATTAACTAGTCACACTAGTTAATGGTCCAATTCGGACCGAAGTGTCGTCATAAAATTTCTTTCTCCTACGTGCAGATTATTTGTGTATTGTTCCAGTCACGGTATTGTAAATCTGTGTTCCTTTAAGGGGTGTATTTTTAGATTCCTTGATGTGTTTGCTCATTATATATTTGAAGCATACAAAATACCTAAGAAATGACAGAGAACATATATAGTTGATGTGAATAAGGGCGAAGGGGAACATAAGAGAATGTAGGACTCTAATAATTACAAGGGGATAAGTACGTTGAGTATACCGGTAAAACCCATAGCAGAATAAATACTGAAAGTGTTAGGGGAGTAAGACAGAAAGATGAAGTGCAGAGTAAGATGGAAGATTTAGAAAGGTAAGGAATGTATATATTAGTGTAAAAAGAGTTTACTGCACATATAGATTAACGAAAGCAATATGGCAGCTGCTGCAAATTTTAAAAATAGGTGATAGGTAATTAAACAGTGAAGATCTTTTATGAGAAGAAGGAGACTAAAATTCAAATGTATAAGAGACGGGAAACAATTTCCAGTATACGACCTGAATGGAGATGTGTGATATTAGTTTAGATAGAAATAAAATATTATGAATTTGGTTTATAGTGGGTCTTATGACAGTTGTTCTCTGCCGATGATGCAGTAGAGAAATTATAAAGAGAACTGGCAAAAAAAAGATGGTGGAAAAATTTGATATTCAATTTCGAATGTTGTACCCCCTCGCCCCAGTCCAAAACTAGACCTCATGTTTGATGTATAATAATAATAATAATAATAATAATAATAATAATAATAATAATAATCTTTGCTTCTACAAGTACATGTACAAGGTATAAAGGCCTAGCTTACAACAATGACATACTACTATGTAGAAAGTCCCTTGTTATGCATAGCATTTCGGGCAAATTAGGTCAGGTTTTTCTCCAGGATTCGACCCACAAAAGTCGGCTAACACACAGGTACCTACTTAATGCTTGGAGAACAATAACAGCAGGTGTGTTAAGGAGACACATCCTAATGTTTCCACCCGTACCGGGGATCGAACCACGGACCTAAATGTGAAGAACTCAATACAGACACTGAATATGAAGCACAAAAACAACAAATACAACGAAGGAAGATCTGGGTGTAATAATGTCAAGTGATTGATATTTGAAAGAACAAAATAAGACAAATGTCATGATGGCTAGGACAAGGTGGATAACGAACATTATCAAAAAAGTGGAAACTGTGTAAGTGGTATCACTTTTTAATTGCTTGTAATCTTTCACTTGAAAACCACGGTACGGGTGGGGCTCGAACTCGCAGCGAGTCGTAAAAGTCCAGGCCAGTGCGTGAGACACTGGGCCACCTGGCCCAGTGCCTTACTCGCTTACTGGCTTGGAGTTTAACGACTCACTTGCCGTGAGTTCGAGCCACACTTGTAGTGTGGTTTGTTTGAAATCGTGCCCACACCTGGAATAATGTTCAGTGTTGAGGGTTCAGTTCAGAGTACGAAAAAGAGCTGAAACACTCTCATAGACCATTTAGGCCCTTATAGAGACAACAAAGCATTTATAATACTGTAAATGCCTCAGTCATAAATGTGTACTCACTCGCTGGAGTGGAGGGGAGAGAAAATGGATAGATTTTTTTAAAACACACCGTCGTCTCCTCTCTCAGGTAGGGTGACCTTAAAAAGAAGACACACTTCCACCATCACTCACTCCATCACTGTCTTGCCAGAGGAGAGCCAATATTCCAGTTAAAACTGCAGATATCCACACTCCTCCTTCAAAGTACAGGCACTTCCAGGACTCAAGTCCGGTTGACCAGATTCCCTGATAATATATACATGGAGGGCCCAGTGCCAAATTTTACACTTCCATACCAACATACAGAAGTGAGAGATACAGGAGAAGGTGCAGAATAAGCCTAGTAAAATCCAGGGGGGGGGGGAGGGTGCAGGGGCTGTGAGCACAATTAAAGAACATTGCATCAACATTCGCAATCACAGACTTTTTTAAAATCTCACCAGAAGATACCAGAAACACTGCTGGAACAAGTGTAGAAGTCTTAATGAGGAAACTAGACAGTTTCCTCCTCCAAGTGACGGATCAAAAAGGTTGTAACGGATATGGGGTCAGCGGGCCACCAGTAACAACAGTCTGGTTGACCAGGCAAGCACCTGATAAGCGTGGCCAAGGGCCGGTCTGCGAGAGCAGGAAACACACACAAAAAAATCAAAGGTACATCTTTCCAAGGTAAGATGTTGCCTGGTGTCATCTTACCAATAGTCGGTTGTTACCTAGTGTCATCTTATCCACGGTGAATTGGTGCCTGGTGTCATCTTACCCATGGTAAGATGGTACCTGTAGTCATCATATCCATGGTAAGATGGTACCTGTGGTCATCTTATCCATTGTGAGCTGGTGCCTGGTGTCATCATATCCACGGTAAGATGGCACATGGTGTCACCTTACCCATGGTGAACTGGTACCTGGTGTCATCTTACCCATGATAAGATGGTACCTAATATCATCTTACCTGGTGTCACCTTACCCATGGTAAGATGGTGCCTAATATCATCTTACTCTAGAAGTAAGTAACCCAGTATCATCTTACCCAGCATCTCATCCCAACAGCGCCTACTCATCCATGGGTTAACGTGAATAACCCTCGCTTTCCCCAAAAATATTCACACACATCCCAAATCCCAGAAATCATCAGTTCCCAACTTGCACCAGTTCCAACTCCCTCCAATTCCAATTCCGCACGATTTCCGTTCATTCCAATTCCAAATTGCCTCCTCCCCCCCCCCAGCCTCCTTCCTCAAATTCCAGGCCACGAGCCTACTGCGCCAACATTTCAACGCTCAATTGCAGATGCATATGCAGTAGGCGGCCCAAGATGGTCAGCAATGAATAGCATTTGATTGCTGGAGCGCATCTGGCTTGTTATAGGCCCTGGCTTGTTATAGGCCCTGGCTTGTTACAGGCCCTGGCTTGTTGCAGGCCCTGGGTTGCTAAAGGCCCTGGCTTGTTACAGGCCCTCGCTTGTTACAGGCCCTCGCTTGTTACAAGCCCTGGCCTGTTACAGGCCCTGGCTTGTTACAGGCCCTGGCTTGTTATAGATAATGGTTTGTTACAGGCCCTGGCTTCTGATAGGTCCTGGATTGTTGTAGGCCCTGACTTGTTATAGGCCCTGGCTTGTTATAAGCTCTGGTTTGTTATAGACACAGGCTTGTTATTGGTCTTGGTTTGTTATAGGCCCTGGCTTGTTATAGGCCTTGGCTTGTTATTTGCCTTGGTATAGTCCTTGGATTGTTATAGGCCCTGGCTTGTTATAGGCCTTGGCTTGTTATTTGCCTTGGTATAGTCCTTGGATTGTTATAGGCCCTGGCTTGTTATAGGCCTGGGATTGGTATAGGCCCTGGCTTGGTATAGACCCTGGCTTATTATAAGCCCTGGCTTGGCACAGGCCCTGGCTTGGTACAGACCCTGGCTTGGTACAGGCCCTGGCTTGGTATAGGCCCTGGCTTGGTACAGGCCCTGGCTTGGCACAGGCCCTGGCTTGGTACTGGCCCTGGTTTGGTACAGGCCCTGGCTTGGTATAGTCACTGGCTTGTTGAATACTCTGCTTTTTATAGGTATTTAGTTGTTATAGGCCTTGGCATGTTGTAGACCACGGCTTGTTATAGGCTCTGGCTTGTTACAGGCCCTTGCTTGTTACAGGCCCCGGCTTGTTGTAGGCTCTTGCTAGTTATAGGTCCCTGCTTGTTATAGACTCAGGCTACTTATAGTTTCTTATAGTCACCGGCTTGTTATAGTCAATGACCTGTTATAGTCGTTGTAGATGAATGGTCGTAATAGAGATGTGGATGAGTGGAACAAACTCCCGAGTACCGTCATAGAAGCTAAGACGTTGTGTAGTTTTAAAAATTGATTGGATAAATACATGAGTGGGTGTGGGTGGGTGTGAGTTGGACCTGACTAGCTTGAGTTACTAGGTCGGATGCCGTGGCTTAAGCTGGTGGGAGAATTGGACCTGCCTCGCATAGGCCAGTAGGCCTGTTGCAGTGTTCCTTCTTTCATATGTTCTTATGTACTTAAATCTTAATCAAGCCAATTCGAAATCTAAACTTCTCATTTTCTTATGAGCGGGTTATTTGTGTATTGTTCCAGTCAGGGTATTTTGCCTTTTTATTCTTTGTTATTGATCTGTTGCTTCCTACAATCAACCATCTTAAATTATTTTAAGTTTCGTCATTTATTTTTATTATTTTATTATCACACTGGCCGATTCCCACCAAGGCAGGGTGGCCCGAAAAAGAAAAACTTTCACCATCATTCACTCCATCACTGTCTTGCCAGAAGGGTGCTTTACACTACAGTTTTTAAACTGCAACATTAACACCCCTCCTTCAGAGTGCAGGCACTGTACTTCCCATCTCCAGGACTCAAGTCCGGCCTGCCGGTTTCCCTGAACCCCTTCATAAATGTTACTTTGCTCACACTCCAACAGCACGTCAAGTATTAAAAACCATTTGTCTCCATTCACTCCTATCAAACACGCTCACGCATGCCTGCTGGAAGTCCAAGCCCCTCGCACACAAAACCTCCTTTACCCCCTCCCTCCAACCTTTCCTAGGCTGACCCCTACCCCGCCTTCCTTCCACTACAGACTGATACCCTCTTGAAGTCATTCTGTTTCGCTCCATTCTCTCTACATGTCCGAACCACCTCAACAACCCTTCCTCAGCCCTCTGGACAACAGTTTTGGTAATCCCGCACCTCCTCCTAACTTCCAAACTACGAATTCTCTGCATTATATTCACACCACACATTGCCCTCAGACATGACATCTCCACTGCCTCCAGCCTTCTCCTCGCTGCAACATTCATCACCCATGCTTCACACCCATATAAGAGCGTTGGTAAAACTATACTCTCATACATTCCCCTCTTTGCCTCCAAGGACAAAGTTCTTTGTCTCCACATACTCCTAAGTGCACCACTCACCCTTTTCCCGTCATCAGTTCTATGATTCACCTCATCTTTCATAGACCCATCTGCTGACACGTCCACTCCCAAATATCTGAATACATTCACCTCCTCCATACTCTCTCCCTCCAATCTGATATCCAATCTTTCATCACCTAATCTTTTTGTTATCCTCATAACCTTACTCTTTCCTGTATTCACTTTTAATTTTCTTCTTTTGCATACCCTACCAAATTCATCCACCAATCTCTGCAACTTCTCTTCAGAATCTCCCAAGAGCCCAGTGTCATCAGCAAAGAGCAACTGTGACAACTCCCACTTTATGTGTGATTCTTTATCTTTTAACTCTACACCTCTTGCCAAGACCCTCGCATTTACTTCTCCTACAACCCCATCTATAAATATATTAAACAACCACGGTGACATCACACATCCTTGTCTAAGGCCTACTTTTACTGGGAAATAATTTCCCTCTTTCCTACATACTCTAAACTGAGCCTCACTATCCTCGTAAAAACTCTTCACTGCTTTCAGTAACCTACCTCCTATACCATACACCTGCAACATCTGCCACATTGCCCCACTATCCACCCTGTCATACGCCTTTTCCAAATCCATAAATGCCACAAAGACCTCTTTAACCTTATCTAAATACTGTTCACTTATATGTTTCACTGTAAACACCTGGTCCACACACCCCCTACCTTTCCTAAAGCCTCCTTGTTCATCTGCTATCCTATTCTCCGTCTTACTCTTAATTCTTTCAATAATAACTCTACCATACACTTTACCAGGTATACTCAACAGACTTATCCCCCTATAATTTTTGCACTCTCTTTTGTCCCCTTTGCCTTTATACAAAGGAACTTTGCATGCTCTCTGCCAATCCCTAGGTACCTTACCCTCATCCATACCTGCTTTTAACATTTCTATCTTTATCCCATCAATCCCGGCTGCCTTACCCCCTTTCATTATACCTACTGCCTCACGAACTTCGCCCACACTCACAACTGGCTCTTCCTCACTCCTACAAGATGTTGTTCCTCCTTGCCCTATACACGAAATCACAGCTTCCCTATCTTCATCAACATTTAATAATTCCTCAAAATATTCCCTCCATCTTCCCAATACCTCTAACTCTCCAATTAATAACTCTCCTCTCCTATTTTTAACTGACAAATAAATTTGTTCTCTAGGCTTCCTTAACTTGTTAATCTCACTCCTAAACTTTTTCTTATTTTCAACAAAATTTGTTGATAACATCTCACCCACTCTCTCATTTGCTCTCTTTTTACTTTGCTTCACCACTCTCTTAACCTCTCTCTTTTTCTCCATATACTCTTCCCTCCTTGCATCACTTCTACTTTGTAAAAACTTCTCATATGCTAACTTTTTCTCCCTTACTACTCTCTTTACATCCTCATTCCACCAATTGCTCCTCTTCCCTCCCGCACCCACTTTCCTGTAACCACAAACTTCTGCTGAACACTCTAACATTACATTTTTAAACCTACCCCATACCTCTTCGACCCCATTGCCTATGCTCTCATTAGCCCATCTATCCTCCAATAGCTGTTTATATCTTACCCTAACTGCCTCCTCTTTTAGTTTATAAACCTTCACCTCTCTCTTCCCTGGTGCTTCCATTCTCCTTGTATCCCATCTACCTTTTACTCTCAGTGTAGCTACAGCTAGAAAGTGATCTGATATATCTGTGGCCCCTCTATAAACATGTACATCCTGAAGTCTACTCAACAGTCTTTTATCTACCAATACATAATCCAACAAACTACTGTCATTTCGCCCTACATCATATCTTGTATACTTATTTATCCACTTTTTCTTAAAATATGTATTACCTATAACTAAACCCCTTTCTATACAAAGTTCAATCAAAGGGCTCCCGTTATCATTTACACCTGGCACCCCAAACTTACCTACCACACCCTCTCTAAAAGTTTCTCCTACTTTAGCATTCAAGTCCCCTACCACAATTACTCTCTCACTTGGTTCAAAGGCTCCTGTACATTCACTTAACATCTCCCAAAATCTCTCTCTCTCCTCTACATTCCTCTCTTCTCCAGGTGCATACACGCTTATTATGACCCACTTTTCGCATCCAACCTTTACTTTAATCCACATAATTCTTGAATTTACACATTCATATTCTCTTTTCTCCTTCCATAACTGATCCTTCAACAGTACTGCTACCCCTTCCTTTGCTCTAACTCTCTCAGATACTCCAGATTTAATCCCATTTTTCACCCCACCGAAACTCCCCTATCCCCTTCAGCTTTGTTTCGCTTAGGGCCAGGACATCCAACTTCTTTTCATTCATAACATCAGCAATCATCTGTTTCTTGTCATCCGCACTACATCCACGCACATTCAAGCATCCCAGTTTTATAATCTTTTTCTTCTTCTCTTTTTTAGTAAATGTCTACAGGAGAAGGGGTTACTAGTCCATTGCTCCCGGCATTTTAGTCGCCTCATACGACACGCATGGCTTACGGAGGAAAGATTCTTTTCCACTTCCCCATGGACAATAGAAGAAATAAAGAAGAACAAGAGCTATTTAGAAAAAGGAGAAAAACCTAGATGTATGTATATATATATGCATGGGCGTGTCTGTGAAGTGTGACCAAAGTGTAAGTAGGAGTAGCAAGATATCCCTGTTATCTAGCGTGTTTATGAGACAGAAAAAGAAACCAGCAATCCTACCATCATGCAAAACAGTTACAGGTTTCTGTTTCACAGTCATCTTGCAGGACGGTAGTACTTCCCTGGGTGGTTGCTGTCTACCAACCTACTACTTCATATACAGTGTAATTTTCGGTATGTTCTGTTGTGCTATATAAAATGTAGCACCTTTGTTATGTATATTATGCACTATACACAAATAACCCGCACACAGAAGAGAGAAGCTTACGACGACGTTTCGGTCAGACTTGGACCATTTACAAAGTCACATGGTCCAAATCGGACTGAAACGTCGTCGTAAGCTTCTCTCTTCTACGTGCGGGTCATTTGTGTATCGTCACGGTATTGTGTAGAATGGGTTAGTCCTACTAGTGGTGTAGAATGGGTTAGTCCTACTAGTGGTGTAGAATGGGTTAGTCCTACTAGTGGTGTGGAGTGGGTTAGTCCTACTAGTGGGTGTAGAATGGGTTAGTCCTACTAGTGGTGTAGAATGGGTTAGTCCTACTAGTGGTGTAGAATGGGTTAGTCCTACTAGTGGTGTAGAATGGGTTAGTCCTACTAGTGGTGTGGAGTGGGTTAGCCCTACTAGTGGTGTAGAATGGGTTAGTCCTACTAGTGGTGTAGAATGGGTTAGTCCTACTAGTGGTGTAGAATGGGTTAGTCCTACTAGTGGTGTAGAATGGGTTAGTCCTACTAGTGGTGTAGAATGGGTTAGTCCTACTAGTGGTGTAGAATGGGTTAATCCTACTAGTAGTGTGGAGTGGGCTAGTCCTACTAGTGGTGTAGAATGGGTTAGTCCTACTAGTGGTGTGGAGTGGGTTAGCCCTACTAGTGGTGTAGAATGGGTTAGTCCTACTAGTGGTGTAGAATGGGTTAGTCCTACTAGTGGTGTAGAATGGGTTAGTCCTACTAGTGGTGTAGAATGGGTTAGTCCTACTAGTGGTGTAGAATGGGTTAGTCCTACTAGTGGTGTAGAATGGTTTAGCCCTACTAGTGGTGCAGAATGGGTTAGTCCTACTAGTGGTGTAGAATGGGTTAGTCCTACTAGTGTTGCAGAATAGGGTAGTCCTACTAGTGGTGTAGAATGGGTTAGTCCTACTAGTGGTGTGGAGTGGGTTAGCCCTACTAGTGGTGTAGAATGGGTTAGTCCTACTAGTGGTGTAGAATGGGTTAGTCCTACTAGTGGTGTAGAATGGGTTAGTCCTACTAGTGGTGTAGAATGGGTTAGTCCTACTAGTGGTGTAGAATGGGTTAGTCCTACTAGTGGTGTAGAATGGTTTAGCCCTACTAGTGGTGCAGAATGGGTTAGTCCTACTAGTGGTGTAGAATGGGTTAGTCCTACTAGTGTTGCAGAATAGGGTAGTCCTACTAGTGGTGTAGAATGGGTTAGTCCTACTAGTGGTGTAGAATGGGTTAGTCCTACTAGTGTTGCAGAATAGGGTAGTCCTACTAGTGGTGTGGAGTGAGTTACTCCTACTAATGGTGTGGAGTGAGTTACTCCTGCTAGTGGTTTGGAGTGAGTTAGTCCTACTAATGGTGTGGAGTGCGTTACTCCTACTAGTGGTGTGGAGTGCGTTACCCCTACTAGTGGTGTGGAGTGCGTTACTCCTACTAGTGGTGTGGAGTGAGTTACTCCTGCTAGTGGTTTGGAGTGAGTTAGTCCTACTAGTGGTGTGGAGTGCGTTACTCCTACTAGTGGTGTGGAGTGCGTTACTCCTACTAGTGGTGTGGAGTGCATTACTCCTACTAGTGGTGTGGAGTGCGTTACCCCTACTAGTGGTGTGGAGTGCGTTACTCCTACTAGTGGTGTGGTGTAAGGTATACACTCCGCTCTCCCGTGCACTGATTATTCTTCCAGGGTTATTTAATCAGCAGCCTCTGAGCGACTGTTAAGTACACGTCTCTCAGTCTGTGTGCATTAAGTGAATCAAGTTTCCAAAGTTCGGTGCCTACGCATCCTCTCCTGCTGATTCCAGCTTGCCACCTCAGTTAATTGCTTACAATTATAACTTTACAGATAGATATAGATGTATATAGCTTTATTTAACGTAGTTATGGCAAATAGAATTATGGAAGAGGATTTATTTGGCTTTAAATGCAGCAAACTTTTAAAGTTTAGTTTATATTGTATTTTTTAAATAATATTGATTTTTAATAACGTCTGAATTAATTGGTTTTCTTTAGAAAACCCTAATAAACTTAATTCAAATTCCTCAGTACTGATTACACAATATTGTAAATGGGGATGATATTGTTCTTCAGGCTGATACACATAAACATTTTTCCAAAATTAATTCAATGTTGCGACGAAAGAACGCAGCGTTTAAATTTCCACATTAACATAAGTAAATTAAAATGAATAGCATTTCCTGAAAATTCTAATTGAACTAATAATCTGCGTAATATTATCGGCCGGCATGAATTCGTCGAGCATTATAAATATTTGGGTCATTATACATAAAGTGATTTGCTACATAATATGGAAGTGGAAATGAGACTACATAGATTTAATGCAAACTCTCGTACTGTTTTTAGAAATTTTAAAGGGATTAATTTTGTCACACACTTATTTTTGTTGAGAGCATGTTGCATGCCTAATTATAGCCTGCGACACTGAAACGGTAATAAAGTGTCTAATTATAGGTGTTTTAGCCTCTTTCGCGATGTCTTTTCAAAGGAATTAATGAACAATTGTTATGGATTCCATCACACGTTGTATTACTCCTTTATGATGAAGTTGATATGTTAGCCAAGAAAAGTACCCAGAAGGATAATGTAGAATATAACTTTGGTGTATCTGTGTCTAGCATTAGGAATAATATTAGGAGAGAAGTAAATATATGAAACTGTATGTTATAGCAATGCAATTAGAAGCCTGAGTAGATCTACAACCCACTATAATTATATGAACGTAGATAAGCACTTCGTGGAGGAACTTGCAATGTGAATAGACTGATGTTGTAGTGGCCAGGCTTAGACTTAGTTACAAGTACCTCTGGCAGTTTAGCATACCATAGGGCCAGCCTATGGTCACTATCTTGAACATATGTGCTTAATTGTCCACTTGTTGAGGAATATAGACATAGAAAGTATGATAACCTATGTGAAATGTCAAGATACCTTATTATTAAAAATAAGATACCAGACACAATAAGCAAATTTTCTAAATTTACTTAGTTAAGTAAACTTTAGATATAAATCTAGATGTACTCCTGTTAACTCTTTTGGAGCCTAGTTTCTAGGCTTTATGTATATCCACATGCTCTTGTGCTACCCTCCACAGGATGGAATTGGGGTGCATAATAAACTAGACACTTTAGTAGCAAACCTCTCTTTTCTAAAGCTTCGAAAATAAGTTACGGCCGTACACTTACACTTGTAGTTAGAATGCTGCATATTTGTGTAACTTGTTCTACATATTTGTGTAAGTTGTTAAAATATACTGCAATATTTTTCTTTTTAAAATGAACATAATTGAGTATAGAATGAGCTGTCAACAACAGTCACTAACAAAAGCCTTAATTCTTAGTGGTGAGCCAGTGGAAGGTCTCAGTCAGATTACCTAAAGCGTCCGGTGGCGGGTCAAATAACTTATAACTCGCATCAGGAAATACCTGTCCTGTATGCCGACTAATCTCACCCAACTTAAGTTATCAGCAGCTCTCTCATTACTTCTTAATATCTCCTTGTAAAGATTTATTTTATATTTGTTATTTAAGATATGATTAAATATTTTTAATGTGATTTTGAAATAAGTGAGCACAGAAAGGCGGACTGTAGATCCACAATATCGCAAGTCATGATCAGCTGAGTAATGCATAGCGAAACAAGATACGGATATATGATTTCTTTGTGTATTCTATGTAATAAGTAGTGTTTTTTTTTACACTGCACTCGATTTTACGAAGTAAAGCCTTGGTTGAGTAAAATGGTCGGTCAAGATGTGTGCGTTTCAACCCTGGCAGCAGACTGCTAGGACAAGACATAGGTATTTCTTCCATCCCCAACAGTAGACTACTGAGAAAAGGTGCAGGTGTTTTCTCAGCTCTGGCTGTAGTACACTGGTGGTAGGTATGAACACACGTTTCCATCTCCAGCTGCAGAATGTTGGGACAGGGTGAAGGCGTTTGTATCAGTGTCACATGTAGAATGTTGGGACAGAGTGGAGACGTTGGTATCAATGTCACATGTAGAATGTTGAGACAGTGAAGACGTTGGTATCAGTGTCACATGTAGAATGTTGAGACAGTGAAGAAATTTGTATCAGTGTCACATGAAGCATCCATCCTCTGCGGGATATACATAATGCCTTGTAATGACTGCAACAAATTAAACGTGGGCGAAACATCAAGAGACCTCCAAACACGTATTTCAGAACACCAATACGCAAGCAGGACTGACGATACAAGGAATGCCTGTGTACAACATCGCAATTCACATAACCATTTAATTAACTACAGAAACTCAAGACTTATCGCCACAGAAGACAACACTCAATACCGAAGAATCCTGGAATCATCGCTTATCTCTATAACCAACAATTTCAACCAGAACAATGGCTTCTATAACATAGCTGAACCACTCGCCAAGAAACTTCTTCATCGCTATCCCACATAAGAACATAGAACACTACAGAAGGTCTACTCACAACTTGTCCAATACCCCTGCCAAGCTACCCAAGACTCTATAACCCCACCCGGTAGATCATCAGATGCAGCATTCTCCACCTGACCTCAACATTCTGAACCTGACTATAAATACTCCCGTACCTTCCACCCCAGGTAGATCTGTTTGTGACTTGAAAAAGCCCACTGTGTGGGCGAAATGTTGTCAATAAAGGATCACATTAAACTGCATATGTGTTTATGTTTCCATCAGTGTCACATGTAGAATATTGGTACAGGATACAGACTGTCATTCCAACACACGCCTTATTTGTTTTCTTATTCTTTCAGTCTGTTTCCTGGTTGTACAGCTCTTCCTCGCTTTAGTGCCTCTTTCTTGGTCCTATTCTCATTCTCGGTCTATGTTTTCACTTCGTTCATCGTGTTTCATTTCTTCGTACCCTGTATAAATCTATAGCATCACATTTATATATATTGCTTCCACCATCTTTTGTGTTGCCTCGCCTTCTGTAATAATAATAATAATAATAATAATAATAATAATAATAATAATAATAATAATATTATTATTATTATTATTATTATTATTATTATTATTATTATTATTATTATTATTATTATTATTATTATTATTATTATTATTATATCTTCATTTCTACAAGTACATATACAAGGTATACAGTCCTAGCTGACATCAATGATATACTACTACATAGAAATCCGCTTGTTATGCTCTACCTGAAGTCTACCTAGAGGGTATTCCAGGGATCAGCGCCCCCGCGGCCCGGTCCATGACCAGGCCTCCCGGTGGATCAGTGCCTGATCATTCAGGCTGCTACTGCTGGCCACACGTCGTCCAACGTAGGAACCACAGCCTGGCTAATCCGGCACCTACTTTAAAGTGTCTGTTCTGCTCCCTCTTGAAGGCAACCAGGGGCCTATTGGCAATTCCCCTTATACATGGTGGGAGGCTGTTGAACAGTCTTGGGCCTCGGACACATACGGTGTTTTTTCTTAGTGTATTAATGGCGCCCCTAGTTCTCATTGGGGGTATTTTGCACTGCCTGCCCAGTCTTTTACTTTCGTAGGGAGTGATTTCTGTGCGCAGATTCGGGACCATTCCTTCTAGGATTATCCAAGTGCAGATTATGATATATTTCTCTCGCCTGCGTTCCAGCGAGTACAAGTCAAGTGCTTCCAAGCGTTCCCAGTAGTTGAGGTGTTTAATGGAACTTAATTACTGTAGATGGATCACACCACAACACCTGCCTAATACCTGGACCCTACACTGGCCAGCTAGTGATCTAAATGCACTTCCTTGTGAGTGATATCCGTCCATCATTTATCGCCATCCACACCTAATTCTTGAGGTCCTGCAAATTTCTTGTTCCAATTCTTCAGTATGGGACATTAACACGGGTTCCTATTAGAAATTCAGGCTGAAACACACCAATTTGGCCTCCTAGAACACCTGATTATTAGCAGAATTAAGACCAGTGTTTACAAATTAAATTCAATATGGCGTCTCCCCGGCGTCCCTGTTTGCTGTTCTCCAGTCCCCTCCCTCGAAATTTCTCGAAGGTCCAAACAGCATCATATTTTATTACACAATTATTGTTATATTCATTCATATGTTCTACATTTAGAAAATTATGTAAAAAAAATCCACAAGGGTACCCGTCATTCAGTCAGTATCTCGGTTCATTGACCAATCACAGGCAAGCCTGCCAAAGCTTACTGCAATGTGGTTCACTTGCGGTAAGCTTTGGCAGACTTGCCTACCTGTTGGCTGAGTACAGTGCGCTCTCTCTGGCCTCTGCTTTGCCATCTGTCACCGTGGTGTACACTTATTATTATTCTATCTATATATATTGTACATAGTGTACATATCTGTATATAGTGGGAGAAGGCAAACTATACATTATAGTCTACTATTACGACCAGGTCTCAAAGGCCATTCATTACTTGTGTTCGTAATACTTCCGTTATTGAAGCCTTACCATTTTCATAAGTTAATTTGCAAAAATCACATACTCGTGTAACTTACTCTGGGCTTCATATAAGAGGTTAGCCTCAAAAATATGATTTTTACAATCATTTGTAAACAATATATCCCATACAAAACATGGCAGCCTTGTTGCTAGAATGGGTGTGGCTCAGATTCTCTAAAATAAATCACTTGTACTAGCTAATTCCTAATTAAACTGTTGAAATAATTTAATGTACACTTCCTAGGCAGCTAGTGTACTTTATGCTCAATGGATGTAGCGTAATTGTCAGTAGGAGCAGAAAAATTCCTCAGCGGAAATATGGTAGCCTTCGCAAGGGACAGAGTAGCATTTTAACTGAGGCTGCGTTGCTCTTAACATAACAAGGGTAGCCCTTAACGGAGGCAGAGTAGCCCTTAACGAGAGCATAGTAGTCTTCAATAGGGGCCAGAGCAGTGCTGTCGTAACTGTTCTGGGAACACATTTTCCGGCGTCAGCGAGCAGCTGGCACGACAACCATGGGATTGACAGGTTTTCAACTCACACACACTGCCAACATTTCCAACAACTAGACAGTTGTTCGCCGGCGATTCTATGTTGATAATGCAAACCGTCCACCAAATACCATTCTGTCCATCAAACACCGTCCTGTCCACCAAACACCATTCTGTCCACCAAACACCATCCTGTCCCCCAACACCATTCTGTCCGCCAAACACCATTCTGTCCACCAAACACCATCCTGTCCCCCAAACACCATTCTGTCCACCAAACACCATCCTGTCCACCAGACACCATCTTTACTCAGTGTTAACCAAACGAAATTGTATATTCTTGAATATAAAACTGTATATTCTTGAATATACAACTGTATATTCTTGAATATACAACTGTATATTCTTGAATATACAACTGTATATTCTTGAATATACAACTGTATATTCTTGAATATACAACTGTATATTCTTGAATATACAACTGTATATTCTTGAATATACAACTGTATATTCTTGAATATACAACTGTATATTCTTGAAAAATCATGTTTATATTCTTTAATACTTAAATATTAACTGTATCCTCTTAAAAAATAAATTCCTGTTAAAGACCACTTAAATTATAGAATGGTTTTTCTCGTACATTTTATTCAAAGCATAAATTGTTTGAAGTCTCAGATGTGGAACAGCAAGTGGAACAGCAAGTGGAACAGTAAGTGGAACAGCAAGTGGCACAGCAAGTGGCACAGCAAGTGGAACAGCAAGTGGAACAGTAAGTGGAACAGTAAGTGGAACAGCAAGTGGCACAGCAAGTGGCACAGCAAGTGGAACAGCAAGTGGAACAGTAAGTGGAACAGCAAGTGGCACAGCAAGTGGAACAGTAAGTGGCACAGCAAGTGGAACAGCAAGTGGAACAGCAAGTGGAGCAGTAAGTGGAACGGTAAGTGGCACAGCAAGTGGCACAGCAAGTGGAACAGCAAGTGGAACAGCAAGTGGCACAGCACGTGGCACAGCAAGTGGAACAGCAAGTGGAACAGCAAGTGGCACAGCAAGTGGAACAGTAAGTGGCACAGCAAGTGGCACAGCAAGTGGAACAGCAAGTGGAACAGCAAGTGGCACAGCAAGTGGCACAGCAAGTGGAACAGCAAGTGGAACAGCAAGTGGCACAGCAAGTGGCACAGCAAGTGGAACAGCAAATGGAACAGCAAGTGGCACAGCAAGTGGCACAGCAAGTGGAACAGCAAGTGGAACAGCAAGTGGAACAGTAAGTGGAACAGTAAGTGGCACAGCAAGTGGCACAGCAAGTGGAACAGCAAGTGGAACAGCAAGTGGCACAGCAAGTGGCACAGCAAGTGGAACAGCAAGTGGAACAGCAAGTGGCACAGCAAGTGGCACAGCAAGTGGAACAGCAAGTGGAACAGCAAGTGGCACAGCAAGTGGAACAGCAAGTGGTACAGCAAGTGGAACAGAAAGTGGCACAGCAAGTGGAACAGAAAGTGGAACAGCAAGTGGAACAGAAAGTGGCACAGCAAGTGGAACAGAAAGTGGAACAGAAAGTGGAACAGAAAGTGGAACAGAAAGTGGCACAGAAAGTGGAACAGAAAGTGGAACAGAAAGTGGAACAGAATGTGGAACAGAAAGTGGAACAGCAAGTGGCACAGCAAGTGGAACAGAAAGTGGCACAGCAAGTGGAACAGAAAGTGGAACAGCAAGTGGAACAGAAAGTGGCACAGCAAGTGGAACAGAAAGTGGAACAGAAAGTGGAACATAAAGTGGCACAGCAAGTGGAACAGAAAGTGGAACAGAAAGTGGAACAGAAAGTGGAACAGAAAGTGGAACAGAAAGTGGAACAGAAAGTGGAACAGAAAGTGGAACAGAAAGTGGAACTGAAAGTGGAACAGCAAGTGGAACAGAAAGTGGAACAGAAAGTGGAACAGAAAGTGGAACAGCAAGTGGAACAGCAAGTGGAAGAGAAAGTGGAACAGAAAGTGGAACAGCAAGTGGAACAGTAAGTGGAACAGCTGCTGCGAGTGTATGATCAAGTTTTCTTATCAGCCTTGATTTAATGTTGCCAACAGTGATCTAACTATTATTAAAAACACTGATGCCAGAAGTGCAAAATATGTGTCGTAAGAATTTTTAAGATACTTTGCAACATGGTTGATAGTGACCCTCTGCAGCATCGTTGATAGTGACCCTCTGCAGCATGGTTGATAGTGACCCTCTGCAGCATGGTTGATAGTGACCCTCTGCAGCATCGTTGATAGTGAACCTCTGCAGTATGGTTGATAGTGACCCGCTGCAGCATGGTTGATAGTGACCCTCTGCAGCATGGTTGATAGTGACCCTCTGCAGCATGGTTGATAGTGACCCTCTGCAGCATGGTTGATAGTGACCCTCTGCAGCATGGTTGATAGTGACCCTCTGCAGCATGGTTGATAGTGACCCGCTGCAACATGGTTGATAGTGACCCTCTGCAGCATGGATGGTAGTGATCCTCTGCAGCATGGTTCATAGTGACCCTCTGTAGCATGGTTGACAGTGACCCTCTGCAGCATGGTTGATAGTGACCCGCTGCAGCATGGTTGATAATGACCCTCTGCAGCATGGTTGATAGTTACCCGCTGCAGCATGATTGATAGTGACCCGCTGCAGCATGGTTGATAGTCACCCTCTGCAACATGGTTGATAGTGACCATCTGCAGCATGGTTGATAGTGACCCTGTGCAGCATGGTTGATAGTGACCCGCTGCAGCATGATTGATAGTGACCAACTGCAGCATGGTTGATAGTCACCCTCTGCAACATGGTTGATAGTGACCCTATGCAGCATTTTTGATAGTGACCCTCTGCAGCATGGGTGATAGCGACCCTCTGCAGCATGGTTGATAGTCACCCTCTGCAGCATGGTTGATAGTGACCCTCTGCAGCATGGCTGATAGTCACCCTCTGCAGCATGGTTGATAGTGGCCCTCTGCAGCATGGTTGATAGTGACCCTCTGCAGCATGGTGATAGTGACCCGCTGCGGCATGGTTGACAGTGACCCTCTGCAGCATGGTTGATAATGACCCTCTGCAGCATGGTTGATAGTGACCCTCTGCAACATGGTTGATAGAGACCCTCTGCAGAATGGTTAATAGTGACCCTCTGCAGCATGGTTGATAGTGACCCGCTGCAGCATGGTTGATAGTGACCCTCTGCAGCATGGTTGATAGTGACCCTCTGCAGCATGGTTGATAGTGACCCTCTGCAGCATGGTTGATTGTGACCCGCTGCAGCATGGTTGATAGTGACCCTCTGCAGCATGGTTGATAGTGACCCTCTGCAGCATGATTGATAGTGACCCTCTGCAGCATGGTTCATAGTGACCCTCTGCAGCATGGTTGATAGTGACCCGCTGCAGCATGGTCGATAATGACCCTGTGCAGCATGGTTGATAGTGACCCGCTGCAGTATGATTGATAGTGACCTGCTGCAGCATGGTTGATAGTCACCCTCTGCAGCATGGTTGATAGTGGCCCTCTGCAGCATGGTTGATAGTGACCCTCTGCAGCATGGTTGATAGTGGCCCTCTGCAGCATGGTTGATAGTGACCCTCTGAATCATGGTTGATAGTGGCCCTCTGCAGCATGGTTGATAGTGACCCTCTGAAGCATGGTTGATAGTGGCCCTCTGCAGCATGGTTGATAGTCACCCTCTGCAGCATGGTTGATAGTGACCCTCTGCAGCATGGCTGATAGTGACCCTCTGCAGCATGGTTGATAGTGACCCTCTGCAGCATGGTTGACAGTGACCCTCTGCAGCATGGTTGATAGTGACCCTCTGCAGCATGGTTGACAGTGACCCTCTGCAGCATGGTTGACAGTGACCCTCTGCAGCATGGTTGACAGTGACCCTCTGCAGCATGGTTGACAGTGACCCTCTGCAGCATGGTTGACAGTGACCCTCTGCAGCATGATTGATAGTGATCCATAAGAACATAAGAACATAAGAAAGGAGGAACACTGCAGGAGGCCTGTTGGCCCATACTAGGCAGGTCCTTTACAATTCATCCCACTAACAAAACATTTGCCCTACCCAATTTTCAATGCCACCCAAGAAATAAGCTCTGATGTGAAAGTCCCACTCAAATCCAACCCCTCCCACTCATGTACTTATCCAACCTAGATTTGAAACTACCCAAAGTCCCAGCCTCAATAACCCAACTAGGTAGACTGTTCCACTCATCAACTACCCTATTTCCAAACCAATACTTTCCTATGTCCTTTCTAAATCTAAACTTATCTAATTTAAATCCATTACTGCGCGTTCTCTCTTGGAGAGATATCCTCAAGACCTTATTAATATCCCCTTTATTAATACCTATCTTCCACTTATACACTTCGATCAGGTCTCCCCTCATTCTTCGTCTAACAAGTGAATGTAACTTAAGAGTCTTCAATCTTTCTTCATAAGGAAGATTTCTGATGCTATGTATTAATTTAGTCATCCTACGCTGAATGTTTTCTAACGAATTTATGTCCATTTTGTAATACGGAGACCAGAACTGAGCTGCATAATCAAGGTGAGGCCTTACTAATGATGTATAAAGCTGCAGTATGACCTCTGGACTTCTGTTGCTTACACTTCTTGATATAAATCCCAGTAATCTATTTGCCTTATTACGTACGCTTAGGCATTGTTGTCTTGGTTTAAGGTTGCTGCTCACCATAACCCCCAAGTCCTTTTCGTAATCTGTATGGCTAAGTTCTACATCATTTAATTTATAAGTACTAGGGTTATGGGCACTCCCAAGCTTCAGAACCTTGCATTTATCTACATTGAACTGCATCTGCCACTTTTCTGACCAAGAATAGAGTTTGTTTAAATCCTCCTGAAGTTCCCTAACATCTACGTTTGAATCAATTATCCTACCTATCTTTGTGTCATCGGCGAATTTGCTCATATCACTAGTAATTCCCTCATCAAGATCATTGATATATATATTATAAATAACAACGGGCCCAAGACTGATCCCTGTGGAACGCCACTTGTTACAGATCCCCACTCGGATTTAACCCCATTTATGGACACTCTCTGCTTCCTGTCAGTGAGCCATGACTCGATCCACGAGAGCACTTTTCCCCCAATGCCATGAGCTGTAACATTCTTTAACAGTCTATGGTGCGGAACTCTATCAAAAGCCTTACTAAAATCTAAGTAAATAATATCAAATTCTTTATTGTGGTCAACAGCCTCAAAAACTTTACTGAAGAAAGTTAATAAATTAGTTAGACAAGACCGGCCTCTTGTGAATCCATGCTGAGTATCATTAATCAAGCTATGCTTATCGAGATGGCTTCTTATAATCTCAGCTATAATTGACTCTAGTAATTTGCCTACAATTGAGGTCAGGCTTATTGGGCGGTAATTTGACGGTAACGACTTGTCCCCTGTTTTAAAAATAGGAGTTACATTAGCCATCTTCCACATATCAGACACTACACCTGTTTGAAGAGATAAATTAAAAATATTAGTTAATGGTTCACAGAGTTCCATTTTGCATTCCTTAAGAACCCTTGAAAAAACCTCATCAGGACCCGGCGACTTATTTTGCTTCAGTCTGTCTATCTGCCTCACAACCATCTCACTAGTGACTGTGATGTTACATAATTTATCTTCTTCTAGCCCACTGTAAAAATTAATTACTGGAATATTGTTAGTGTCTTCCTGTGTAAAAACTGAGAGAAAATAATTATTTAAAATCAAGCACATTTCATTCTCATTGTCAGTAAGGTGCCCATAGTTATTTTTAAGGGGACCTATCTTATCTCTAACTTTTGTTCTATAGACCTGGAAAAAACTTTTTGGGTTAGTTTTAGAATCCCTAGCAACTTTAATTTCATAGTCCCTTTTAGCTTTTCTTATCCCCTTTTTAATGTCCCTCTTAATGTCAATATACTGATTCATAAGATGACCCTCACCTCTTTTGATACGCCTATAAATTCCTTTCTTATGCCCTAGTAGATATTTGAGCCTATTATTCATCCATTTTGGGTCATTTCTATTTGATCTAATTTCTTTATATGGGATAAACGCTCTTTAAGCAGCATGTATAGTGTTCAGAAAACTGTCATATTGATAGCTCTCTTCGTTACCCCAGTCAACAGATGATAAGTGTTCTCTAAGCCCATCGTAATCTGCTAAGCGAAAATCTGGGACTGTTACTGAGTTATCGCTACTATCGTACTTCCATTCAATGCTAAATGTAATTGACTTGTGGTCGCTAGCACCCAGTTCCTCTGAAATTTCTAAATTATTAACAAGGGATTCATTGTTTGCCATAACTAAGTCAAGCAGGTTATTTCCCCTTGTAGGTTCTGTCACAAACTGCTTCAAAAAACAATCCTGAAATACTTCTAAGAAGTCGTACGATTCTAAATTCCCAGTCAAGAAATTCCAATCAACATGACTAAAGTTAAAGTCTCCTAGAATTACTACATTATCGTGCCTTGTGGCCTTAACAATTTCCTCCCATAGTAGTTTCCCTTGGTCCCTATCTAAGTTAGGGGGACGGTATATCACTCCTAAAATCAGTTTTTCATGCCCCTCTGAAAATTCTATCCAAACAGACTCTGTATGTGTTACTTCAGACTTAATACCCGTTTTTATGCAACAGTTCAAGCGATCTCGGACATACAATGCCACCCCACCCCCCCCTCCCAATACTTCTATCTTCTTGGAACAATTTAAAACCCTGAATATGACATTCCGCAGGCATGTCCCGACTTTTTGAATTAAACCACGTCTCAGTTAAGGCAAATACATCAATGTTACCTACACTAGCAACTAATCTCAACTCGTCCATCTTATTCCTAGCACTACGGCAATTAGCATAATAAACATTGAAAGACTCTCCTTTCTCTTTACCCTTCCTGCTCATTTCTATTTTCCTACTAAACCTATTTCTGTCCTTATCACCCAAGGTCCCTGGCTTTTCAATATCTATCTCGTTCTTATTATTACTAGTTTCCCTAGAACTCGTAATATTACTACACTGGGACTTCACTGTTTTCCTGCCAAAACCCATACCACTAACTATTCCTAGTTTAAAGTCCTAACTGCTCCCTCCACTGCAGTTGCCAGTGCTCCCACCCCACACCTAGATAAGTGAACCCCATCCCTAGCATACATGTCATTTCTGCCATAGAAGAGGTCCCAGTTGTCAATGAATGTTAACGCATTTTCCTTACAGTATTTGTCCAGCCAGCAATTGACACCAGTTGCCCTGGACAACCATTCACTTCCAACTCCCCTCCTTGACAAAATACCACATATGAGAGGGTTCCCACCCTTACTTCTAATTATTTCTATTGCTGACCTATACCTGCTAATCAGGTCCTCACTCCTACGTCTGCCAACATCGTTGCCTCCAGCACTGAGACAGATAATAGGATTCTCCCATTACCTCTCATGATGTCATCCAGACGGCTACCAATATCCTCCATCCCAGCCCCAGGAAAGCAAACTCTCTGTCTCCTACTCCTGTCCTTCAAGCAGAACGCCCTATCCATATACCTAACTTGGCTATCCCCAACAACAACAATATTCTTACCTTCCTTAATGTCTTTCGTCGTGTCGTTCCCAGTAGTCAACTCACATTCGTCGGGTAGCACTGAGAATGTATTGGATGTTTCCACAACAGTTTCCACGGCAGTCTCTTTCTTCTTCATCGTTTCTACCTTTCCATTCGTCTTCTTAATCGTCAACTTCTTTCCCTGCTGTCCAGCCACTGACCAGTTTCCCTTCTTGACCTGAGGACTCAAAACAGGAGGACTACGAATCTTCTTGTTTTCCTCGGTCAATCGCCTAATTTCCAAATTCGCCAACCTCAATTCTTCCTTAAGCTGTTGGTAAAGTTGCTCGATGGAGGGCATCTTGCTTCAATTCTAGAGAGCGCGCAAACAGGTCTTCACAGAGCCAAGTACACGTCAACACTGCGCAAATGCCAACTCAATCAGGAGCTACTGCGCAGCACGTCCGCACGGCCCAATAGCGATGCGAACACTGATTGATAGTGATCCTTTGCCACATGATTGACCCTCTGCAGCATGGCTGATAGTAACCCTCTGCACCAAGGTTGATAGCGACCCTCTGCAACATGATGTATAGTGATCCTTTGCAACATGATTGATAGTGATTCTTTGCAACATGATTGATAGTGACCCTCTGCAGCATGGCTGATAGTGACCCTCTTCACCAAGTTTGATAGTGACCCTTTGCAACATAATTTATAGCGATCCTTTGCAACATGATTAATAGTGATCCTTTGCAACATGATTGATAGTGACCCTCTGCAGCATGGCTGATAGTAACCCTCTGCACCAAGGTTGATAGTGACCCTGTACAACATGATGTATAGTGATCCTTTTCAACATGATTTATAGTGATCCTCCGCAACATGGCTGATAGTGATCTTCTGAACATGGTTAGTGATCCTCTCCATCATAGTTGATAGTGACCCTGTGCAACATGGTTAATAATGATCCTCTGCAGCATGGTTGTTAGTGACCCTCTGCAGCATGGCTGATAGTGACCCTCTACAACATGGTTGATAGCGATCCTCTGCAGTATGGCTGATATCTGCCCTCTGCATCATGGTTAGTAGTGACCCTTTGCAGCATAGTTGAGAGTTGTTCTCTGCATCATGGTCGATAGTGACCCTGTGCCTCATGGTTGATAGGGATCCTCTGCAACATGGCTGATAGCGACCCTTTGCATCATGGTTAGTAGTGACCCTATGCAGCATGGCTGATAGTGACCCTCTATAACATGGTTGATAGCGATCCTCTGCAACATGGCTGATAGCGACCCTCTGTGTCAAGGTTAGTAATGACCTTCTGCAGCACATTTGATAGTTCCTCTCTGCATCATGGTAGACAGTGGCCCTCTGCAGCATGGTTGATAATGATCCTCTGCAACATGGCTGATAGCGACCATTTACATCATGGCTAGTAGTGACCCTATTCAGCATGGTTGACAGTGACCCTGTGCAGCATAGTAGATAGCGATCCTCTGTAACATGACTGATAGCGACCCCTCTGCATCAAGGTTAGTAGTGACTCTCTGCAGCATGGTTGATAGTGACCCTGTGCAACATGGTTGATAGGGATCCTCTGCAACATGATTAGAAGTGACCCTCTGCAGCATGGTTGATAGCGATCCTCTGCAACATGGCTGATAGAGACCCTCTGCATCATGGTTAGTAGTGACCCTATGCAGCATGGTTGATAGTGACCCTATGCAACAAGGTTGATAGAAATCCTCGGCAACATGGCTGATAGTGACCCTCTGCAGCATGGTTGATAGTAATCATCTGCAACATTGCTGACAGTAATCCTCCGCAACATGTTTAGTAGCGGGTCTCTGCAATATAGTTAGTTGTGACACTCTGCAGAATGGTTGATAGTGACCTTCTGCAACATGGTTGATAGCGATCCTTTGCAACATGGCTGACAGCGACCCTCTGCATCATGATTAGTAGTAACCCTCTGCAGCATGGTTGAGAGTGACCCTCTGCATCATGGTCGATAGTGATCCTGTGCAATATGGTTGATAGGGATCTTCTGCAGCATGGTTGATAGTGACTCTCTGCATCATTCTTGATAGTGACCTCTGCAATATGATCGGTGGTGGCCATCTGCAGCATGGTTGATAATGACCCTCTGCAGCATGTTTGATAGTGACTCTCTGCAACATGGTTAATAGTGACCCTCTGCAACATGGATGATAGCTACCCTCTGCAACATGATTGAAAATGACCCTCTGAAACATGATTGGTAGTGACTCTCTGCAATCTAGTTGGTAGTGACCCTCTGCAACTTGGTTGGTAGTGACCCTCTGCATCATGGTTGATAGTGACCCTCTGCAACGTGGATGGTAGTGATCCTCTGCAACATGGTTGATAGTGACCCTCTGCAGCATGGGTGATAGTGATCCTCTGCAACATGGTTGATAGCTACCCTCTGCAACATGGTTGCCAGTGACCCTCTGCAACTTGGATGGTAGTGATCCTCTGCAAATTGGTTGGTAGTGACCCTCTGCAACCTGGTTGGTAGTGTCCCTCTGCAACATGGTTGGTAGTGACCCTCTGCAACTTGGTTGGTAGTGATTCTCTGCAACTTGGTTGGTAGTGACCCTCTGCAATTTGGTTGGTAGTGACCCCCTGCAACCTGGTTGGTAGTGACCCTCTGTAACTTGGTTGGCAGTGATCCTCTGCAACTTAGTTGGTGGTGACCCTCTGCAGCATGGTTGGTAGTGACCCTTTGCAACCTGGTTAGTAGTGATCTGCAACATGGATGGTAGTGACCCTCTGCAACATGGTTGGTAATGACCCTCTGTAATATGGATGGTAGTGGCTCTCTGCAACATGGTTGGTAGTGACCCTCTGCAGCATGGTTGGTAGTGACCCTTTGCAACCTGGTTAGTAGTGATCTGCAACATGGATGGTAGTGACCCTCTGCAACATGGTTGGAAATGACCCTCTGTAACATGGATGGTAGTGACCCTCTGCAACAAGGTTGGTAATGACCCTCTGCAACATGGTTGCTAGTGATTATTGCACAGTGTACTGTTGAGTATGTGTATGAAAACGCTCCATATATAATGTCAGTTTACGTGATTTATTCTGAAACCAGATGCATATTACTCCTGGTCAGTCAGAGTGGCCAGGAGAAGAGAGGCATGTTGATGAGGCAGTGTCAGGATAGCAGTAGCTAGAGTAAGACGTCATGTTGTGCGGTGAGGTATGTGGGTGGTATTGTTGGCCAAGTCAAGGCTATTGGCTATTTGATTGTTGCTATGCTCTCACGATTTTTCTTTAAGGCCCTAGTGTGTGCAAGAGCCTATGATTTTGAGAGTACATATGATGTTTTACCTGCAGGCCAAGTAGCCGGCAGAATGAAAGGCGGGAGGGGGGAGGGGTTGTCATACAGCCTCTATGTTTGTACATTTTGTTTTACTCACTAGTAGTAGTGTGCAAGTGAGCTAATGTGAGTGACGGTGTACTGGTGTATGGTGATCTTTGGTTGTAGAGGGGAGATTGTATATGTTAGCCTACTATGTACTATGTATATGTATAGGTGTATATATATATATATATATATATATATATATATATATATATATATATATATATATATATATATATGTATATATATATATATGTATATATATATATATATATATATATATATATATATATATATATATATATATATATATATATATATATATATATATATATATATATATATGTATATATATATATATATATGTATATATATATATATATATATATATATATATATATATATATATATATATATATATATATATATATATGTATATATATATATATGTATATATATATATATATATATATATATATATATATAAATATATATATATATATATATAAATATATATATATATATATATATAAATATATATATATATATATAAATATATATAAATATGTGGTAGGTAAGTTTGGGGTGCCAGGTGTAAATGATAATGGGAGCCCTTTGATTGAACTTTGTATAGAAAGGGGTTTAGTTATAGGTAATACATATTTTAAGAAAAAGAGGATAAATAAGTATACACGATATGATGTAGGGCGAAATGACAGTACTTTGTTGGATTATGTATTGGTAGATAAAAGACTGTTGAGTAGACTTCAGGATGTACATGTTTATCGAGGGGCCACAGATATATCAGATCACTTTCTAGTTGTAGCTACACTGAGAGTAAAAGGTAGATGGGATACAAGGAGAATAGAAGCATCAGGGAAGAGAGAGGTGAAGGTTTATAAACTAAAAGAGGAGGCAGTTAGGGTAAGATATAAACAGCTATTGGAGGATAGATGGGCTAATGAGAGCATAGGCAATGGGGTCGAAGAGGAATGGGGTAGGTTTAAAAATGTAGTGTTAGAGTGTTCAGCAGAAGTTTGTGGTTACAGGAAAGTGGGTGCAGGAGGGAAGAGGAGCGATTGGTGGAATGATGATGTAAAGAGAGTAGTAAGGGAGAAAAAGTTAGCATATGAGAAGTTTTTACAAAGTAGAAGTGATGCAAGGAGGGAAGAGTATATGGAGAAAAAGAGAGAGGTTAAGAGAGTGGTGAAGCAATGTAAAAAGAGAGCAAATGAGAGAGTGGGTGAGCTGTTATCAACAAATTTTGTTGAAAATAAGAAAAAGTTTTGGAGTGAGATTAACAAGTTAAGGAAGCCTAGAGAACAAATGGATTTGTCAGTTAAAAATAGGAGAGGAGAGTTATTAAATGGAGAGTTAGAGGTATTGGGAAGATGGAGGGAATATTTTGAGGAATTGTTAAATGTTGATGAAGATAGGGAAGCTGTGATTTCGTGTATAGGGCAAGGAGGAATAACATCTTGTAGGAGTGAGGAAGAGCCAGTTGTGAGTGTGGGGGAAGTTCGTGAGGCAGTAGGTAAAATGAAAGGGGGTAAGGCAGCCGGGATTGATGGGATAAAGATAGAAATGTTAAAAGCAGGTGGGGATATAGTTTTGGAGTGGTTGGTGCAATTATTTAATAAATGTATGGAAGAGGGTAAGGTACCTAGGGATTGGCAGAGAGCATGCATAGTTCCTTTGTATAAAGGCAAAGGGGATAAAAGAGAGTGCAAAAATTATAGGGGGATAAGTCTGTTGAGTGTACCTGGTAAAGTGTATGGTAGAGTTATAATTGAAAGAATTAAGAGTAAGACGGAGAATAGGATAGCAGATGAACAAGGAGGCTTTAGGAAAGGAAGGGGGTGTGTGGACCAGGTGTTTACAGTGAAACATATAAGTGAACAGTATTTAGATAAGGCTAAAGAGGTCTTTGTGGCATTTATGGATTTGGAAAAGGCGTATGACAGGGTGGATAGGGGGGCAATGTGGCAGATGTTGCAAGTGTATGGTGTAGGAGGTAGGTTACTGAAAGCAGTGAAGAGTTTTTACGAGGATAGTGAGGCTCAAGTTAGAGTATGTAGAAAAGAGGGAAATTTTTTCCCAGTAAAAGTAGGCCTTAGACAAGGATGTGTGATGTCACCGTGGTTGTTTAATATATTTATAGATGGGGTTGTAAGAGAAGTAAATGCGAGGGTCTTGGCAAGAGGCGTGGAGTTAAAAGATAAAGAATCACACACAGGGTGGGAGTTGTCACAGCTGCTCTTTGCTGATGACACTGTGCTCTTGGGAGATTCTGAAGAGAAGCTGCAGAGATTGGTGGATGAATTTGGTAGGGTGTGCAAAAGAAGAAAATTAAAGGTGAATACAGGAAAGAGTAAGGTTATGAGGATAACAAAAAGATTAGGTGATGAAAGATTGAATATCAGATTGGAGGGAGAGAGTATGGAGGAGGTGAACGTATTCAGATATTTGGGAGTGGACGTGTCAGCGGATGGGTCTATGAAAGATGAGGTGAATCATAGAATTGATGAGGGAAAAAGAGTGAGTGGTGCACTTAGGAGTCTGTGGAGACAGAGAACTTTGTCCTTGGAGGCAAAGAGGGGAATGTATGAGAGTATAGTTTTACCAACGCTCTTATATGGGTGTGAAGCATGGGTGATGAATGTTGCAGCGAGGAGAAGGCTGGAGGCAGTGGAGATGTCATGTCTGAGGGCAATGTGTGGTGTGAATATAATGCAGAGAATTCGTAGTTTGGAAGTTAGGAGGAGGTGCGGGATTACCAAAACTGTTGTCCAGAGGGCTGAGGAAGGGTTGTTGAGGTGGTTCGGACATGTAGAGAGAATGGAGCGAAACAGAATAACTTCAAGAGTGTATCAGTCTGTAGTGGAAGGAAGGCGGGGTAGGGGTCGGCCTAGGAAGGGTTGGAGGGAGGGGGTAAAGGAGGTTTTGTGTGCGAGGGGCTTGGACTTCCAGCAGGCATGCGTGAGCGTGTTTGATAGGAGTGAATGGAGACAAATGGTTTTTAATACTTGACGTGCTGTTGGAGTGTGAGCAAAGTAACATTTATGAAGGGATTCAGGGAAACCGGCAGGCCGGACTTGAGTCCTGGAGATGGGAAGTACAGTGCCTGCACTCTGAAGGAGGGGTGTTAATGTTGCAGTTTAAAAACTGTAGTGTAAAGCACCCTTCTGGCAAGACAGTGATGGAGTGAATGATGGTGAAAGTTTTTCTTTTTCGGGCCACCCTGCCTTGGTGGGAATCGGCCAGTGTGATAATAATAATAATAAAAAAAAAAATATATATATATATATATACATATATATATATATATATATATATATATATATATATATATATATATATATATATATATATATATATATATATATATATATATATATATATATATATATATATATATATATATATATAATATATGTATATATATATATATTGTATAGGTGAGTTTTTGTGTCCTTCCTAATAATACATTGATCATTAAATTAACGCTTCATAAATTATGTGAAGGAACAAGCTTGGGCCTAGGTGGGTTTATGTGGTTTATTTTAAATACCCTTAGACTAGACAGGTTGTTTACCCATAGGTTGTTTATTGACGTTACGCAGTAAAAAGCATAACAGTGATCCTCTGGAAAATGGTTGGTAGTGACCCTTCTACAACATAGTTGGTAGTGACCTTCTCCCGTTTGAGTAAGTACATTACCCTTAAGTTGAAGGTCACAACAACTGGAACTGCTGAGTAACAGTTGGCTGGGACTGGAACTCTCAGTAATATCCAGTGATTGTGTCGCAGTTGTGTCCTTCACTAACTTCCCCAGCAAACAAGAGTGACTGGTTGGGGACCTTTATGACCCTCTCTAAAATGAACGGTGTAGAGGATCGTCTCTAGACCTCTGGACTGTGGTCTCGATTCCCGTTTATATATGAGGATTGCTCACATTTACTCTTAGTTAATTTATCTGTATACACCAACAAGTATGTAACTCTGTGCTCATTAATATCCCTCTTCAGCAGATACATAACTGAACAAGAATGTATAGGGAAGGTTACACGTCACCTCCTACACGTGAGTGGGTTTGGGACGTGTCAAGCAGTGGGTGAGTGAGTATGGGACGTGTCATGCAGTGGGTGAGTGAGTATGGGACGTGTCAAGCAGTGGGTGAGTGAGTATGGGACGTGTCAAGCAGTGGGTGAGTGAGTATGGTACGTGTCAAGCAGTGGGTGAGTGAGTATGGGACGTGTCAAGCAGTGGGTGAGTGAGTATGGGACGTGTCAAGCAGTGGATGAGTGAGTATGGGACGTGTCAAGCAGTGGGTGAGTGGGTCTGGGACGTGTCAAGCAGTGGGTGAATGAGTATGGGACGTGTCAAGCAATGGGTGAGTGGGTATGGTGCGTGTCAAGCAGTGGGTGAGTGAGTATGGGACGTGTCAAGCAGTGGGTGAGTAAGTATGGGACGTGTCAAGCAGTGGGTGAGTATGGGACGTGTCAAACAGTGGGTGAGTGAGTATGGGACGTGTCAAGCAGTGGGTGAGTGAGTATGAGACGTGTCAAGCAGTGGGTGAGTGAGTATGGGGCGTGTCAAGCAGTGGGTGAGTGGGTTTGGGACGTATGGGACGTGTCAAGCAGTGGGTGAGTGGGAATACAGGATCTGAAGTGAAGCTAAGAACTTGGGTGTATACACCCAGAAGCACTTTTCTGGGCATACACTGAGAAGTACATTTATGGGCGCATATACGCTTGGCATATAATACTACTACTACTACTACTACTACTACTACTACTACTACTACTACTACTAATAATAATAATAATAATAATAATAATAATATAATAAAAATAATAATAATAATAATAATAATAATAATAATAATAATAATAATAATAATAATAATAATAATAATGGATGTAGTGCGGATGACAAGAAACAGATGATTGCTGATGTTATGAATGAAAAGAAGTTGGATGTCCTGGCTCTAAGCGAAACAAAGCTGAAGGGGGTAGGGGAGTTTCAGTGGGGGGAAATAAATGGGATTAAATCTGGAGTATCTGAGAGAGTTAGAGCAAAGGAAGGGGTAGCAGTAATGTTAAATGATCAGTTATGGAAGGAGAAAAGAGAATATGAATGTGTAAATTCAAGAATTATGTGGATTAAAGTAAAGGTTGGATGCGAGAAGTGGGTCATAATAAGCGTGTATGCACCTGGAGAAGAGAGGAATGCAGAGGAGAGAGAGAGATTTTGGGAGATGTTAAGTGAATGTATAGGAGCCTTTGAACCAAGTGAGAGAATAATTGTGGTAGGGGACCTGAATGCTAAAGTAGGAGAAACTTTTAGAGAGGGTGTGGTAGGTAAGTTTGGGGTGCCAGGTGTAAATGATAATGGGAGCCCTTTGATTTAACTTTGTATAGAAAGGGGTTTAGTTATAGGTAATACATATTTTAAGAAAAAGAGGATAAATAAGTATACAAGATATGATGTAGGGCGAAATGACAGTAGTTTGTTGGATTATGTATTGGTAGATAAAAGACTGTTGAGTAGACTTCAGGATGTACATGTTTATAGAGGGGCCACAGATATATCAGATCACTTTCTAGTTGTAGCTACACTGAGAGTAAAAGGTAGATGGGATACAAGGAGAATAGAAGCATCAGGGAAGAGAGAGGTGAAGGTTTATAAACTAAAAGAGGAGGCAGTTAGGGTAAGATATAAACAGCTATTGGAGGATAGATGGGCTAATGAGAGCATAGGCAATGGGGTCGAAGAGGTATGGGGTAGGTTTAAAAATGTAGTGTTAGAGTGTTCAGCAGAAGTTTGTGGTTACAGGAAAGTGGGTGCAGGAGGGAAGAGGAGCGATTGGTGGAATGATGATGTAAAGAGAGTAGTAAGGGAGAAAAAGTTAGCATATTAGAAGTTTTTACAAAGTAGAAGTGAGGCAAGGAGGGAAGAGTATATGGAGAAAAAGAGAGAGGTTAAGAGAGTGGTGAAGCAATGTAAAAAGAGAGCAAATGAGAGAGTGGGTGAGATGTTATCAACAAATTTTGTTGAAAATAAGAAAAAGTTTTGGAGTGAGATTAACAAGTTAAGGAAGCCTAGAGAACAAATTGATTTGTCAGTTAAAAATAGGAGAGGAGAGTTATTAAATGGAGAGTTAGAGGTATTGGGAAGATGGAGGGAATATTTTGAGGAATTGTTAAATGTTGATGAAGATAGGGAAGCTGTGATTTCGTGTATAGGGCAAGGAGGAATAACATCTTGTAGGAGTGAGGAAGAGCCAGTTGTGAGTGTGGGGGAAGTTCGTGAGGCAGTAGGGGGTAAGGCAGCCGGGATTGATGGGATAAAGATAGAAATGTTAAAAGCAGGTGGGGATATAGTTTTGGAGTGGTTGGTGCAATTATTTAATAAATGTATGGAAGAGGGTAAGGTACCTAGGGATTGGCAGAGAGCATGCATAGTTCCTTTGTATAAAGGCAAAGGGGATAAAAGAGAGTGCAAAAATTATAGGGGGATAAGTCTGCTGAGTATACCTGGTAAAGTGTATGGTAGAGTTATTATTGAAAGAATTAAGAGTAAGACGGAGAATAGGATAGCAGATGAACAAGGAGGCTTTAGGAAAGGTAGGGGGTGTGTGGACCAGGTGTTTACAGTGAAACATATAAGTGAACAGTATTTAGATAAGGCTAAAGAGGTCTTTGTGGCATTTATGGATTTGGAAAAGGCGTATGACAGGGTGGATAGGGGGGCAATGTGACAGATGTTGCAAGTGTATGGTGTAGGAGGTAGGTTACTGAAAGCAGTGAAGAGTTTTTACGAGGATAGTGAGGCTCAAGTTAGAGTATGTAGGAAAGAGGGAAATTATTTCCCAGTAAAAGTAGGCCTTAGACAAGGATGTGTGATGTCACCGTGGTTGTTTAATATATTTATAGATGGGGTTGTAAGAGAAGTAAATGCGAGGGTCTTGACAAGAGGCGTGGAGTTAAAAGATAAAGAATCACACACAAACTGGGATTTGTCACAGCTGCTCTTTGCTGATGACACTGTGCTCTTGGGAGATTCTGAAGAGAAGTTGCAGAGATTGGTGGATGAATTTGGTAGGGTGTGCAAAAGAAGAAAATTAAAGGTGAATACAGGAAAGAGTAAGGTTATGAGGATAACAAAAAGATTAGGTGATGAAAGATTGAATATCAGATTGGAGGGAGAGAGTATGGAGGAGGTGAATGTATTCAGATATTTGGGAGTGGACGTGTCAGCGGATGGGTCTATGAAAGATGAGGTGAATCATAGAATTGATGAGGGAAAAAGAGTGAGTGGTGCACTTAGGAGTCTGTGGAGACAAAGAACTTTGTCCTTGGAGGCAAAGAGGGGAATGTATGAGAGTATAGTTTTACCAACGCTCTTATATGGGTGTGAAGCATGGGTGATGAATGTTGCAGCGAGGAGAAGGCTGGAGGCAGTGGAGATGTCATGTCTGAGGGCAATGTGTGGTGTGAATATAATGCAGAGAATTCGTAGTTTGGAAGTTAGGAGGAGGTGCGGGATTACCAAAACTGTTGTCCAGAGGGCTGAAGAAGGGTTGTTGAGGTGGTTCGGACATGTAGAGAGAATGGAGCGAAACAGAATGACTTCAAGAGTGTATCAGTCTGTAGTGGAAGGAAGGCGGGGTAGGGGTCGGCCTAGGAAAGGTTGGAGAGAGGGGGTAAAGGAGGTTTTGTGTGCGAGGGGCTTGGACTTCCAGCAGGTATGCATGAGCGTGTTTGATAGGAGTGAATGGAGACAAATGGTTTTTAATACTTGACGTGCTGTTGGAGTGTGAGCAAAGTAACATTTATGAAGGGGTTCAGGGAAACCGGCAGGCCGGACTTGAGTCCTGGAGATGGGAAGTACAGTGCCTGCACTCTGAAGGAGGGGTGTTAATGTTGCAGTTTAAAAACTGTAGTGTAAAGCACCCTTCTGGCAAGACAGTGATGGAGTGAATGATGGTGAAAGTTTTTCTTTTTCGGGCCACCCTGCCTTGGTGGGAATCGGCCAGTGTGATAATAATAAAAAAAAAAAATAATAATAATAATGATAATAATAATAAATAATAATAATAAATTGGGTGTGTTAAAGTAGAAAGTTGTAAGTGAACATAGAAAAGAGCAAAGTGATAAGGGTATAAAATGATTTAGATAATGAAAAATTGGATATCACGTTGGAGAGAAGGAGTATGGAAGATGTGAATGTTTTCTGACATTTGGGAGTTGATGTGTCGGCGGATGGGTTTATGAAGGATGAGGTTAACCTTAGAACTGATGGGGGAAAAAAGGTGAGTGGTGCGTTGAGGTATCTGTGGAGACAAAAAACGTTATCAATGGAGGCAAAGAAGGGAATGCATGAAAGTATAGTAGTACCAACACTCTTATATGGGTGTCAAGCTTGGGTTGTAAATGCTGTAGCGAGGAGACGGTTGGAGGCAGTGGAGATGTCCTGTCTAAGGACAATGTGTGGTGTGAATATTATGCAGAAATTCGGAGTGTGGAAATTAGGAGAAGGTGGGGAGTTAATAAATGTATTAGTCAGAGGGCTGAACAGGAGTTGTTGAGATGGTTTGGTCATTTAGAGAGAATGGATCAAAGTAGAATGACATGGAGAGCGGATAAATCTGTAGGGGATGGAAAGGCGGGGTAGGGGTCGTCCTTGAAAAGGTTGGAGGGAGGGGGTAAATTAGGTTTTGTGGGCGGTTAGATATGAGTGAATGGAGACAAATGGCTTTTGGGACATGACGAGCTGTTGCAGTGTGAGCAGGCTAATATTTAGTGAAGGGATTCAAGAAAACTGGTTATTTATATAGCCGGACTTTAGTTCGGGAGGCAGCTCAAATGAAAATTCACACACACACAAACTACTAAATCTCTGCAACAAATTCACCTTAAACCAGCAAATAGTAGAGCCTACAAGACTAGGAAATACGCTGGACCTCATCTTCACTAACAATGATGATCTGATACATAATATAACTGTATCAAAGGCAATTCACTCAGATCACAACATAATAGAGGTACAGACATGTATGCACATGGCTCCTGACCAGCAAAATGTGAGCAGTCATGAAAATCTCTTCGTGAAATTCAATTTCAATAACAAAAAACATACAATGGGACCAAGTAAACCATGTACTAAATGAAACAAGCTGGGAAGATATCCTCATCAACACGGACCCGAACATCTGCCTTGAAAAAATGAATTCAATGGTTCTTGAGATCTGCTCAAGACACATTCCATTAAGAAAAAGAAAGAGAAGATGTAAACTAGAAAGAGAGAGACATTCCCTATACAGACAAAGGCGAAGAGTCACAGAGCTGCTAAGTGGGGTCAATATATCTGAAATATGAAGGGTAGCACTAGTCAATAAAATTGCAAATATCGAACTTAAGCTGAAGGAATTTTATAGGAGACAAGAATCACAGGAAGAACTAAAAGCCATAAAGAAAATTGAAAAAAAGAAATACTTCTTCTCTTATGCCAAATCTAAGGAAAAAACAACATCCAGTATTGGTCTCCTGCTTAGGCGGGATGGGGCATACACAGATGATAGCCAAGAAATGAGTGAGATACTAAAGTCCCAATATGACTCAGTGTTCAGCGATCCACTGAGCACTCTAAGGGTCGACAATCCAAATGAATTCTTTATCAACGAAACTCAAAATCTGGTCATCCCAAAACTCTCGGATATTATTATAACTCCACAAGATTTTGAAGAGGCAATTAATGACATGCCCATGCAATCTGCCCCAGGCCCAGACTCGTGGAACTCCGTGTTCATCAAGAACTGCAAAAAATCCCTATCGCGTGCCTTCAGCATTTTATGGAGAGGGAGCATGGACACAGGGGTCATCCCACACACACTAAAAACAGCAGACATCGCCACACTCCACAAAGGTGGCAGTAAAGCAATTGCAAAGACCTACAGACCGATACCACTAACATCCAACTTCCCATATCATAAAAATCTTTGATCGCCAACCACCTAGATACCCATCAGTTACACAACCCAGGACAACACGGGTTTAGAGCAGGTCCCTCCTGCCTATCCCAGCTACTGGACCACTATGACAAGGTTCTGGATGCTGTAGAGGATAAACAATATACAGATGTAGTATACACAGACTTTGCAAAATCTTTCGACAAGTGTGACCATGGTGTAATAGCGCACAAAATGCGGGATAAAGGAATAACGGGAAAAGTTGGTAGATGGATCTACAACTTCCTGACAAATAGAACACAAAGAGCAATAGTAAACAAAGTCCCAGGCAGCCATGGTAAAAAGCTCTGTTTCAGAAGGCACAATACTCGCTCCCATTCTATTCCTCATCCTCATTTCTGACATAGACAGAAATGTAAGCCGTAGCTCCGTGTCTTCCTTTGCGGATGACACCATGACAGTGACCTCCATCGAAGACACTGCGAGACTCCAAGCGGACATCAACCAAATCTTCGAATGGGCCACTCAAAACAATTTGAAGTTCAACGAGGAGAAATTTCAACTACTCAGATATGGAAAACTTGAAGAAATTAAAAATGTGTCAGGGTATACAACAAATTCTAACCATGCAATAGAGCGGAAAAGTAATGTGAAAGACCTGGGAGTGATAATGTCAGAGGATCTCACCTTCAAAGACCACAACAATGTATCTACCTCATCTGCTAGGAAAATGATATGATTGTTAATGAGAACCTTCAAAACTTGGGACGCCAAGCCCATGATGATTCTCTTCAAAGCGCTTGTGCTCTCTAGGCTGGAATACTGCTGTACACTAATGGCCCCCTTTAAGGCTGGCGACATTGCAGACCTGGAGAGTGTACAAAGAACTTTCACGGCACACATAAGTGCGATAAGGCAGCTAAACTACTGGGAACGGTTGAAAGTCCTTGATCTGTATTTCCTCGAACACAGGCGAGAGAGATACATGATAATATACACTTGGAAGGTCCTGGAGGGATTGGTACCAAACCTGCACACGAAAATCACTCCATATGAAAGCAAAAGACTCAACAGGAGATGCAACATTCCCCCGATGAAAAGCAGGGGCGCCACGAGTACACTGAGAGACAACACAATAAGTGTCCGGGGCCCAAGACTGTTCAATTGCCTCTCAGCATACATAAGGGGGATTACCAATAGACCCCTGGCTGTTTTCAAGAAGGCACTGGACAGGCACCTAGAGTCATTACCTGACCAACCGGGCTGTGGTTCGTAAGTCAGCTTACGTGCAGCCAGCAGTAACAGCCTGATTGATCAAACCCTGATCCACCATGAGGCCTGGTCTCAGGCCGGGCCGCGGGGGCGTTGACCCCCGAAACCCTCTCCAGGTAAACTCCAGGTAATGGGAAGTACAATGCCTGCACTCTAAAGGAGGGGTTTGGGATATTGGCAGTTTGCAGGGATGTGTAATAGGACGGTAAATATATAATTTGGGCCCTGATATTGCAATTATTTCAGGTTACTTTTTATAACAGATTTTTATATATGCTTTTAAACTGCTGTATCTGGGCACCTCTGCAAAAACAGTGATTATGTGTGAGTGAGGTGAAAGTGTTGAATGATGATGAAAGTATTTTCTTTTTTGGGGATTTTCTTTCTTTTTGGGTCACCTTGCCTCGGTGGGAGATAATAATCTTTATTCCTACAAGTATATGATACAACTTATACAGACCATAACTGACATCGGTGACATACTATAAAGATAGCCCCTGGTTATACAGAACATTTCGTGCAATTAGTTTAATTTAGTCCTCATAATGCAATCCCCACCAGTCGGGTAGCGCCCAAGTACCTACTTACTACTAGGTGAACAGTGACAGCAGGTGACTGATGGAAACACGCTCCAATGTTTCTACCTGTACCGGGGTTCGAACGAAGGAATTCAGTGTATGAGCTGAGTGGTAGCACACTCAGCTCATCCACTAGGTTCCGTGGTTCGAGCCCCGGTATTGGTAGAAACATCGGAGCATGTTTCCATCAGTCACCTGCTGTCACTTTCGGTGTCAGTACAATCCTAAACGTATCTACGTTTTTAATTATGCACTGCGACGTCTCCAGGTTTAATCATTTAAACAGTATTTAAAGGTTCCATTGATATACAAAAGATAATGGAAAAAACTTAAACGCAATATACACAGATATTGTCATAAATATACCTGGAGTTTACCTGGAGAGAGTTTCGGGGGTCAACGCCCCCGCGGCCCGGTCTGTGACCAGGCCTCCTGGTGGATCAGCGCCTGATCAACCAGGCTGTTGCTGCTGGCTGCACGCAAACCAACGTACGAGCCACAGCCCGGCTGATCAGGAACCGACTTTAGGTGCTTGTCCAGTGCCAGCTTGAAGACTGCCAGGGGTCTGTTGGTAATCCCCCTTATGTGTGCTGGGAGGCAGTTGAACAGTCTCGGGCCCCTGACACTTATTGTATGGTCTCTTAACGTGCTAGTGACACCCCTGCTTTTCATTGGGGGGATGGTGCATCGTCTGCCAAGTCTTTTGCTTTCGTAGTGAGTTATATAATTGTTGCCAAGCATTAATACGCGGTTTCTTGTCATGAAACCTTTTCTTGTCACTTGACCTTTTTTGTCACTGAACCTTTTTTTGCCACTGAACCTTTTCTACTTCCCGTTTCCAAGGCGCTGTGCGCCCACTATCGCTGGTCCATAGTAATGATACTAGCAGCTGTGTAATAGTTCCCAGAATTGTTGAATAAAAAAGAACACGATGAGAAAGATATTTTTATTAAGTTGTCTTTATAAAACCTTGTTCTTCTACGTGTCTTTCTTCAATGCTGTCTGCAAGAGGCATCAGGGAAATAGATTTGTGTCCCTTGTGATGTAACTTTGGTGTGAAAGAGAAAACGAGAATTTGGGAAATTCTATATCGAAATCTTCTATGTCAGTATTATACAGATTTGTTTTAAATGTAGAATTAGAACGATAAAGATAATAAAAAGGGCTGAAAATTAAAATGGCTGTTATAAAAGATATGTAAATATAACAGTTTAAGTTAATATAGTACATGGAAAACTGGAGCAGCTGGCAGTTGCATGAACATTTTGGGTGAAATAATATCTCCAACATGACTTACCACGATCGACACCATGCCTAACCCTTCTGGGGTAGGGTAGGTGCCTTAGCCCGAGCTTACAGCTCAAAACACTGTCATTCCCATTAGCTCCCCTGGGGCGGGGATGCCAGACCAGAGGGGACAGTTGGTCCCAAAGATGAGGAGGTACTTATACCTCCTCCCATGGGAGACTTAGGTCTCAGACACTCCCTAAAGAGGGAGCCAAGGCTGGGCCACCACTTGGAGAAGGCCCGGGCCGGGAAAATTACCGGCGAATCTTTAATAATAATAATAATGACTTACCACAGTTATTACCACCATCGAAGTGCAGTCTGAAAAAATAATGAAGATCAAGTCAATATCAGTGAGTCAGAAGCAGTGGCGCGTCGTTAAAAATAAAATTTAGGATGAGTAAATGACACCATTAAGTTATTTGATAAACCTGATGTATGAATGTTTATGATTGATTTTATTGAATTGGTTTAACGTATAGAGTTGAGTAAAGAAAACTATTACTTAACTTACCATTTAAAATAAAGTTCGACGGGGGTCTCGACTTTCCATCAGAAAGATATGTAACTATGTTGTGAAATTATGATTCGGTCTGAAGATTTTTACAATATTTATTTTGTTATAATTTATAGAAGATCAAAACATTGCAATCTTCTTGTCGTCGAACTTTCCTGTAGCAAGTTTTAATTAGTTTTAAAGCAGAGAAGCTGCACTCTGGAGATGCAGTCATTAAAATTAACTCACAACGACTAGCTACGTCACTGTTAACTAAGATATTCTGCTTACGAAAAACTAACGTTTTTTCCTTGAAATTCTTCTGACAAGCAAAGATCTCTATTACGTATTTTCTTATTTTTAATGACACTGAAATCCATGAGTGCTGATGAACAACCAAAGTGTAGTGAACACTTCTCAATGTTTAATAATAACCCACATGAAGACAGAAACTCCAAAGATTAACTGATCAGTATGAAGACGATCCCAGAAGGAGGTCGAAATATTCAGATCAATTCATCTCCATGTGGGTTATTATTGAGCACAAGAATACTGTTTAAATGCCAGAAGAATTCCAAGATGAAACTACAACAGTATGATGTAAATAAAGCTGAATGACCTTTCGGAATTAATTATAATGGTCCCAGCAACGACTGCATCTGTAGAGCGCAGCTTCTCAGCTTCATAACTAATTAAGTTTACTCAGAAACATTCTCAGCGACACGTGAGTAAGCTATAGAAAGTCTAAGCCCACAGAATAATGGAGTTAAAGCTCTAAGAATATTAGTGACTTCAAGTTTACGAATTTGTTAATAACCTGGTTAAGTAGGGAAATATATTTCTAGTGCTGGTGATAGTAATCTCTGAGGTAGTAATAAGGAAGGGTCGACCAGCACTACACTCTGCTTTCTCAGCCCAGATTGCAGTCAAAAGGATTTCCTCTCAGTGACGACAACAAATGATACTGAGGAGAAAGTTTATCGTCAGAAAGTTTTCACAGTTATCACAGTATACGTCTGGCAGTGGCCTATCATTTTACAAGCAACAAAACTGAAGTTGATACAGTTAATCCAGCGTCGCTCATTCCAGGAAGATAATTCATGAAATACTCACACTTTGGAAAGAAACGTTCGGATGACGTTTCGGTCTTTCGTATACCATTCTCAAATTACTACTGAGAAAGAGGCAGGGAAGTCCAAATGATAAAATCGGGAGAAGGAGAACGATGGTGGTGGTGGTAGTAGTAGCAATAGTATAACTCCGCTTGTTCGCTTATTTCTGTGTAGTGCATTGATATAAAAATCGCTCGTGTGGTCAGAACACACAGGAGAATGAAATAGCTTGAAACCAGACCTGAGACCTGGTTTCAAGCAGCAACAGCAGCAGTGTTAATGAGGAAGTAGTGGTAATGGTAAAGCAAGTGGTAGAAGTAATAGTAGAGAGAAACGAAGTGTAAGAATTATGACAGTAGAGGTGGTTGTGTAAAAGATAATATAATGAGAACGTAAGGACGGCAACTGACCCAGCGGCTCTGGGCAAAAACCCACACGGAGAAACCCATACGGGAGAAACCCACACGGAAAAAACCCACACGGAGAAAATCACAAGGAAAAACCCACACGAAAAAAACCCACGTGGAAAAAAACCCATACCAGATAAAACCCACACGGAAGCACCCAGGGACAGAATCTACCAAGGCAGAAGGTAAGAAAGGCAAAGAAAAAGAAATTGAAGACATGTGAAATAGAAGGAGAGGAAGCGGTTAGGCAAGTCACGGACTTCTGAGGTTTAGAGAATTTGACGACGTAATGGGAAAGACAAAACACCTACACAAACAAAGCCAGAACTAAAATTCACGTTAGATAAGTTGCATATAAGAACTTCTTCAACAACACTGCCTTTCTGAAAACTAAAAGAAGGGTTAGATAGTTTTTAGTAGTGGCTATGATCTCTAACATGACATAAAATACCATTACTGGTGTCACCGAGATGAGCAGTCAGTTTCACCAAAGAACTATAACAGTATCAAGGACAAGACACTCGAATCACAATGTGATAGAAGTACATGCATGTATACACTGGGCTCCTGACCAGCAAAATGAGATCAGTTATAAGGGCGTTTTCACCAAATTCATCTTTAATAACAGAAACATACAGAGGGATCAAATAAACCATTCCTTAAATGAAACAAGCTGGGAAGATATCCTAAACAACACGGATCTGTACCTTTACCTAGAAATAATTATCTCTGTAGCACTTGAGGTATGCTCAAAGCACATTCAATAAGGACAGAAGATGTAAACTAGAGCGTGAAAGATGCTCCCTCTACATGTGAAGGCGAAGAATCATAGAGCTGCTGAAAGAGGCCAGTATATCTGAAATACAAAAGGAGGCACAAGCCATAGAGATAGAAAACATCGATCATAAGCTTAAGGAATCATACAGGAGCAAAGACAAACAAGAACAACTTAAAGCCGTAAATGAAATCGAAAAGAATATATATTTCCTTTCTTATGCCAAATCTAGGGCAAAAACCACATCCAGTATAGAGCCCCTGCTTAAAGATGACAGCAAAGAAATACAGTATGCGCTGTCGACTAAGAATTGACAACCTACATGAATTTTTCATGACCGAGACTCAAAATATGGTTAATTCAAGAACTTCGGATATAATCCTAAAACCACATGTCTTTGATAAAGTAATAAATGACATTCCCATGTACTCTACTCAAGAAACCCCTTTCGCGTGCCTTAAAGGTGGGAGTAAAGCAAATTTTTGCAAGTACCTACCGATTGCACTAACGTCGCACATCATAAAAATCTGGATACCCATCAGTTACACAACCCAGGGCAGCATGGGTTGTGTTGCTCCTGTCTATCCCAACTACTGGATCCTATGACATGGTCTTGGATGTTCTAGAGAACAAACGAAATGCAGATGTAGTATACACAGACTTTGTGAAAGCGTTCGACAAGTGCGATCATTGCGTAAGAGCACACAAAATGCGCGATAATGAAATAACAGGAAAATTGGGTGGATGGATCCTTAACTTCCTAACAAATAGAAATCAAAGAATAATAGTGAACAGAGTAAAGTCAGAGGCGGCTACATGTACTCGCTCCCATCCTTTTCCTCATTCTCATATCTGATATAGACAGAAATGTAAGTCAGAGCATTGTGTTCTTATTTGCTGATGATACTAGAATTTGCATGAGTGTCATCCATTGAAGACACTGCAAATCAGCAAGCTGACATTAACCAAGTCTTTAATTGGCGTCAGAAAAGAATGTGATGCTCAGTGAAGACAAAATTCAATTACTCCACCTTGGAAAACTCGAGAAAATAAAAACTTGATCGGAGTATAAAACAAAATTCCAACCACAAAACTGAACGAAAACTAATGTGAAGGACCTGGGAGTGATACTGTCAGAGAATCTCACTTTCAAAGATTACAACAATGCTTCTCCCAGATCTTCTAGGAAAATGAAAGGATGAGATTGAGAACCTTCAGAACTAGGGATGTCAAGAATGTGATGATTCTCTTCAAATTGCTTGTTTTTCTAGGCTAGAATATTCCTGTACACTAACGGCCCCTTTCAAGGCAGACGATATTGCAGACCTGGAGAATGTACAGGGAACTTTCACGGCACGTATAAGGATAATAAAGCACCTGAATTACTGGTAATGGTTGAAATCCCTAGACCTGTACTCCTTGGAATGCAGGCGAGAAAGATTATTGATAATGTACACTTGGAAAATCTTAGAGGGACTAGTCCCAAATCTGCACACGGAAATTACTCTCTGTGAATGCAAAAGACTCGGTAGGCTGTGTAACATCCCAGCAATAAAAAGCAGGGGCGCTGTGAGTACGCTGAGACAACACAATAAGTGTCAGGGGCCCACAACTGTACATCTACCTCCCAGCATACATTAGGGGGATTACCAATAGACCCCTGGCTGTCTTCAAGAAGGCGCTGGACAGGCAAATAAAATCAGTACCTGACCAACCGAGCTGTGGTTCATACGTCGGTTTACGTGCGGCCGGCAGTAATAGTCTGGCTGATCAGGCCCTGGTCCACTACGAGGCATGGTCTTGGACCGTCACGCGGAGGCCTTGAACCCCGGAACAGTGTCCGGGTACAGAAGTATGAAAAACAAGTCTGATATCTAGAGGACCAAGGCTGTTAAGATTTCGAAAGCAAATAACAGAATATTACAAAGGAGAAGTGAGAGTAGGAGACAAGAAAGTCCCTTATGGGCAGGATTTATAATAACGGAAGGATAGCTAAGGCGAGAGAACGATGCGTGAAGGATGGATATATCAGAGTCGAGAAACTGAGGCACTGCAACTCTAGCAGTATGCACTACAACACTAGCAGTACTGACTGCAACACTAGCAGTACGCACTACTACACTAGCAGTACTGACTGCAACATTAGCAGTACGAACTGCAATGCTAGCAGCACGCACTGTAACACTAGAAGTACTCGCTGCAACACTAGCAGCACGCACTGCAGTACTAACAGTACGCACTGCAATACTAGCAGTACGCACTGCAGTACCAGCAGTACACACTGCAGTACCAGCAGTATGCACTGCAGTACCATCAGTACACACTGCAGTACTAGCTCGCAGTACGACTCTAGTACCATCAGTACACACTGCAGTACTAGCAGTACGCACTGCAGTACCAGCAGTACAAATTGCAGTACTAGCTGTACACACCGTAGTACTAGCAGCACAGCCTCGACCATCAAGATCCCTCTTTAAGACAGCCGTAAAGACATCTTTACAAAAGTCTATGTAGTAGTCTTTATTGAGAATTTTCTCCTACCACCCCCTATATTTCAAGTATGTTTTATTTAAAGACAAAATACATTGGCCAAACATTCACAAAAGTACAACAGAAAGTAAAACAGCATAGGTAACTCAGAGCTACATCTCGAATACTTTGTCCAGCTCCCCTGCGGTGGGCCGCGTGCCCAGAATGCTTCAGGCATTTCCTTTCTGGATCGCGACACTGAGTCTCTGAAAGAGGAAGCTGGTCGCCCTGTGGTCCTTGGTTTCTATGATGAGCTTTTCACCCAGCTCTTTGAGGAACTTTAGAGTACATTTGCCCCATGCTCCATGGGTCTCCGACCCTATTGGAATGAAGTTATAGCAAGGGGAAAGGTCTTCATATTTGCGGATCTTCTGGGTCTCCCTGTGGCTGGCAACTCCACCCCCTTCCACTACGGAGTATGGCAAGTAGGTGTCTGTCAATGTGGCGGCACAGGTGTAGTCCCAGGCAATCTGCTTTCCATCCTTCCAGGGTAACATAGTGGCTCCATCAGGACGCTTTTGACTTCCATCAGACCTCTGTACTTGGGGTTCCCGTTGAGCTAGGCAACAGGCTGTGGCGAGGCTTCTCTTTAAAATGTCATTGACCTCCTCATGTCTGGTATACTTCCCTTCTGCTGTGTGACACACGAGACCATGAAATCCGAATTGATCAGCTGTCGCCCTGCCGCAAATACACTTATGTTCGGTGAGGATGGGGGCGGCTAGGCGAAGAGCAACACCAATCCGAATGGCCTGTGGGTCGAGACGGGTGCCCAGGGAGGAATTGGGAACAGCTAACAGGAAATCTCCTGAGTGTGGTGCCTTCACTGCCAGGAGACGAGCTTTGTCCTTTCCTGAAGCATTGGAGAGCATTGTGTTGGCGATTTTTTCCATGATCGGTTTGTCCCAGCGGGACTATTTGTGCTCTTTGGGAGGATCTGGTCTACTGGAGGAGTCTGTAAGGGTGTCCCACCGAATCGCTGCTTCAGTAAACCTGGGGTCTTGAGCTCCTACCACGTCTCTCAAGCGTTCGGGAACTATCTTCTTGACTAATGCACTGGAAGCCAAACACGAAGACAGAAAAGCAGGTAAAGCAACATGCGTTGCTTTGCGCACCCCTATACCTCTCAGTCGCACTGGGAGGGTTGCCTGATCCCATTGCTCATCCTCTAGTGACAGGTTCAGTGCTTTCTTAAAAGTTGATCTCAGGTGTGCATCATATTCATCAAGTGTTGGGTTGTCAAAATAGGGTGCACACCTCAGGAAGTAAGTGAGTCTTGGCATAGTAAGACACCTTGTGAGGAGATACAGAGCATCATGGGCATCAAGATCGCTTATTCTCTCCTCCATTCTCATCAGGTCATTCAATTTTTTCTTGAGGAAAGTGTAGATGGCTTGGTGACCAAGCGGTGCTACCAAGAGGGTACTGTTGGACGGAGTGGTAGTAGAGACTTCTGGGAGGATTCTTAGCACAGCATTGATTATTTCCTGGTTCGCTGTGATGATTTCACACTTGGAGGGATTGAGGATAAGTCCTAAGTCTTCTCCCTGTGTTTTCACCAGTTGTAGGTCCCCCACGAGGGACTCTTAAGTACCTGCCAGAGTGCCTTCATCCAGGTACCAGATATTGAGCTCATTTCGTAGGCTGGAAGTTAGTTCTCTTATTGCCAAGCAGAGTGGAGTGGAGTGGATAACCCTGCTGAACACCCTCTGATGATTGAATTTCATGTTCTCCAAACAAAAAAATTGAGGGTTTGCTGTAGCCGGCTGAAATGAAGGGAAAAAGACTGGGGAACCGATCCCGAACAGCAGGTTAGACAACATCTCTCTTCACCATATTAAAGACATTTCTAAAATCAAGTTTGACTATGGCCTTGTCTTCTGGTAGGTCCCTGGTGTAGGCCCTTGCGGCATGAGCTGCGGCTTCACTGCCTTGAGAGACCCCAAAGCCCAGTTGGTGTGGCTGGAGTAAAGTGGCAGCTTGTAGGCGAATGTTTCTCACTGCTGCTTTGGCAACGAGACGGCGAAGAGTGTTTTCAACCGCAATGGGTCTGATTCCCCCATCCCTCTTCTTCAAAGCACATAGTGAGGCTCCAAAAAATAAAGGTTTAATTTCTTCTGGGATTCGCCCAGCCCGGCAATTGTTGACGATAGTTGTTAACTCGGTGAGAAGAATTGATGCAGATTCACCGAGTACTGGATTTGCCATCTCTTTGAGGTGCTGAGGTCGAATTCCAGTGTAACTTCCTGCAGATCCTGCAGGAAATGACACGATCGCCTTATAGACTTCCGATTCTGGCAAAAATTAATTGTTCAGTCATGGGGTCTTCCTCAGGGTTGATGTTGATGGCTATGGTGTCCCTGGTTGGATGTTTGTCTCTTAGTGCTTGGGCTGTGGTCTCATCTTTGGGGGCTACAGTGTCGTCACTTGCAATTATTCTTATTGCTCCCACTGTGTTACCTTCTTTGATTTTTTTGCTAACCTGTGCGCAAATTATATATATATATATATATATATATATATATATATATATATATATATATATATATATATATATATATATATATATATATATATATATATATATATATATATATATATATATATATATATATATATATATATATATATATATATATATATATATATATATATATATATATATATATATATATATATATATATATATATATATGTATAGGCCCTTGCGGCATGAGCTGCGGCTTCACTGCCTTGAGAGACCCCAAAGCCCAGTTGGTGTGGCTGGAGTAAAGTGGCAGCTTGTAGGCGAATGTTTCTCACTGCTGCTTTGGCAACGAGACGGCGAAGAGTGTTTTCAACCGCAATGGGTCTGATTCCCCCATCCCTCTTCTTCACGACATATATATATATATATATATATATATATATATATATATATATATATATATATATATATATATATATATATATATATATATATATATGTCGTGCCGAATATGTAAAACTGGTCAATTAGCAAGAACTCATTTAAAATTAAGTCCTTTCTTAAGTTTTCTCTTATACATTTAAAGATTTATTTTTTTCATTAATGTTAATGTAAAAATTTTTAATTTTGCACCAAAAGAATCTTAGAAAACTTACCTAACATTATTATAACAAGAGTAATTTATTTTAGCCTAACTCAACTAAATAAATTTTAAATACGTTTACAATAATTTAGTACTAAACTAACACAATCAAATATATTTTTTTCGTTAGGTTCAGAATGATTTTGGCGAAATTATTGCATACACAATTTTTCACTTGTCCTATATGGCAAGATGAGCGTTGCTATTTAAGCCAAGATCGCAAGTTCTGCCTATTCGGCACGACATATATATATATATATATATATATATACATATATATATATATATATATATATATATATATATATATATATATATATATATATATATATATATATATATATATATATATATATATGCAAAACAACCACTCTGAAAGAATAGAGAAATTCCAAGCGCTTTCGTGACTACTCACATTATCAAGGAACTATGAAAGTGAAGCATCCAAGGAAGCTATGATAAATTAGACACATGTGCAATGTCGGTTCTCTGAACCATTCATCTACAAAGGAAGCTATATAAGGGGTCGGCCAGCACCTCACTATCAGATCCCACAACGGTTAAACACGTGACGCTCGGCGAGCCAACTTGAACAGGTCCTTTGCAAAACTCACCCCCAAGCTATTTATTTGTCCAGTGTATTATTAAAATCTACCCAAATTCTATTAATTATAAATGGATCTAATTTATATAAACCAAAGGAAATATTCATATTATTGTCAAAACTGCTTTTTATGAAACAAGATTCAATTATATTCCTGTCGACCATGGACTTGCTTGATACTACTTTCTCAACTTTTTGAAAATCAATTGGATGGTTAAAATCTCTTACATGAATAAATAGAGCATTGGAATCTTGTCCAGTTCTAATGCTATATTTATGTTGTTTTAATCTTAGTTCGAGATTTTTACCAGTTTGACCGTAATAAACTTTATCGCAAATATTACAAGGAATTTTATAGACACATCCATCAGCATTTTGGGGGGAATTCTTAATCAAAAGTTTTTTTACTGTATCAAGATTTTTGAATACAACTTTAATATTAAAAGTCTTAAGAAGAGAAGGCATATCAACCAAGTTTTCATGGTAAGGGAGAACCAACATATTTTTAGTTGAATAAGGCTGATTGCCCTTTTTTTGGATTATAAAAAGTGTTCCTAGCAACTTTAAAAGATTTATCAATTACATTTCTTGGGTATTTTAAATCATTACCTATTTCATAAATTTTGGATATTTCCTCATCTATGAACTCAGGACTACAAATTCGTAAAGCTCTCAAAAACATTGATGAGAAAACAGACAGTTTGACTCTATCTTGATGCGAGGAATAATAGTGGACATAGGAACAGTTATTTGTAGGTTTTCTGTAAATTTTAAATTTGAATTCATTATTACCCTTAATAATTAAAACATCTAGAAAAGGCAATGAGTTATTTTCTTCAAACTCAACAGTAAAGTTTATAGAATGGGCTAAGCTATTTAATTTTCCAAGAAAATGGTGTATATCTACATTTTTGGGCATAAGACACAAAATATCATCAACATATCTGAACCATTTAGCTCTATTAGGGAGGATTGTGTTAAGCAACCTTGTTTCAAAAAATTTGCAAAGGACCTGTTCAAGTTGGCTCGCCGAGCGTCACGTGTTTAACCGTTGTGGGATCTGATAGTGAGGTGCTGGCCGACCCCTTATATAGCTTCCTTGGATGCTTCACTTTCATAGTTCCTTGATAATGTGAGTAGTCACGAAAGCGCTTGGAATTTCTCTATTCTTTCAGAGTGGTTATTTTGCATATTTTGAAATCACCTGTTTACTGTGATCTTATTGCATTAATGGATACCACACGACTCTTCAGAATGTTCTCGATAAGCTTTCCTAATCATATATCTTTTGTTTCACAGTTTTCTTCTGCACTGATCAAGTCCCACAAGTTAAAAATTCGACTTAATTTTTTAAAAAATTGTTTAAATGAACAAGTTCTGCCCAAGTCTCTTTTACCCAATAGACTCCTTGACATGAGAGATCGTCCTTTTGATGATTTTATGAGAATTATTCTTCAGAAACATATTGAAATAACTAAAATACAGGAGAAGGAAGCATTCAAAATATTGAGAAACAAAAAATACTCTTTTAATCAGGCCATTCCATCAGAATGGAAACACAGTATGTTGGATCATTGCTATAATAAACTCAGAAGAATTTGTAATGAACTCAAGAGCAAACTACAAAGAAAATTAGACATTTTAATTGAAAATAGTGATTGGACAAAGCATGCTAATAACAATTTTGTAATTAACTTATCAGATGAAATTTTAGACAAACATACAACGGCTGCTCTAGGTTTTGGCCTAAGTTTTGCAACTTCAAAAAAACTTAATAATGTTGAAATTGCAAAACGCCTTTTGTAACTTTGAAAAATTTTCTGATTTATCCTCTGATGAAATTAATATTAGTAAAGGAATGGTATACAGCTCTATGTTAAAACCAAACATTCCCAATTGCCCTCAAAGATTCTTTAAGTCTTATGATACACGTAATAACAATAAAAATTTGCGCCTTACTAAAGCAGACAAAATAAATGCAATAGTAATTATGAAAGAAAATGATTACCAAGAAAAAATGAATAATCTCTTAGATGATACTGAAACCTATTCTAAACTTAGAAAAAATCCCCTAGAAACCGTTAACAGCAATTTCAATAAAACAATAAAACTTCTACTGAAAGGCAAAGATGAATTAGTCAAACAATTTACTTCCACTAATCCATCTTTACCTTACATGTATGGACTAATAAAAACACACAAACCAGGGAATCCAGTCAGACCAATTATTAGCTCCATAGGGTCAGTTTCATATAAATTATCCAAATGGCTTGTCGATATTTTGAGCCCTATTGTTGGCAAAATTTCTAACTTTAATGTTAAAAACAACATAGACTTGGTTGATAAATTAAACTCCTTGACTGACTTAAATGATTTTAACATGGTTAGTTTTGATGTTACTTCCTTGTTTACGAAAGTTCCTGTTGATGATTTATTAAGTTTCTTATCTGAAGAACTCGTTAACTATGATTTACCATTGCCAGTTCCTACTATCATTAAACTTATTAAACTTTGCATTGTTGATGCAAAATTTGTATTTAATGATAAGTTTTACACTCAGAAGTTTGGTATGGCAATGGGAAATCCTCTTTCACCTGTTCTTAGTAACCTATACATGGAATTTTTTGAAACAAGGTTGCTTAACACAATCCTCCCTAATAGAGCTAAATGGTTCAGATATGTTGATGATATTTTGTGTCTTATGCCCAAAAATGTAGATATACACCATTTTCTTGGAAAATTAAATAGCTTAGCCCATTCTATAAACTTTACTGTTGAGTTTGAAGAAAATAACTCATTGCCTTTTCTAGATGTTTTAATTATTAAGGGTAATAATGAATTCAAATTTAAAATTTACAGAAAACCTACAAATAACTGTTCCTATGTCCACTATTATTCCTCGCATCAAGATAGAGTCAAACTGTCTGTTTTCTCATCAATGTTTTTGAGAGCTTTACGAATTTGTAGTCCTGAGTTCATAGATGAGGAAATATCCAAAATTTATGAAATAGGTAATGATTTAAAATACCCAAGAAATGTAATTGATAAATCTTTTAAAGTTGCTAGGAACACTTTTTATAATCCAAAAAAGGGCAACCAGCCTTATTCAACTAAAAATATGTTGGTTCTCCCTTACCATGAAAACTTGGTTGATATGCCTTCTCTTCTTAAGACTTTTAATATTAAAGTTGTATTCAAAAATCTTGATACAGTAAAAAAACTTTTGATTAAGAATTCCCCCCAAAATGCTGATGGATGTGTCTATAAGATTCCTTGTAATATTTGCGATAAAGTTTATTACGGTCAAACTGGTAAAAATCTCGAACTAAGATTAAAACAACATAAATATAGCATTAGAACTGGACAAGATTCCAATGCTCTATTTATTCATGTAAGAGATTTTAACCATCCAACTGATTTTCAAAAAGTTGAGAAAGTAGTATCAAGCAAGTCCATGGTCGACAGGAATATAATTGAATCTTGTTTCATAAAAAGCAGTTTTGACAATAATATGAATATTTCCTTTGGTTTATATAAATTAGATCCATTTATAATTAATAGAATTTGGGTAGAATTTAATAATACACTGGACAAATAAATAGCTTGGGGGTGAGTTTTGCAAAGGACCTGTTCAAGTTGGCTCGCCGAGCGTCACGTGTTTAACCGTTGTGGGATCTGATAGTGAGGTGCTGGCCGACCCCTTATATAGCTTCCTTGGGTGCTTCACTTTCATAGTTCCTTGATAATGTGAGTAGTCACGAAAGCGCTTGGAATTTCTCTATTCTTTCAGAGTGGTTGTTTTGCATATTTTGAAATCACCTGTTTACTGTGATCTTATTGCATATATATATATATATATATATATATATATATATATATATATATATATATATATACATTTCCCTGGTCTCTTCCCTTTTGTTTCAGCTGGGTATAGAAAGGAATCAATGCTTCTCTTTGGAGAGCATGAAATCACATCATCGGAGGGTGTCCAACAAGGAGATCCTCTTGCACCATTTCTCTTCTGTATTGCAGTTAGGGAAATCACAGTCAGACTGACCAGCGAGCTAAACATCTGGTTCCTAGATGATGGCACACTAGCAGGTACAAAGGAGTCCCTCCTACATGACCTTACACAGGTAATGACACGGGGACAGGAAATGGGTCTCATCCTGAATCCATCCAAATGTGAAATCATCTCAGTCAGTCAACAAGTGATAAATGCAGTGAGATCAAAACTACCAGGAGCAGCAGTCATTGCCCCCACAAATAGTGTCTTGCTAGGAGCACCTCTGGGAAGCAATGCCATTGACACAATTCTCAGGAAGAAATTGGAAGAGTTAAGGAGAATGGAACAACGAATAGGCAATCTGGACACCCACGATGCCTTGTACCTTCTCACAAAGTGCTTGAGTCTGCCCAGGTTGACATATTTCCTAAGATGTGCACCTTCATATGATAACCCTATACTGCACGAATATGACAGTATTCTGAGGCAGATTTTTACGAAAGTACTTAACCTTACTCTAGAAGACGGGCAGTGGAACCAAGCTACACTTCCAGTCAGACTAGGAGGCATTGGTGTCCGCAAGTCATCACAGATTGCGTTACCTGCTTTTCTGTCCTCGTGTATTGCATCCAGAGAGCTTGTAGCAGCGATTCTCCCTGAACATCTTAGGGACAAGATTGGAGCCCAGGACCAAAAATTCATTGACGGAGCAATGATCTGGGATAATCTAACGGGCTCAGAAACCAGACCTGCTCCCCCCAACAACTACAAACAATCGCACTGGGATGTTCCAATAGTGGAAAATATAGCCTCAACGATGCTTCAGAGTGTGTCAGGGAAGGATAGAGCCCGCCTGCTGGCAGTGAGAGCCCCTCATGCTGGGGACTTTCTGTTGGCTGTTCCCAACTCCAGCCTTGGCACACGCCTCGACCCACAGACCATCCGCATCGGTGTTGCCCTTCGACTTGCCGCCCCTATTCTCGCCGAACACAGGTGTATTTGTGGCAGTGAAGCAGCAGACCTATTCGGGTACCATGGTCTTGTGTGCCGTAAATCCGAGGGAAAGATTGCAAGACATGAGGAGGTTAATAACATTATCAAGAGGAGCCTCACAACAGCTGGATGCCCAGCAGTAAGGGAGCCACCCCAACTATGCAGATCTGACGGCAGCCAGAAGCGTCCAGATGGTATCACCCTTCAAGCCTGGACAGATGGGAAGCAGGTGGTGTGGGACTATACATGTGCATCTACCTTGGCTGATACCTATCTCCAATACACCAGGGAGGAAGGAGGGGCAGCTGCCAGCTTTAGGGAGTCCCAAAAGTCTAGAAAATATGGAGAACTTGCCCATCATTATATGTTTGTTCCCATAGGCTCAGAGACCCTTGGCTCATGGGGAAAGAGTGCATCTAATTTCCTTAAGGAGCTGGGAAAAAGACTCATCAGGGTAACTAGGGATCCCAGGGCAGCTAGTTTTCTGTTCCAGCGGCTCAGTGCGGCTGTTCAAAGGGGTAATGCATGCTGCATTTTGGGCACACGCCCCAGCTCTGAGGAGCTGGATGAGATTTTCGCCTTATAATCGGTGATACACACGTAACAACATGTACCGTATATGCCACCTTTATATCAACAATGTATCTCTTAAATCTTCTGTGCCATATTATGTAATAAAATATTCCTATTGGTAAAAAAAAAAATAGTTTAAAAGATGGGGTGGTAGGGGAAGTGGAATATTCAAATGGCTTCAGGAAGAAATCCAAATATTCTTCCTTGAAGCCTTTTTATCCACTTCTCCGAGGCTATGGGTCCCACAATTTACACCAGAGGTGGACCCCATCTATATATATATATATATATATATATATATATATATATATATATATATATATATATATATATATATATATATATATATATATATATATATATATATATATATATATATATATATATATATATATTTATATATATATATATTTATATATATATATATATATGTGAACATTTATTAATAAACAAAATACATTTACAGAAAAAAACATGAACATGAATACAATGGCACAATGTATCAAAGATGATGAATTTCCTCCAGCTCCTCCGAGGCTGGACGTGAACCAAGTATGCAGCAAGCATTTCCCCTCTGGATGGCGACGCTGAGGCGCTGGAACATGAAAGTGGCTGCCCTGGGGTCCCTGGTGGTGTCGATGAGTCTGGAACCCAATTCTTTAAGGAAACGTGTGGCATTTTTTCCCCATGATCCCAAGGTCTCTGATCCCACTGGGACAAATTGATACTGTTGGCTAATGTCCCTGTACTTGCTGATCTTGTACTCCTCCCTGTGGTCAGCAGCTCCTCCCTGTCGCCCCACACTGTGATGGATATAGGTTTCAGCCAGTGTGGACACACAGGTATAGTCCCATGCTAAGAGCTTGCCATTCTTCCAAGGATAGATGGTGATCCCGTCGGGGCGGTTTGCTGGGTTGTGGGTATTGTTTGCTGCAAGTGATCGTGGCTCCCTCTCGGCAGGGCATCCAGCTGTAGCAAGGGTTCTCTTAATGATGTCGTTGACCTCATTGTGTCTTGCATGCCAGCCCTTGGTTTTGGAACAGTTAAGACCATGTAGACCGTATTGGTCTGCTTGCACTTCGCCGCAAATACACATATATTCTGTGTGAATTGGGGCAGCAAGGCGCAGAGCCACTGCAATACGGAGGGTCTTAGGGTCGAGTCGCGTTCCCATTGCCGATATGGGAACTGTTTGGAGGAAGTCCCCGGAGTGAGGTGCACTCACAGCCTGGAGACGGGCAATCTCCCTATCTGATGTTGCAGCCCTGAGCATGTTGGCAAGCACCTTTTCAGCAATTGGGCTATCCCAGCTTGACTGTTTGTGAGCCAGTGCTGCACTAGGGTTTGGTGCTGGAGCAGCAAGAGTCTCCCATTCGGTGATGGCACTGACATAGCTAGGGTCTTCTATTCCTGCTGAGTCACTGAGGGTGTCAGGAAGAATTTGTCTTATCAACTCGTTTGATGCAATGGAAGAGGATAGGAAAGCTGGTAGAGCAATCTGGGAGGCTCTGCGTACTCCTAGCCCTCCAAGCCTGACCGGAAGTGAGGCTTGCAACCACTGTCCATCGTCAAGGGAAAGATTCAGTACACTCTCTAGCATGGCCTTCAGGAGGGAGTCATATTCCTTGAGTTTTGGACTGCTGAAGGCTAGGGAGCATCTCAGAAAATAGGTAAGTTTTGGGGTTGACAGGCACCTGGTGAGTAGGTAGAAGGCATCGTGTGTGTCAATGTCTTTCATCCTGCTTTCCATCGTCCGGAGGTCTGAGACTTTTTTTCCTAGGATCAGATCGATGGCATTGGACCCAAGAGGAGCACCGAGGAGAGTGCTATTGGCTGGATCAATGGCTCGTGCTCCTGGTAAAACGGTACTAATATTCTGGATCAACTGTTGATTGGTAGAAACTATTTCACATTTGGTGGGGTTTAAAGAGAGTCCCAGGCTTTCTCCCATGTCTTTAATTTTACTGATGTCCTCCAGGAGAGATTCTGTTGTGCCAGCTAGGGTACCGTCGTCCAGGAACCAGATATTGAGCTCGCTGGAGAGTGCCTCCGTGACTTCCTTGATGACCAAACAAAATAGAAAGGGGGCGAGAGGGTCCCCCTGTTGCACGCCCTCACACGAGTCAATTTCATGGTCCCCAAACAATAGTTTGGAAGTCACACTATAACACGATTCTATGAAGGGATAAAGGGAAGGGAAGTTTCTATAAACTGCTTGGAGAGCAGCATCCCTTCTGACTGAGTTGAAAGCATTGGCAAAGTCCAATTTGACCAAGGCTTTTTCATAGGACATGTTTTTGATATATACTCGTGCTGCGTGGGCAGCTGCTTCACAGCCCTGTTGAACGCCGAAACCGAGCTGAGTTGGTTTCAGCATTGCAGCAGCCTCTTGACTCACCCTTCTTACTGCAGCCTTGGCGACTAGGCGCCGAAGGGTGTTACCCACTGCAATGGGCCTGATTCCGCCATCCTTTTTCCGGAGGGCACACAATGAGGCACCAAAGAAAAAGGGTCTGATGGCCTCTGGGACACCGCCAGCCAGGCACAGGTTGGAAAATTTGGTGAGTTCAGACAGCAGCCTCTCTGAAACCTCACCAAGTGCTGGATTGAGTATTTGTTTTAAGTGTTGAGGCCTTAAACCGGTGAAACCTCCTGCTGAACCCTGTGGAAATGACATAGCAGCTTTATACACATCAGCATCCTGTAAGGTTAGATGTTCTTCGCCTGCTGCAATGTCAGGGAGGTCAATGTTGGTACTGGGAGCCCTGGGTGGATGTTTGTCCTTCAGAGCTTGCGCCGTGCTGACGTCCTTGGGAGCGATGGTATCCTCACTGGTTATAAGTCTCAAGGCTCCAATAGTATTACCCTCTTCTATTTTTTTGCTAATTTGGGCTCTGATTTTTGAGGTGTCGGGTGTCCTGTTGTTGGCATTTGCCCGGCGGGTGTTTGTCGCCCTAGGGGGGAGACGGACGAGGTTGTCATCCCTTGGGAATGCATTTATTGCCCTAATAACATGTGTTGCTAGTGACTTGTCCCTCCTTGGTGGGACAGCCAAACAGGCATTGCCAAAAAGCAGCAAGTTATGCCAGGAGCTGTTGTTTGAAGGAGCATCGTTGACTTTCTTCAGAAGGTCAGTGAATTTGCTAGCAGCTTGAGGGCGAGCTGCTTTGGGGATGTGTGTCAGAGTCCTGGTGGATGTTAATTTGATTGCAGATTTGAGGTCCTCTGTAGAGGTGAAGTCACGGTAGCTGTCAGCCCTGTCTGCTGGGGGAGGCTGTTGGTTGTTCTCATTTGGAGCTCTCCTGGAACCTAGGCATCTATTGTGTGCACGGATATATATATATATATATATATATATATATATATATATATATATATTTCTATATATATATATATATATATATATATATATATATATATATATATATATATATATATATATATATATATATATATATATATATGTCGTGCCGAATATGTAAAACTGGTCAATTAGCAAGAACTCATTTAAAATTAAGTCCTTTCTAAAATTTTCTCTTATACGTTTAAAGGTATATTTTTTTCATTAATGTTGATGCAAAAAAATTTTATTTTGCTCCAAAAGAATCTTAGAAAACTTACCTAACCTTATTATAACAAGAACAATTTATTTTAGCCTAACCCAACTAAATATATTTTAGATTTGTTTACGATAATTTAATACTAAACAAACACAGTGAAATATATTTTTTTCGTTAGGTTCAGAATGATTTTGGCGAAAATCCATATACACAATATTATATTCATTACCATGATCTACCTCCTCAAACACCTTAGTGAAAAAAGTTAGTAAATTCGTAAGACAGGAACGCCCCTTTGTAAAACCGTGTTGAGATTCATTAATCAATCTGTGCCTGTCAAGATGGCTACGATTTGCTTCGGCAGTTATTGATTCCATAAATTTTCCCACTATGGAGGTAAGGCTTATTGGTCTATAGTTCGAAGCTAAGGACCTGTCACCAGCCTCGTAAATAGGTATTACATTTGCCATTTTCCACTTATCAGGCACTATGCCAGTTTGTAGTGATATGTTAAAAAGATTAGCCAAAGGTATGCTACGTTCCTCTTTACATTCCTTTAACACCCTTGCAAACAGTTCATAAGGGCCTGGGGATTTGTTAGGGTTTAGTTTCTCTATCTGTCTGAGGACCATGTCACTAGTTACCGCAATCATACGTAGTTTGTTATTCTGTTCTACATAATCTATTATTTCAGGAATATCTCTAGTATTTTCCTGGGTGAAAACTGAGAGGAAGTAGGTATTGAGAATTTCACACATATCTTTAACACTGTCAGTGATCTGACCAGAGTTACTCTTAATTGGGCCAATCTTGTCCCTAATCTTACTTCAGTATACCTGAAAGAACCCTTTTGGGTTAGTCTTTGAATCCCTTGCGACCTTAGCCTCATAATCCCTTTTTGCTTTTCTTAATCCTTTCTTTATTTCTCTCTTTAATTGAATATATTGATTTCTTAACTGCCCATCCTCTCTTTTGATACGCCTATATATGCCTCTCTTTTGACCAATGAGATGTTTAATCTATTGTTCATCCATTTGGGATCATTTTCGTTAGATCTAATTTCCCTACTCGGAACAAAAGTTGTCTGGGCAGCTAGAACTATGCTCTGAAAAACATCATATTGGCAACCAAGATCACCTACCTGACCCATAGTCAGGACATCCCAATTTAGCCCACCCAGGTAATTTTTCAGTCCCATGAAGGCGGCCAAGCGAGAATCTGGGACAGAGATTTGATTTGCAGTTATCTGGGTAATTCCATGATATATTGAAACTAAGCGATTTGTGATCACTTTCCCCAAGCTCATCATTAACCTCAAGATTATTAATTAGTTAATATTTGTTAGCAAGAACCAAGTCAATCAGATTGTTTCCTTTAGTTGGTTCTGTCACAACCTGTTCTAAAAAGCAATCCTGAACCGTATCAAGAAAGTCACTAGACTCAAGATTTCCTGTCATATTGTTCCAATCAATTTGTCTAAGGTTAAAATCTCCCATTATCACAACATTTTCATATCTAGATGCCTTATGAATTTCGTCCCATAACAGCTTACTGCACTCCCTATCAAGGTTAGGGGGCCTATAAATCACACCCAAAATTAATTTGTCACGTCCCTTGAGAAACTGTAGGCAAACCGATTCTGTGTTCGATGTTTCTAATCTTATATCATGTCTAAGACAACAATTTAAATTTTCTCTGACATACATCGCCATTCCACCACCCTTCCTGTTGACCCTATCAGTGTGGAATAGTTTATAACCTTGTATGTTGCATTCAGAAGCCATTTCTCTATCTTTCAGGTTGAACCAGGTCTCTGTTATACCAATAATATCTATATTACCTACACTTGTAAGTAATCTTAGCTCGTTTATCTTATTTCTTAAACTCCTACTATTTGTATAGTAAACCTTAAGGGAGCTAGTCACTCGTTGCCCTCTACTATCTCTCTTTGTTGATCAATTGATTTGCCATTACTAGCAACTTTATTTTGAATATTGTCTTTTATACATATCCCTGAGGTATCCCGGTAATAACTTCTGCTTTTAACCTTAATGCTGCAGCCTGATTGTTTCCCACAAACACCCATACCTCTATAATCTATCAGTTTAAATTCCTAGACAAGTCATCAATTACTCTCTCAATTGAATTGGCTAATGCAACCACTCCATCCCCAGAGAGATGAACCCCATCCCTTCCATACATATCACGTTTGCCAAAGAATAGGTCCCAGTTATCAATGAATGGGATTGCAAGTTCCTTGCAGTACCTGTCTAGCCAGCAATTTATACCAATTGCCTTAGACTTCCATTCATTGCCCACTCCCTTTTTAGGCAAGATGCTACATATGACTGGGATCCCTCCCTTAGACCTAACTTCTTCTATGGCTAACCTGTACTTATCCAGCAGCTCCTCTCTCCTGCCCTTCCCAATGTCATTACTCCCAGCACTAAGACAGATAATGTGCTTGTTCCCATAACCTGCTGACTATGTCACCAACACCAGCTCCAGGAAGGCACACTCTCTGTCTGACCTTTCAGTCTCTGTTACAAAATGCACGGTCCATATATCTTACCTGAGAATAGCCTACTATTAAAATATTCTTCCCTTGATTAACAGGGGAATCAGTGGTACCTTCAACCTCACTAACCACTGAAGTACACTCGTCTTGGAGAACAGAGAATCGATTTCCTACCTTCTCATCTTCCTATTAACTCTCCTCATCTTCCTTCTTTCTGAACTGTGAACCACTTGCCACTTGAAGCGGCTGCCACTCTCACTGCTGGTGACCATTCCTTCCTTACCAGCTAAATCCTTCTCACAGTCGCTCCCAAACTCATCTATGTGAAGCTTCAGCTTCCTATTTTCCTCCTGAAGAAGTAGAATCTCCTTCTTCAACACTTGAACCTGAAATTCTAAAACACTACAACAAGCCATGGTGCTTGGTAACAGCCCACGCTAACTCACATAGCTTGAGTGTTGCATGTAACATAGCCTGGGTGCTACATGTAACATAGCCTGCGTGTTGCATGTAATATAGCCTGGGTGCTACATGTAACATAGCCTATTTGTTACATATAACATAGCCTGGGTGCTACATGTAACACTAGCTGCTACATGTAATATAGCCTGGGTGTTGTATGTAACATAGCCTGGGTGTTGCATGAAACATAGTCAGGGCTCTGTATATAACATAGCTAGGCTCTGTACGTAACATAGCTAGGCTCTTTAAGTAACATAGCAAGATTCTGTACGTAACATAGCCAGACTCTGTACGTAACATAACCATGGCACTGTACGTAACATACCCAGAGCTCTGTACATAACATAGCTAGGCTTTGTACGTAATATAGCTAGGCTTTGTACGTAACATAGCCAGACTCTGTACATAACATAGCCAGACTCTGTTCGTAACATAGGCTCTGCACGTAACATATCCAGGGCTCTGTACGTAACATAGCCAGGGATCTGTACGTATAATAGCTAAGGTTCTGTACGTAGCATAGGGCATTGTACGTAACACAAACAATGCTGTGTACGTCTCACAGCCATGGCCCTGTACGTATCATAGCCAGGGCTCTGTACGTAGCATTAATCAGGGTTCTGTACGTAACATAGCCAAGTTCTGTACGTAACATAGCCAGGATCTGTACGTAACATAGCCAGGATCTGCATGTAACACAGACGTCACAAAAGCTTATACTAACACCAAAGTGAAATTTACATACCTATTTTCTTACTGTATTTTTGTAAATAACAAAATTCAATTTCAATTTGTATGTATATGTCAGTTCTTGTTAGTAGAGAGAGAGAGAGAGAGAGAGAGAGAGAGAGAGAGAGAGAGAGAGAGAGAGAGAGAGAGAGAGAGAGAGATAGAGAGAGAGAGAGAGAGAGAGAGAGAGAGAGAGAGAGAGAGAGAGAGAGAGAAAGGAGAAAGAGAGTGAGAAGAGAAATAGAGAGAGAGAGAGGAAAAGAGGGAGAGAGAGAGAGAGAGAGAGAGAGAGAGAGAGAGAGAGAGAGAAGAAGAAGAAGAAGAAGAAGAAGAAAATGAAGCAGAGAAGAGTGAAAATCTGCAACTACAGACCAATGTCACTCCTGTCAGTCACTGGTAAGATTCTTGTGACATCAATCTCACTGCGAATGACGGAGTTTTTCGACGTCCACTCAATTATGATTGTCAATATGGCTTCAGAAAAGGTTACTCTGCTGCTAATCTGCTGTTCAACCTCTCCACTAAGAGGCACCAGTCACTGGGTGAATCCAAAATCTGCTTCCACTAAGAGGCACCAGTCACTGGATGAATCCAAAGTCTGCTTCCGCTAAGAGGCACCAGTCACTGGGTGAATCCAAAGTCTGCTTCCACTAAGAGGCACCAGTCACTGGGTGAATCCAAAGTCTGCTTCCACTAAGAGGCACCAGTCACTGGGTGAAACCAAAGTTAGCTGTGGTAGCACTGGACATTGCTGGTGCTTCCTACCGAGTATGGCACCAGGGACGCTTGACAGAACTGGAAACACTGAGAATTGCAGTGATTACCTTTAAGGAATATCTCTGAGCGTAGTTTTCAATGAGTCAGAGTCAGCAAGACTTGCTTTTGGTGCAAGTGTTCCATCGGGACGTGTGCTTGGTAAATTGTTATGGAATGGCTACTGCAATGATCTTAATCTCATCCCAGAATCCTATGCTTATGCAGATGACTGTACTCTGACATTTATTTATCCACCTGCTCTAAGTTACACTAATCACCAGCTTACGGTTATGTCAGCCTGGCTTAAACGATGGGAGGTTAACATTTGCTCTTGAGGAAACACAAATGATGGTGGTCTCTAGGTATCATGGTGGTAGTGTTGGAGCAGTGGTAAGAATGAATGGGAGAGTGTTGGTACCTGGGAAAGAAGTTGATATCTCTGAAGTGAAATTTTACTCCAAACTGACCATGAAGAACCACGTTATAAATCTTGCAAACAAGGCTACGAAGAAACTTACAGCACTTCGACGTATCTTCCATCTGTTCCGCAGTAGAGGTTGCAAGATTCTATACAAGGCAGAAGTACTCTCACACCTTTAGTATGCTCCACTTTCTTGGAATGCCTACCCTCCTTGTCATCTAAGACTTCTTGACAGAATAGAGAGCAGAGCAAGACGGTTTATCTCTCGCCTGGACCCAGCCTGGATAGATCTGTCATTTCAGCAGATCCTTCAACACAGGAGGGATGTGAGTGGCCTTACTGTTATGTACAAGGCCAATACACAACTAGATGGGCAGCAAGCAGCAACTTCACTCTGTATCCTTCTAAGATCATTAATTCTTAGGATGACTCGAGTCTGGAACATGTTCGTACAGTATAATGATATCAGTAAAATAAAGCCAGTCGAACAATTGAAGTCACTGGCCCACAGATGGCTCCAACTTCATCCTGCCCCATACCTGTATGTTTCAATGACAGTAGATAGGCTTTTGAATGAGATGTTGTAGGTAACAGCTCTTAGCTTGCAAATAAGTTAGGAATCATTAAAACCTTGTAAAACCCTGTGAAAAGAAGAGAATAAACGACCACACACACACACACATACACACATACACACACACACACACACACACACACACACACACACACACACACACACACACACACACACACACACACACACGAGTCCGAGCCAGGAGCTCGGACTCGACCCCTGCAACCTCAACTAGGTGAGTACACACACACACACACATACACACACACAAGGAGAGACTTGACCTAGCAGCGATCAGCGAAGAGGCCATGGACCAGGCTCGTCTGGTGATAGCCTGGTCAACCAGGCTGTTGCTGAGGGAGGCCCGCAGCCCCGCACATCGCATCCTGGTAAAGATACTTGTCCAGTTTCCTCTTGAAGACTTCTACACTTGTTCCAGCAGTGTTTCTGATATCTTCTGGTAAGATAAATAATCTGGGGCCACGGATGGTGATACAATGTTCCTTTATTGTGCCAACTGTACCCTTGCTTTTCACTGGTTTATTTTGCACTTCCTCCCATATCTCTCTCTCCAGTTGTTGTTATGACAGTGTGCAGATTTGGGACAAGGCCCATGTGTACTTTCCAGGTTATATTATCATGTATCTCTCTCTTACACTTAAGCGAGTACATATTTAAATCTTCCTCCTGTAATTTAAATGCTTTACTGGCTCTATGCGGGCCGTAAACAATCTCTGTATTTGTTGCAGCTCTGATATTTCTCCTGCCCTGAATGGGGCTATCAACAATGAACAAATGAAGGAGTACTTGCGATTTATAACGTGTCACCATTGGCATTATTTCTCTTGTTCTGAAAGTTCTTTTTACCCACCCCGTCATCCTCCTGGCTGTCGTGACCTTTGTCTTATTGTGTTCTTTGAAGGAAAGGTCAGCTGATATAAATATTCGTAAGTCTTTCACGTGTTCCTTTCGTTCTATTTGGCGATTCTCATTCTTTCCATAACTAAGAAGTTGGAGCTTATCACCACTGAACGGCATGTTGTTCTCCACTGCCCACTGGAAAACGCTAATTATATCTTCTTGAATTTTTTCAGTATCTTTTACTGTTGTGACTTTCATGCTAATTTTAGTGTTATCTGCAAATCATGATGCAAACCTGTGACCGGTGTTTATATCTATGTTTGCTATGAGGATGAGAAACAGCAAAGGTATCAGGACAGTGCCTTCGGGAATTGAGTTTTTCACCTCGCTGATGCTGGATTTTGCTGTTTTCTACTACTTTTTGTATTCTGTGTGTTAGAAACCCACAAATTCATCTGCCTATCTTCCCCGTAATGTCTATGGCCCTTATTTATGTCCAACTACCCCATGATCACATTTGTAAAATACCTTTACAAAGTCTGTGCCTCCGTAATTCTGTCATAGTGGTTCAGCAGCTGTGACAAGCATGATCGTCCTGCTCTAAAACCATGCTGGGTGTGCTGTTCCATGAAATTTGTAAAGTGCCATCTCACCACTTTCGAAGATTTTTATGGTGTAGAAAGTTATGGCTACTGGTCTGTAATTTTTAACAAGTTCTCTACTACCTCCCATATGCAAAGGAACTATGTCTGACTCCAGAGAATACTGAGGGCTCTTGCTGGTGGTATTTTGCACTTTTTTTTTTTATAAATAAGGCATTCAGTGAATCTGGTCCAAGTGCTGAGTGGGTGGGCATGATTTAAATTTCTCTTTCGAAATCTATGAGATCGGTAATATATCAGGTGGTCTGCGCCGCGTTCCGCTGGAGTGAAAAATATTTCTGCATTCTCTACCTTGCTGTCGTTTATTGGGCTGCTGAACATAGACTCATACTGTTCCTTTAGAATTCGCTCATTTCCTGCTCATCGTCGGTATACGAGTCTCCTCTCATTAATGATCCGATTCTACTTAGATTTTGAATATGAATTAAAATATTTTTACTTCTTCTGTTTGATATGACATAGTAAGTTTTTGTTCTAAATCAATTATATCTCTGATAAGACTTATTTCCTTTGTTGCGACGCGGTTATATTTTTAAGCAATTCGGTAACCCGCTTTATTCTTTTGTACCATCTCCTACGCTCTCTCTCTCTATATCTGCTCTTCTCTTGGGTTTCTTCAATCGTACGTATTTAGTGCAGGCTTTATATGCTTCTGTATTCAGCTTCGCGAGAGAGACACGAGTGGTCGTGTCTCTTTCGTAGGACATGTATGATATTTCTGGATTTATTTTGACCCAGTCAATCCTATGATTGTTGAAGTTAAACTTACTGAACATCCCGTTTCTTACATTAGTTCTGTAATTCCCTAACCCTGAGTTTATACTCATTGGTACTTCTATGATGTTGTGGTCAGAGTAAATTGTTATATCTCTGATTAGTTTCTCGTTGTTTGTGAATATCAAATCCAGGGTATTTTAATTTCAAGTGGGATCAATTATCTACTGGTTCAACAAGTACTTTTCGCGAAGCCTTGTTAATTTCCTGATATGTACCTGTTGAGTCAAAGGGGCTTCCCGGAGATACTTCTAGTATAACATTGTAATGAGCCATCTTCCATTTTACATGTGGGAGATTAAAATCTCCAAGGAGGATATTTGGTGAGAGATTTTCTAGCTTATCAAGATAGCTATCTATCTTCCTTAACTGATCAGTGAATCCCTCAGCCGTTGCTGATGGTGGTTTATATACTAGGATACTTACCAAATTCCTTTTTTCATCTTTAATACCTAGAATTTCTACTGCATCATTCGAAGAATTCAGCATTTCTGTGTAACAGAAAGTTTCTCATAGAGTCCTACTCATCCCTGTGACCTATTGATTCTATCACATCGATACGTGTTATAGTTTTCCATCTCCCCGTCCAAAACATCACTTATGTGTGTTCTGTAAATGTTCCAAACATGGCATTCACTTCTGAGAGAAGGCCAGTTATATAACTTTGTCGTTTTTATTTGATTTCAAACCGTGAATGTTTGCGAAGAAGAAGCTGGATTTACCATTTGGGATGTTTTGTTTCGCTGGTTTGACCCATGGTGTTCATACCCCTGATTGCTCCCAGTACTGGCTGGGCCAGCAGCTGTGACTCGACCCTTGCAACCACATACAGATGAGTACACACACACATACACAGGGAAACTGGAGAGAAACATATTGACTCAGGAAGAGGAGGCAGGAAGGAAGACCCAGCACTGAGTGATGCGAGAGGTTTACATAGAGAGGCGGAGCAGAGAATGGAAGATGACTTAACTGAGGTGAATGATGGGAAAGAGGAGACAGACACTGAGGAAGTGGGAAGAGTAAGAGGGACGGAGCCTCTCCGGCACAATGAAAACAAGATGAGGCGACGTAAAAATAATACGAGAAACAGCGAAGCTGTTATAAATGAAGAGACGCAAAGGACAAATTGAAGAATGAAACACTTGTGCAACATCTGGAAATATTTGTTGAAGAAACGTTCCGCTAGCCAGCGGCTTCTTCAGTCCAATATAGAGGAAAACGGAAAAAGATGAGAAAGAGAATGAGCTAATCAGTCGCTAAGGGACTGATTATCTCATTCTCCTTCTCATCTTTCTCCGTTTTTCTCTGTATTGAACCTAAGAAGCCGCTGCCTGGCAAAACTTTTCTTCAATAAAGATTTCCAATTGTTGCAAAAGTGACTCAGTCCACAATGGACCATGTCTCGAACAGCAAAGTGAAAAATCTTTAGTGATTTTTGAAATACAGGAGCAACAAGGAGAGACAAGAAGCGAACGAAGGAGACGAAAACAAAAGGAGACAAGTTCAGAGAGTCCAGAGAAAATGAGAAGACAATGTGTTTCGGATTGGGACTGTCCAAAAGAGAACGATGATATCCCGGAATGTGATTTTTCATTCAGAAACGATAAAGCGTCTGGCTTTTAACAGTAAGCCTGGTCTTGAAAAGGGCACGAGGGTGTTGACCCCCCGAAACGCCCTCCAGGTATCCAGGTAAGTGAAAAACTGAAAACTGGGGAAAAAGGTGCAACAAGAAGAAATGTACAAAGGGATCGAACAGACAGAAATTACCATGAACGGCAAGAGTGAGGACACCCAGAGTATCAAAAACTAGCAACCATCAACAGAGGAGACCCAGAGTATCAAGAACCCAAAGTATCAAGAACTAGCAACCATCAACAGAGGACACCCAGAGTATCAATAACTAGCAACCATCAATAGAGGACACCAAGAGTATCAAGAACTAGCAACCATCAACAGAGGACACCCAGAGTATCAAGAACTAGCAACCATAAACAGAGGAGACCCAGAGTATCAAGAACTAGCAACCATCAACAGAGGAGACCCATAGTATCAAGAACTAGCATCCATCAACAGAGGACACCCAGAGTATCAAAAACTAGCAACCATCAACAGAGGAGACCCAGAGTATCAAGAACTAGCAACCATCAACAGAGGACACCCAGAGTATCAAGAACTAGCAACCATCAACAGAGAACACACAGAGTATCAAGAACTAGCAACCATCAACAGAGGACCCCTAGAGTATCAAGAACTAGCAACCATCAACAGAGGAGACCCAGACCATCAAGAACTAGCAACCATCAACAGAGGACACCCAGATTATCAAGAACTAGCAACCATCAACAGACGACACCCAGAGTATCAAGAACTAGCAACCATAAACAGAGGAAACCCAGAGTATCAAGAACTAGCAACCATCAACAGAGGAGACCCAGAGTATCAATAACTAGCAACCATCAATATAGGACACCCAGAGTATCAAGAACTAGCAACCATCAACAGAGGACACCCAGAGTATCAAGAACTAGCAACCATCAACAGAGGAAACCCAAAGTATCAAGAACTAGCAACCATCAACAGAGGACACCCAGAGTATCAATAACTAGCAACCATCAATAGAGGACACCCAGAGTATCAAGAACTAGCAACCATCAACAGAGGACACCCAGAGTATCAAGAACTAGCAACCATAAACAGAGGAGACCCAGAGTATCAAGAACTAGCAACCATCAACAGAGGAGACCCAGAGTATCAAGAACTAGCAACCATCAACAGAGAACACCAAGAGTATCAAGAACTAACAACCATCAACAGAGGACACCCAGAGTATCAAGAACTAGCAACCATCAACAGAGAACACCCAGAGTATCAAGAACTAGCAACCATCAACAGAGGACACCCAGAGTATCAAGAACTAGCAACCATCAACAGAGGACACCCAAAGTATCAAGAACTAGCAACCCTCAACAGAAAAGACCCAGAGTATCAACAACTAGCAACCATCAACAGAGGACACCTAGAGTATCAAGAACTAGCAACCATCAACAGAGGACACCCAGAGTATCAAGAACTAGCAACCATCAACACAGAACACACAGAGTATCAAGAACTAACAACCATCAACAGAGGACACCCAGAGTATCAAGAACTAGCAACCATTAACAGAGGACACCCAGAGTATAAAGAACTAGCAACCATCAACAGAGGACACCCAGAGTATCAAGAACTAGCAACCATCAACAGAGAACACACAGAGTATAAAGAACTAGCAACCATCAACAGAGAACACCCAGAGTATCAAGAACTAGCAACCATCAACAGAGGACACCCAGAGTATCAAGAACTAGCAACCATCAACAGAGAACACACAGAGTATCAAGAACCAGCAACAATCAACAGAGGACACCAAGAGTATCAAGAACTAGCAACTATCAACAGAGGACACCCAGAGTATCAAGAACTAGCAACCATCAACAGAGAACACACAGAGTATCAAGAACTAGCAACCATCAACAGAGAGCACCAAGAGTATCAAGAACTAACAACCATCAACAGAGGACACCCAGAGTATCAAGAACTAGCAACCATCAACAGAGGACACCCAGAGTATCAAGAACTAGCAACCATCAACAGAGGACACCCAGAGTATCAAGAACTAGCAACCATCAACAGAGAACACACAGAGTATCAAGAACTAGCAACCATCAACAGAGAACACAAAGAGTATCAAGAACTAGCAACCATCAACAGAGGACACCCAGAGTATCAAGAACTAGCAACCCTCAATAGAGAAGACCCAGAGTATCAAGAACTAGCAACCATCAACAGAGGACACCTAGAGTATCAAGAACTAGCAACAATCAACAGAGGACACCCAGAGTATCAAGAACTAGTAACCATCAACAGAGAACACCAAGAGTATCAAAAACTAGCAACCATCAAGAGAGGACACCAAGAGTATCAAGAACTAGCAACAATCAACAGAGGACACCCAGAGTATCAAGAACTAGCAACTATCAACAGAGAACACCAAGAGTATCAAGAAACAGCAACCATCAAGAGAGGACACCCAGAGTATCAAGAATTAGCAACCATCAAGAGAGGACACCCAGAGTATCAAGAACTAGCAACCGTCGTCAGAGAAGACCCAGAGTATCAAGAACTAGCAACCATCAACAGAAGACACCAAGAGTATCAAGAACTAGCAACCATCAACAGAGGACACCCATAGTATCAAGAACCAGCAACCATCAACAGAGGACACCCAGAGCATCAAGAACTAGCAATCATCAACAGAGGACACCCAGAGTATCAAGAACTAGCAACCATAAACAAAGGACACCCAGAGTATCAAGAACTAGCAACCATCAACAGAGGACACCCAGAGTATCAACAACTAGCAACCGTCAATAGAGGACCCAAGAGTATCAAGAACTAGCAACCATCAGCACAGGAGACCCAGAGTATCAAGAACTAGCAACCATCAACAGAGAGCACCAAGAGTATCAAGAACTAGCAACCATCAACAGAGGACACCCAGAGTATCAAGAACTAGCAACCATCAACAGAGAACAATAAGAGTATCAAGAACTAGCAACTATCAACAGAGAACACCAAGATTACCAAGAACCAGCAACCATCAAGAGAGGACACCCAGAGTATCAAGAACTAGCAACCATCAAGAGAGGACACCCAGAGTATCAAGAACTAGCAACCGTCATCAGAGAATACCCAGAGTATCTAGAACTTGCAACCATCAACAGAGGACACCAAGAGTATCAAGAACTAGCAACCATCAACAGAGGACACCCATAGTATTAAGAACCAGCAACCATCAACAGAGGTCACCCAGAGTATCAAAAACTAGCAATCATCAACAGAGGACACCCAGAGTATCAAGAACTAGCAACCATAAACAGAGGACACCCAGAGTATCAAGAACTAGCAACCATCAACAGAGGACACCCAGAGTATCAACAACTAGCAACCGTCAATAGAGGACCCAAGAGTATCAAGAACTAGCAACCATCAACAGAGAACACCAAGAGTATCAAAAACTAGCAACCATCAAGAGAGGACACCAAGAGTATCAAGAACTAGCAACAATCAACAGAGGGCACCCAGAGTATCAAAAACTAGCAACCATCAACAGAGGACACCCAGAGTATCAAGAACTAGCAACTATCAACAGAGAACACCAAGAGTATCAAGAAACAGCAACCATCAAGAGAGGACACCCAGAGTATCAAGAATTAGCAACCATCAAGAGAGGACACCCAGAGTATCAAGAACTAGCAACCGTCATCAGAGAAGACCCAGAGTATCAAGAACTAGCAACCATCAACAGAAGACACCAAGAGTATCAAGAACTAGCAACCATCAACAGAGGACACCCATAGTATCAAGAACCAGCAACCATCAACAGAGGACACCCAGAGCATCAAGAACTAGCAATCATCAACAGAGGACACCCAGAGTATCAAGAACTAGCAACCATAAACAAAGGACACCCAGAGTATCAAGAACTAGCAACCATCAGCAGAGGACACCCAGAGTATCAACAACTAGCAACCGTCAATAGAGGACCCAAGAGTATCAAGAACTAGCAACCATCAGCACAGGAGACCCAGAGTATCAAGAACTAGCAACCATCAACAGAGAGCACCAAGAGTATCAAGAACTAGCAACCATCAACAGAGGACACCCAGAGTATCAAGAACTAGCAACCATCAACAGAGAACAATAAGAGTATCAAGAACTAGCAACTATCAACAGAGAACACCAAGATTACCAAGAACCAGCAACCATCAAGAGAGGACACCCAGAGTATCAAGAACTAGCAACCATCAAGAGAGGACACCCAGAGTATCAAGAACTAGCAACCGTCATCAGAGAATACCCAGAGTATCTAGAACTTGCAACCATCAACAGAGGACACCAAGAGTATCAAGAACTAGCAACCATCAACAGAGGACACCCATAGTATTAAGAACCAGCAACCATCAACAGAGGACACCCAGAGTATCAAAAACTAGCAATCATCAACAGAGGACACCCAGAGTATCAAGAACTAGCAACCATAAACAGAGGACACCCAGAGTATCAAGAACTAGCAACCATCAACAGAGGATACCCAGAGTATCAACAACTAGCAACCGTCAATAGAGGACCCAAGAGTATCAAGAACTAGCAACCATCAGCACAGGAGACCCAGAGTATCAAGAACTAGCAACCATCAACAGAGAGCACCAAGAGTATCAAGAACTAGCAACCATCAACAGAGAGCACCAAGAGTATCAAGAACTAGCAACCATCAACAGAGGACACCCAGAGTATCAAGAACTAGCAACCACCAACATAGGACACCCAGAGTGTCAAGAACTAGCAACCATCAACAGAGGACACCCAGAGTATCAAGAGCTAGCAACCATCAACAGAGGACACCCAGAGTATCAAGAACTAGTAACCACCAACAGAGGACACTAAGAGTATCAAGAACTAGCAACCATCAACAGATGACATGCAGAGTATCAATGACTAGCAACCATCATCAGAGGACTTAAGAGTATCAAGAACTAGCAACCATCAACAGAGGACACCCAGAGTATCAAGAACTAGCAACTATCAACAGAGGACAGGCAGAGTATCAAGAACTAGCAACCATCAACAGAGGACAACCAGAGTATCAAGAACTAGCAACCATCAACAGAGCACAACAAGAGTATCAAGAACTAGCAACCATCAACAGAGGACAACCAGAGTATCAAGAACTAGCAACCATCAACAGAGCACAACAAGGGTATCAAGAACTAGCAACCATCAACCAGGTGAGGACACATAGAGACCCAAGAACTAGCAACCATCAACCAAGCAAGAACATCCAGAGAATCAGAGCAAGCAACCAGCAACCAAGTGTAGAAAACAGCAGTGCCCTTTATCCCCTTATCTTCCATTATTTCTAATGTAAACAACAATAATGGCCCTTCTAATTTCTTCTGTTCTTCGTCTTGCACCCACTCCCACTCTCAATCCCACTCCCACTCTCAATCCCACTCCCACTCTCACTTTCACTCCCCTTTGTATTCCCTTATATACTCCTCTCCCTCTTCACACCAACTCATTCCTGTCCCTTTGTCTCTCATTTTATCATCACTATTCCCCTCTCTCCCATTCGAATTTCATCCAGAATGCAGTTCAAATACCATTCAGAAAGCAGTCCAAATGGACTCAGAGTGTGGTATACAAATGCAGCTGGTATCACCAACAAAATTGGTAAATTAAGGACAGAGATGACTAGGAGCATCCGGTTATTATAGCTATTACAGAGACAAAATATTCTGGAGTGTTAACCAATGCATTTTTTCCAAGAGGTGCATCTCATAGTGAGAAGAGAAAGAAAGATCAGAGGAGGTGGTGGGGTTGCATTAATGGTAGGGAATCAGTGGAGGTTTTAGGAGATAAGAAACATGAACACTGAAACTTCAATGCTACTTAGTGGGTCTAGTTAATGGTCAAAGTCGCACCGAGACATCGTCATAAGAAACCATACCCCCGGCCGGGATTGAACCCGCGGTCATAGAGTTTGTTTGCAATCGTGTCATTACGATTTCTTGAGTCATCGTCATAAGTTTCATTCTCATATGTACGGGCTATTCGTGTATTATTCCAGTCACGGTATTGTGCCTTTTTATTCTCTATTTGATGCGAGAAATAACTCTTGGGGAATCAAAGGTAGTGGTTTATAACCTCACTTAGCAACAGAAAGCTGAGGCAGCACTAGTTTTATTGGTGCACAACTAATTGTGTGCATATTTTAAGAAAAAGAGGATAAATAAGTATACACGATATGATGTAGGGCGAAATGACAGTAGTTTGTTGGATTATGTATTGGTAGATAAAAGACTGTTGAGTAGACTTCAGGATGTACATGTTTATAGAGGGGCCACAGATATATCAGATCACTTTCTAGTTGTAGCTACACTGAGAGTAAAAGGTAGATGGGATACAAGGAGAATAGAAGCATCAGGGAAGAGAGAGGTGAAGGTTTATAAACTAAAAGAGGAGGCAGTTAGGGTAAGATATAAACAGCTATTGGAGGATAGATGGGCTAATGAGAGCATAGGCAATGGGGTCGAAGAGGTATGGGGTAGGTTTAAAAATGTAGTGTTAGAGTGTTCAGCAGAAGTTTGTGGTTACAGGAAAGTGGGTGCAGGAGGGAAGAGGAGCGATTGGTGGAATGATGATGTAAAGAGAGTAGTAAGGGAGAAAAAGTTAGCATATGAGAAGTTTTTACAAAGTAGAAGTGATGCAAGGAGGGAAGAGTATATGGAGAAAAAGAGAGAAGTTAAGAGAGTGGTGAAGCAATGTAAAAAGAGAGCAAATGAGAGAGTGGGTGAGATGTTATCAACAAATTTTGTTGAAAATAAGAAAAAGTTTTGGAGTGAGATTAACAAGTTAAGAAAGCCTAGAGAACAAATGGATTTGTCAGTTAAAAATAGGAGAGGAGAGTTATTAAATGGAGAGTTAGAGGTATTGGGAAGATGGAAGGAATATTTTGAGGAATTGTTAAATGTTGATGAAGATAGGGAAGCTGTGATTTCGTGTATAGGGCAAGGAGGAATAACATCTTGTAGGAGTGAGGAAGAGCCAGTTGTGAGTGTGGGGGAAGTTCGTGAGGCAGTAGGCAAAATGAAAGGGGGTAAGGCAGCCGGGATTGATGGGATAAAGATAGAAATGTTAAAAGCAGGTGGGGATATAGTTTTGGAGTGGTTGGTGCAATTATTTAATAAATGTATGGAAGAGGGTAAGGTACCTAGGGATTGGCAGAGAGCATGCATAGTTCCTTTGTATAAAGGCAAAGGGGATAAAAGAGAGTGCAAAAATTATAGGGGGATAAGTCTGTTGAGTGTACCTGGTAAAGTGTATGGTAGAGTTATAATTGAAAGAATTAAGAGTAAGACGGAGAATAGGATAGCAGATGAACAAGGAGGCTTTAGGAAAGGTAGGGGGTGTGTGGACCAGGTGTTTACAGTGAAACATATAAGTGAACAGTATTTAGATAAGGCTAAAGAGGTCTTTGTGGCATTTATGGATTTGGAAAAGGCATATGACAGGGTGGATAGGGGGGCAATGTGGCAGATGTTGCAAGTGTATGGTGTAGGAGGTAGGTTACTGAAAGCAGTGAAGAGTTTTTACGAGGATAGTGAGGCTCAAGTTAGAGTATGTAGGAAAGAAGGAAATTTTTTCCCAGTAAAGGTAGGCCTTAGACAAGGATGTGTGATGTCACCGTGGTTGTTTAATATATTTATAGATGGGGTTGTAAGAGAAGTAAATGCGAGGGTCTTGGCAAGAGGCGTGGAGTTAAAAGACAAAGAATCACACACAAAGTGGGAGTTGTCACAGCTGCTCTTTGCTGATGACACTGTGCTCTTGGGAGATTCTGAAGAGAAGTTGCAGAGATTGGTGGATGAATTTGGTAGGGTGTGCAAAAGAAGAAAATTAAAGGTGAATACAGGAAAGAGTAAGGTTATGAGGATAACAAAAAGATTAGGTGATGAAAGATTGAATATCAGATTGGAGGGAGAGAGTATGGAGGAGGTGAATGTATTCAGATATTTGGGAGTGGACGTGTCAGCGGATGGGTCTATGAAAGATGAGGTGAATCATAGAATTGATGAGGGAAAAAGAGTGAGTGGTGCACTTAGGAGTCTGTGGAGACAAAGAACTTTGTCCTTGGAGGCAAAGAGGGGAATGTATGAGAGTATAGTTTTACCAACGCTCTTATATGGGTGTGAAGCGTGGGTGATGAATGTTGCAGCGAGGAGAAGGCTGGAGGCAGTGGAGATGTCATGTCTGAGGGCAATGTGTGGTGTGAATATAATGCAGAGAATTCGTAGTTTGGAAGTTAGGAGGAGGTGCGGGATTACCAAAACTGTTGTCCAGAGGGCTGAGGAAGGGTTGTTGAGGTGGTTCGGACATGTAGAGAGAATGGAGCGAAACAGAATGACTTCAAGAGTGTATCAGTCTGTAGTGGAAGGAAGGCGGGGTAGGGGTCGGCCTAGGAAGGGTTGGAGGGAGGGGGTAAAGGAGGTTTTGTGTGCGAGGGGCTTGGACTTCCAGCAGGCATGCGTGAGCGTGTTTGATAGGAGTGAATGGAGACAAATGGTTTTTAATACTTGACGTGCTGTTGGAGTGTGAGCAAAGTAACATTTATGAAGGGATTCAGGGAAACCGGCAGGCCGGACTTGAGTCCTGGAGATGGGAAGTACAGTGCCTGCACTCTGAAGGAGGGGTGTTAATGTTGCAGTTTAAAAACTGTAGTGTAAAGCACCCTTCTGGCAAGACAGTGATGGAGTGAATGATGGTGAAAGTTTTTCTTTTTCGGGCCACCCTGCCTTGGTGGGAATCGGCCGGTGTGATAATAAAAAAAAAAATAATAAAACAAATTCCAAATGTGCACTATGCACCCACAGCCAATATTCAATATCCAGTGCGCAAGCCGGCAATAAAAGTAATGAGAATGCCAAGGCGCATACCAATAACTTGCAGCAACACTTCAACACATCTTCAGTGGATCCTGCCTCTATTCATTGTTTGCAAAGTACCAACAATGATAATCAGTCCAACTCATGCAATAGTGCTTGGTTAAACAAACCCACATTTTTTTTTACTGGTCAACTTAAGTCTCAGGCTACAGAAAAGACAGTCATCTCATTGCGACCTTCTACCAGCTCTGATTGGCATATGAAAACACTATTAACAAGAAAAGGCACAATACCGTGACTGGAACATACACAAATAACCCGCACATAGAAGACCCTCAGTTCCTTCCAGCAGAAATTTCCACTCTTCATAATTCATTTTCCCGTCTTGGCTACCCTTCCCATTTCATAGACTCTGCCTTCTCACGTGCTAAACGTAATTTCTTCTCTCCCAAACTCTCTACTCCTGGGAACTCTTCTGTCCTCTGCCTTCCCTTCATTTCCAATCTTTCTAATCTCAACAATTCTCTCCGTCCCTTAGACATCAAGCTTACTTTCCGCCAGACTAACACTCTTCGCACTAATCTCGTTCTTACCTCTCCTCCCTCTACAGATGTTCCTGGTGTCTACTCTATTTCTTGCTCCTCCTGTCCTCTTCAATACTTTGGAGAAACTGGCCGGTCTCTTTCTGACAGATTTAGGGAGCACAAAAATAGTGTTAGGCTTGGCGACACTAACAATGCTCTGTTCTGTTACGTCAGCGATCACAGCCATCCTATAGACTGGTCTTCCGCTGAAACTGTCTTCCCTGCTTCCAACTCTAACAGTCGACGTCTAGTTGAATCCTCTCTAATACACAACTTTCCTTGTATGAATCTTAGTCCTGGCTTCGTCTCAGTAGATGCCTTCCTCTCCCACTACATTGTAAAATGCTCCAAACTTCAGAACACCTGTGACGTAACCTGATTCCTCATTTTTTCTTCTCCCTTTTCCCCTTTTTTGTCTTTCTTTCTTCTGTCGCGTGTTTCTGTTCCTTCATTATTTATTTCATCACTTCCCCTTCCCCCACCTCTGTGCGCTTGATCTCCCTCTGTGGGCACCTAGCTCCCCTGCAGTGCTCCCCCTTTCTTCGTATTTGACTGGCTCCTCCACCACTACTACTACTACTACTACTACTACTACTACTACTACTACTACTACTACTACTACTACCACCACCACTACTACTACTACTACCACCACTACCTCTTCCTGCCTATATATAACCGTCCTGCTCCACTTCTGGTTAGTGTGACTTTGTAAATGGTCCAAGTCGGAATGAAACGTCGTCGTAAGCTCCTCTCTTCTATGTGCGGGTTATTTGTGTATGAAAACACTAATGATGGGAGGTATCGGAGAAGAGTTAGCGGGAGGTGATGTCGCCTTAAATGTACAAACCCATATTTATAATGTGATGGAATTTCACTTAGTGTAAGTCCAGAAATCGTGAAGGCTAACTAAATTTGCTATCTCTGTTAAGAAGTGTTTTCATTTTCCACGATGCGACTGGGCTTCCAAACATCACGTAAAGCAGTTTCTCTACCAACTTGCTTTGCCAAGGCCACTGCCTAAAACGTTGCTGCAACAACATCAACAACCCAACATTTTTTGCATCGCCTCAGGTATACCAAGGAACTGTCCACAACATCAATTCTCAGCACATAAATTCTACAGTGAAAATCACGGAGTCTGCACTTACAGGTTATCAAATGTGACGCCATTACTCTTGATGACAGTGGAGTGAAGAGTGTGACGGAGAGGCTGTGCACGAGGAAATTCAGAAAGTTAAAGTGGAAGTGACGTATCAGTGGGTGCAGAGCCCTTGGCACAAGAGATCCGTCGAGGGAATTTTTTGGTACAAGAGATTAGTCAGGGGTACATGAATGCATTTCAGCATCCATACACAAGAGGTCAGGACAAATATAACCCTGACCCAGCAAGGTAATTTTGGAAAATACGTTACAAATAATGTCCCTAACGATCATGCAAATTCGCATAATATATATATTTTTACAACAAATATCCCCTTGAAATAGAACTGTGTACCCAAAATCCGACCTTATTTTCCTCACTGTAATGTCAGAGAGGATCGATTACCATAAAATCTAATAATTCACTACTCTTTATTAAAACTCTAGAGGTCAAAATAGTGGAGTAGCAATTATGATGAAACAGGATTACAGTCACCGCAAGATTCATTTGGCTGTCGAAAATATCCTGGCAGCTGAACTACAAACTTTCCACGGAATGCTAACTGTGGGTACAGTGTATTATCCACCCAGGCAGAACCATATTGATTTAATTTCTCTCCATAAACTGCTCAGTAGAAACATCCCAGCAGTCTTGGTAGGAAATTTTTAATGCCCTGTCCAAGTCTGTTTAACTAAGATAATACCACTCCTTTGATAATCATAATAGGAAATAACTAACTGAATGAAAACTGATGAGTAAGACACGTGAAAAAGTTGGGAGTCTTTATTATTGAAACGTTTCGCCTATACAGTAGGCTTCTTCAGTCAAACACAGAGGCAGCAGGTGTAGTAGCGAGGTAAAGATGATGTAATGAATCTATCAACCTTGGACAAATAGTATTTGAGGTTGTTAGTCCCTCAGCCTGGAGAAGAGTTCAGCTGAACTCTTCAACATATCGGTATTTTATGCCATTTTCAATATTAATGAAAGTTGAAAACCTGACGTTTCAGGGCCCATTCTTCCATACCTTTTTAGGCTATTGCTGTAACTAGCTCTGGCCTTGCATGGTGTCTCCAGGGGTATTACTGACTCAGTCCAAATACTGGTCATAATTAAACTACGAGCTGAACTTTTCAGCATTTCATATATTCCAAAGCCTGATAATCAGAAACTCAATCTTCATTCATATAGAGACTTTCTTAAAAGTGACCTACCTTGTGAGCTCGATAACCAACCATACGAAATCTTTGATCATGATAACACAGCTTTACAGAATAGTGTAAATGATGCAATAACTGCCACCTGCGACTCTACGTGGACTAGGCGGATGCATCAGTTTGAAAAAGAGACGAAATTAATGAAAAAAAGGTCTGCCAGCAAGAAAACATACTTTAACTGGTCAACCATTAGGGTTAGGTTAGGTAAGGTTCGTCAGGAAATAGGACAAGTGTTTCCTGACGCGGGTCTTGGTCAGATGATGACCCGCCTTTGGAGCTTTTGGTCATCTGACCGAGGCATTAAGGTTAGTGCTTCAGTCTTTTAGTAGAGATATTATTGCTTTCATTATCATCAACTAGTGACATACATGGAGATATTTATTCTATTAGGATAATTAGTATAAAAGAAATCTCACTTATTTTGGGAGAAAAATCCTCCACTTGCTGGGATCGGCAACGAAACCAACACAGTTGTTCACATATATTTACACCGATAAAGACGACGAAAAAGCTACTATCAATTTCGATGGCCCACAAAACCACAGATTTAATTGCCTTTGTGTGGGAAGATATTTTGACGAATAACACCAGCAAAAAGTTAATAGCCACCACCACAATTTGGCTAAACAGTGGAAGGAGTCCAGCGAGGGAAACTTTCAACCACTACCAACTATTGACTATATTAATCTTACGAATAACCATCCTCTCACTAGGATCGTCACACTTCAGGAGATAAAGCAAGTTAACTTAGCAACCCGAAATGTAGCCCTGAGCCTTACTATAATTTCAGCTAATCAAGTCAAATATCTGTCAACTACCATTTTACAGTGCCATTCTGGCATAAGACTACTCTTCTTAATTGTTTATATTAGTTATTTTTTTATAATCCACAAGAAGATAAACATAGTCCAAAGAACTATCGCCCTCTCTTACTCTATCTCTCTCTCTCTCTTGGATTGCAGGGGCAAGATTACAAAGAAGATACTTGCCAATAGAACCAACTTCTATATGGAATTCCACGATCTCTTCACGGAAAAAAAAAAATTGGTTTCGCAATCAGAGGTCCTTGCAACATACCTTTAACATCATTTATGATGCCGTAGACAGTTTATGAAAGCAGGATCATATGGCTACCTCTGTCACGACTGACTCTTATATAAACTGTTGGGTTTACCACACCACAGCTGAGTTTTCCTACGAATGATACATAACTTCCTATCTGGTAAACAAGTTAACCCAGTGTTCAACTCTAAATAAACAATCACAATCTACATCAATTCACATCAATTCAATTCACATCAATTCACATCAATTCAATCAATTCACATGTTCACAATCTACATAAACGACATAGATGAGGGCATAAAGAGCGACATCGGCAAGTTTGCCGATGACACCAAAATAGGCCGTCGAATTCATTCTGACGAGGACATTCGAGCATTCCAGGAAGATTTGAATAGACTGATGCAGTGGTCGGAGAAGTGGCAGATGCAGTTTAATATAGACAAATGCAAAGTTCTAAATGTTGGACAGGACAATAACCATGCCACATATAAACTAAATAATGTAGATCTTAATATTACGGATTGCGAAAAAGATTTAGGAGTTCTGGTTAGCAGTAATCTGAAACCAAGACAACAGTGCGTAAGTGTTCGCAATAAAGCTAATAGAATCCTTGGCTTCATATCAAGAAGCATAAATAATAGGAGTCCTCAGGTTGTTCTTCAACTCTATACATCCTTGGTTAGGCCTCATTTAGATTATGCTGCACAGTTTTGGTCACCGTATTACAGAATGGATATAAATTCTCTGGAAAATGTACAAAGGAGGATGACAAAGTTGATCCCATGTATCAGAAACCTTCCCTATGAGGATAGACTAAGGGCCCTGAAACTGCACTCTTTAGAAAGACGTAGAATTAGGGGAGATATGATTGAGGTGTATAAATGGAAGACAGGAATAAATAAAGGGGATGTAAATAGTGTGCTGAAAATATCTAGCCTAGACAGGACTCGCAGCAATGGTTTTAAGTTGGAAAAATTCAGATTCAGGAAGGATATAGGAAAGTACTGGTTTGGTAATAGAGTTGTGGATGAGTGGAACAAACTCCCAAGTACCATTATAGAGGCCAGAACGTTGTGTAGCTTTAAAAATAGGTTGGATAAATACATGAGTAGATGTGGGTGGGTGTGAGTTAGACCTGATAGCTTGTGCTACCAGGTCGGTTGCCGTGTTCCTCCCTTAAGTCAATGTGATCTGACCTGACTAGGTTGGGTGCATTGGCTTAAGCCGGTAGGAGACTTGGACCTGCCTCGCATGGGCCAGTAGGCCTTCTGCAGTGTTCCTTCGTTCTTATGTTCTTCTTAATTCACACCAACGGCATGGACATCCCTGGGTTCATGCCGAAGCCCCACATCCCTTCAATATCTATGTAAGCGACCTTCCTCAACCAATTTACAGAAACACGATAGTAATAGCACAATTTGCTGATATTGTTCAGGTGGTGTCTATCCCCCTCCTCCTACCCCCAAGGGGTGACAAGTGTTTCCTGACGCGGGTCTTAGTCATATGATGACCAGCCGCTGGAACTTTTGGTCATCTGACCCAGACCTTCCACTGGCTTAGCGGTCTACCTGTTCAAAAAAAAGTGATGGCCCAGCTTCCTTTACTTTCAGCACTAATCCCACAAGATATCTTCTATCCCAAAAATTAGACAAACAGCTGCCAGACAGTAACATTAATTAAAGAATACATACAAACATAAATGAGATTACTCATAAAAACAAGGAATTAAATGAAAGATTTAGAAAACGTAAACATAACCGCGATTGCAGACACGAGGATAGCTGATATAATCACAGACATCTGTGCCATACAGAAGGATACTCAAAAAAATGAGAAGCAAGCTATGGTAAAAGAAAGCTGCTAATATAGACAACGGAATACTTGAACAACGGAAATAAAAAAAAATACAATTAGGGATGAAACAAAAGAATGGGAATATGTAACTAGTGGAATTCTACAAGAATTAGTAATAAGTTTAAAACTGTTCCAGATGTACATAAATGAGGTGGATACAGGAATGTCTCTTACTTGTCTGTGTTTGTAGACGACGTAAACCATGTTGAGAGAAAAGGAATTGAAGAGGATGAAAGAATGTTGCAAGGAGACTTATATATTCTCCAGAAAGAATTAAAATAAATTGTTATTTGAATGTGACCCTAGTAATGTAATGTTAAGAAGCTAGAAGACGCGGAAAGAAGGCAGAAAATATAGTACCATATGGGGAAAAAAAATTACAGAAACGGTTAAAGAAAATGGCATTGGAATAATCATTGTTCCACACTAGTCTCCTGAGGCGAAGATAAACAGAATAACGTCAGCAGCACAGGTTAAACTCGTAGTCATAATACTGACTTTCAGGAAGCTTAACAAAGAGTAATTGTAATTACTGTAAACATCATAAGAACGACTTATTCTATATTATGAAGTGCGGTGCAGTGCGAAACCCAGCAATTTATAAAACAAAATGAAATATAAAAAGTAGTTAGACTGGTACGTAAGATGAGGGAACTGAGCTAATAAGAGAGAATGCCTGGAGTATACCTGGAGTGTGTTCCGGGGATCGACGCCCCCGCGGCGCGGTCCATGACCAGGTCTCGTGGTGGATCAGGCTGTTACTCCTGGCAGCATGCAAACCAACGTACGAACCACAACCTGGCTGGTCAGGTAATGACTTTACGTGCCTGTCCCGCTCTCTCTTGAAGACAGCCAAGGGTCTATTGGTAATCCCTCTTATATATTCTGGGAGGCACTTCAATAGTCTTGGATTCCTGACACTGATTATGTTATCTCTTACTGTACTCACGGCACCCCTGCTTTTCACTAGGGGGGGGGAAGGGTTCATCCTCTGCCGAGTCTTCTGTCGTCGTAAGGAGTGATTTCCTGTGCAAATTTAGGCCTAGTCCCTCTAGCAAGCAATTGAGATGATTTCTCGTTCTTACACATACAGTGAAAGTTCTCTGTACATTCTCCAGGTCTGCAATTTCACTTGCCATAAAAGTAACTGTTAGTGTACAGCAGCACACTGGAAGAGTGAAAAACAAGAAGGAAAATGATAGCCACATATAAATACAACTGGGCAGAGGCAAGATAAACAAGGCTGAGTGCCTTATTAACAATCAATTCCAAGTGTTAAAACACACTCCCCCACACAAAAAAAAACTTAACTAGGTTATTATAAAAAGGTTATTACAGGGCCTCTTACGATGTCGCTGAAGAGTTAAAAAAGTATATATTGGACACTTAGCAGATAATTGAAAATATCCAATTTGATCTTAATATATAAGCAGGGAAATAGACGAGTAGCACTCAGTTACATTATTACCCTATAAAGTGATGGAAAAATTAATCATATTAACACACACACAATCAAGGATCAAGGGAGGGGAACGGTTGTGTACCAGGCCTAAATAGTGGTGCCACACTATACATAGTTGGAGTATTTGAAGAATAAGTGCAACTCAAGACCAGGGAGATAAGAGATAATTATAGATGTGTGAGTAAATACAGTGAGTGCAGTGAAAAAGTTAGATGAGCTAGAGAATACAGTGCCTACAGGAAGGTAGTAAAAAAAAATTACCGAGAAGCATCAAGCATCTTCAACTACGTGGGACCCACGTACTGGACGGACCGGCAACGTGATACTTCAGCACCACTGCCAGCCGCACGTAATATTCACCTAGTTGAGTTGCATGGGGTCAACAGTACCAGTCTCTAGCTGGAAACTGGGGGTCACTCTCCTGGAGCTACCAGAATTAGAATAAGCAGCATTTTCTAACATTAATAGAATTTACTGAGGTGTAGGAGAGTAAAGCAGTTAATGAGAGGTAGCTAGTGTGGACACGCGGCTCCACACATAGGCACACACACACAGTAGGTGAGGCCTAGAGTTACAGAATTGAACATAATTTTAAGCACACAAGACCAAGCGATCGGGTACATACGTAGTACATTCGTGGGTAATAAGGACTCGCTTACATAAACACACACACACACAAAGAGAGGATGTTCCAGGAAGGGGACACAGAAACAAGAGGCCACAATTGGAAGTTGAAGACACAAATGAGTCAGAGAGATAGTAGGAAGTACTTCTTCAGTCATAGGGTTGTAAGGCAGTGGAATAGCCTAGAAAACGACGTAGTGGAGGCAGGAACCATACACAATTTTAAGACGAGGTTTGATAAAGCTCATGGAGCGGGGAGAGAGAGGGCCTAGTAGCAACCGGTGAAGAGGCGGGGCCAGGAGCTAGGACTCGACCCCTGCAACCACAAATAGGTGAGTACAAATAGGTGAGTACAGGTACAAGCGGTCAGGCACTTGTAAAAGTTGTAGTACACACGCACACACACACACAGGATTTCACACCTTCCTGTAAACTGACCTGATAACCCTCCCTCCCTCCCTCCCTCCCTCTAACATTCCACTATCCACTATCCCCTCCCTCTCTCTCTCTACCTATCTCTCTCTCTACCTCTTTTTTTTTTTACACAGGGTTTGACAAGGTTAAGGATCCCTAGCTTTATTGACAAGCAATTTACAGGTTAAGGATTCCTGACTTTATTGGCAAGCTAAGAGCTGTTACCTACATCAGCTCATTTGAAAGCATTTTTATTGTTATGAGACATGCAAGTAGGGAACAGGATGAAGTTGGAGCCATCTGTGGGCCACCATTTTCATGTGATCAACTGACTTTATCTTGTTGACATCATTATGCTGTACGAATGTGTTCCATACTCGAGTCATCCTGGGTATATATGATCTCAGATGGAGTGATGTTCTGGAGAAGGGTACAGCCAGAGTGAAGTTGCTTCTTTCTGCCCGTCTTGTGGCATAAAAGCTTGTTTCACGCTGTCCTCGAAGTGGATTCAAGTGTGGTACTTTGACAATATTGGCCTTGTACATAAAAGTAAGGCCACCCACATCCCTCCTATGTTGAAGGCTCTGTTGAAATGACAGATCTATCCAGGATGGGTCCAGGCGAGAGATGAGACGTCTTGCTCTGTTCTCTACTCTGTCAAGCAGTCGCAGATGAGAGGGGGGGACAGGCAAACCAAGAAAGTGGAGCATACTCAAGGTGTGAGCGTACTTGTGCCTCGTACAGAATCTTGCAACCCCTACTGTCAAGCAGATGCGAGATATGGCGAAGTGCTGTAAGCTTCCTGGCTGCCTTATTTGCAAGATTTACAACATGGTTCGTCATGGTTAGTTTGAAGTCAAATTTCACCCCAAGGATATCAACTTCTTCTCCAGGTGCCAACACTCTCCCATTCATTCTTACTACTGCACCAGCATTTCCATCATGGTGCCTAGAGACGATCATTATTTGCGTTGTCTCAGGTGCAAATGTTGCTTGCCATCTATTTCCTAAAGCTGATATAGCACTCAGCTGGTGATTGATGTAGCTTATAGCAGCTGGCATTTCTTCTCTTGGATAAGTGAATGTCAGTGTACAGTCGTCTGCATATGCATGTGATTCTGGGATGAGATGAAGAAGGTCGTTGAAGTAGACATTTCATAACAATGGTCACAGTACGCTTCCTTGTGGAACACTTGCCCCAATAGGATGTCTTGCTGATTCCTTTCCATTGAGAACTACTCTTAGAGATCTACCGTGAAGGTAATCACTAAGGAGACATAACGTAGAGCCTGTAATTCCCAGTGCTTGAAGTTTTGCTAAGATGCCCTGGTGCCACACCCGGTCGAAAGCGCCAGCAATGTCCAGTGCTACCACACAGATGACTTTGGATTCATCCAGTGACTTGTGCCACTTAATGGAGAAGTTTAACAACAGATCAGCAGCAGAGTAACCTTTCCTGAAGCCATATTGACGATCACAAAGTAGTGAGTTGTAGTCAAAAAACTCTGTCATTTGTCTTGAGATTATTGTCTCAAGGATCTTACCAGTGATTGACAGGAGTGACACTGGTCTGTAGTTGCTGATTTCTGCTCTGCTCTTCTTTTTGTGAACAGGGACTACACTTGCCTCTTTCGATAGAGAGGGCCATTCACACTGTACTAGACAGTGCTGAAAGATGCGAGTTAGAGGTGCTGCTAGCTGGTCTGCACATCTTCTCAGCAATCTTGGCTCAACTTGTCTTTTCTTGGTCAAGCGATTTAAGAAGGAAATGCACCTCCTCCTGCCTTATTGTCACCACTGACAGTTTTGACACAGTTCTTGCAGCTAGCCCAGGAGGGTCCCTTGCTGGATCAGGAACTTGCATTTTGGTAGCAAAGTGTTCAGCAAAGAGGTCCGCCTTCTCTTGACTACTAGTAGAGGTGGTCCCATCCTGTCGATTTAGAGGTGGAATGAGTTCATCATGCAGATAACCTTGTCTGTCCTTGACCAGGGACCACCAGGTTTTGGAGCCTACCCTACCTGATGCTAGCTTTCTTTTAGTGTCCACCTCCCATTTAGCAATGGCCCACTTTTGAACATCACCCATATGCCTACAGGCAGCCTCTCTACAACGAAAGCCAAACCAAGGCTGATCTGTAGGCTTTGTCACATATTGCCAATGAGGAATGTGTTCTTGTTGTAGATTAAGGATGTGTCCAGCGAAGGCTTTCACTTGGTTGTCAACATCCCCTCGGAGAAGAACATTCCAATCGGTGGTGGCGAGCTCAGAGCAAAGGGCTGGCCAATTACCTCTTTCCCATAACCAGGTTGTGCATGTGGACTCCTCACCTATCTCTCTCTCTCTCCTCTCTCCCATTTCTCCCCTCTCCTATCTCTCCCCTCTAACATCTCTCCCACTCTAACATCTCTCTCCCTTTAACATCTCTCCCCCTCTCATTATCTCTCCCCTCTCCCATTTCCTATCTCTCTCTCTCCCCTCTCTCTCCCCTCTCCTCTCTCTCCCCTCTCTCTCTCTTCTATCTCCCCCTCTCTCCCCCTTCTCCCCTGTCTCTCCCCCATTCTCTCCCCTCTCTTTGCCCCCTCTCTCCCCTCTCTTCTTTCTCTCTTACTCTCTTTATCTCTCTCTCTCTCTCTCTCTCTCTCTCTCTCTCTCTCTCTCTCTCTCTCTCTCTCTCTCTCTCTCTCTCTCTCTCTCTCTCTCTCTCTCTCTCTCTCTCGCTCTCTCACTCTCTCTCCCCCCTTTTCCATTCTCACTCTCCCCCTCTCTCTCTCTCCTTCTACCATTCCCTTCTCTCTCTTTCCCTCTCTCTTTCTTTCTCTCACTCTCTCTCTCCCCCCTTTTCCCTTGTCACTCTCCCCCCTCTCTCCTACCTTTTCCTTCTCTCTCTCTCTCTCTCTCTCTCTCTCTCTCTCTCTCTCTCTCTCTCTCTCTCTCTCTCTCTCTCTCTCTCTCTCTCTCTTTCTCTCTTTCTCTCACTCTTTTCTGTTTCAAAAAAGAAAACAAGAAAAAAGAAAGGGAAGAAAAAAGAAAAAAGGAAAGAAAAAAGTAAGAAATGGTGGGGAGGACTCGAAGGAACCAGGGATCAGACGAGAATGGTTCTGGTAGGGAGGAGTGGATGGAGAATCAGTGGAAAAGGATGGAATAAGAGTGTGAGAGAAAATTAGGAGAGCTTTTTGAAAAAATGGAAACAGAGCTTTTCGTGAAATTGGAAAAGAGGTTGGAGAAGGAGAAGAAGAATTGGGAGGCACAAGTCGAAACTGCAGTAGCCAGGAATAGGGTCCTAAAAGATGAGGTAAACAGTCTAAAGCGAGTTACAGGGGCATTGACCAGAGATGACACAGTACATGAAGCTGAGAGGCCAAACAGGAAGGAAGGAGATATGAATTATGCTAAGGTCATATCAGCCTGTCGAGGAGGGCCAAGAAGTGAAAGGAGAGAGCAACTGGGTGCAGATGGAGAGCGTGATAGGCTAAATGCAGAGGCACAACCATGCTTCCAAGAGCCACTGGAAAAAACAAGGGAGAAAATGACCACATACAGACAGGAACCAGAGTCACAGTGAGAGTGGCAATGGGAGGAGGAAAGGGCAAAATCAGTGTTTATCCATGGATTTCAGGAGAGAGAGGAAAGGACAAACATTGAAAGACGACAAGCAGAAAGAAAGGAGATTGAGAACATCATCACAAAAATAGGTGAAGAAGGTATGGACAAGATTGTAAATTTTCAGAGAATAGTGGGGTACTTGAAGGGGAGAAAAACGGCCGATCAAGCTGATTCTCAGGACAGAAGCAGTGCGGAACAAGATCCTCCAAGAGAAATCACGATTAAAGTACTCGGCAGAGTACAAGAGGGTGTTCCTAGACAGAGACAGAACACAAACAGAATGACAGCAGCTGAGAGAGAGGACAAAAAAGCAAATGGAGCTAGGAAAGGAAACAAGGATGGAACCAGCAGAGGTCAATCAGAGCAGGACAGAGCTGCAAGGGCAAGCACACACAGAAGCATCCTCAGAACACCACAACCTATCACACCATCCCAACACAAACTACTATCTATGCTCACAGCTTCCCCACAACACCCATAATAGAACCCCACAGTATGCTACCAGGTCTCCTACCCTCACAGGCCCCCCAGACCACAGTGCTGGAGAGGAAACTGAAGGTATGGTACACAAACGCTGATGGAATAACAAATAAGTGGGAGGAGTGGCACAAAAGAGTCAAAGAGACATCACTGGACATCATAGCTCTCACAGAAACCAAGCTTACAGGTATGATAACAGATGCCATCTTTCCAACGGGATACCAGATCCTGAGGAAAGACATAGGGAACAGGGGGTTGGAGGAGTGACACTGCTGATCAAAAACCGATGGAATTTTGATGAGCTGGAGAGAGGAGACAGTGGAGAAGTAAGGGATTACATAGCGGGAATGCTTCACTCTGGAGGTCCCAAAGTGGTAACTGAAGTGATGAATTACCCACCACAGAACAGCAGGAGGCCAAAGCAAGAGTATGAGAGCAATAGAGCGATGGTTGACACACTGGCTGCAGTGGCCAGAAGAGCTCATGCATGCAGGGCAAAGCTCCTGATCATGGGTGACTTTAACCACAATGGAATCGATTGGGAGAACTTAGAGCCACATGGGAGCCAAGATACATGGAGGGCTAAGATGAGGAGGTGGTACTGGAAAACTTCATGTACCAACATGTAAAAGACACTACAAGCGAGAGAGGAGAGGATGGACTAGTGAGACTGGACCTAGTATTCACCTTGAGTAGTGCAGATATTGAGGACATCATATATGAAAGACCCCTTGGGGCCAATGACCATGTGGTTTTAAGCTTCGAATACACAGTAGAGCTACAAGTGGAGGGGGAAGCAGGAAGGCCACGACAAATGAAGCCAAACTACAAGAAAGGGGACTACACGGAAATGAGGAACTTCCTGAAGGGGGTTCAGTGGGACAGAGAACTGGCAGGGAAGCCAGTTAATGAGATGATGGAATATGTAACAAAAATGCGCAAAGAGGCTGAGGAGAGATTTGTACCCAAGGGCAACAGGAATAATGAAGCCCATGGTTTGCCCAAAGGTGCAGGGAGGCAAAAACCAAGTGTGCTAGGGAATGGAAGAAATATAGAAGGCAAAGGACCCAGGAGAATAAGGAGAGCAGTCGTAGAGCCACAAATAAATATGCGCAGATAAGAAGGGAGGCCCAACTACAATACAAAAACGATATAGCAGCGAAAGCCAAATCTGACCCAAAGCTGTTATACAGCCACATCAGCAGGAAAACAACAGTCAAGGACCAGGCAATCAGGCTAAGGAAGGAAGGAGAAGAGACAACAACAAATGACCGTGAAGTATGTGAGGGACTCAACAAGAGATTCAAAGAAGTGTTCACAGAGGAGACAGAAGTGGCTTCAGAAAGACGGAGAGGTGGGGTACACCACCAAATGCTGGACACAGTACATACAACAGAGGAAGAAGTGAAAAGGCCTCTGAGTGAGCGTGACACCTCAAAAGCAATGGGGCCGGATAACGTTCTTTCCATGGGTCCTGAGAAAGGGAGCAGAGGTGCTATGTGAACCTCTAACAACAATATTCAACAGGAAGATTGTCTGACGCATGAAAAACAGCAAATGTAGTCCCAATCTTTAAAAAAGGAGACAGACATGAAGCACTAAACTACAGACCAGTGTCATTGACATGTATAGTATGCAAAGTCATGGAGAAGATTATCAGAAGAGTGGTGGAACACCTAGAAAGGAATGATCTCATCAACAGCAGCCAACATGGCTTTCAGGGACGGGAAATCCTGTGTCATAAACCTGCAGAAGTTCTTTGACATGGTGACAGCAGTAAGACAAGAGAGAGAGGGGTGGGTGGATTGCATTTTCTTGGACTGCAAGAAGGCGTTTAACTCAGTTCCTCACAAGAGATTAGTGCAAAAACTGGAGGACCAAGCAGGGATAACAGGGAAGGCACTACAATGGATCAGGGAATACTTGTCAGGAAGACAGCAGCGAGTCATGGTACGTGGCGAGGTGTCCGAGTGGGCACCTGTGACCAGTGGGGTTCCACAGGGGTCAGTCCTAGGACCAGTGCTGTTTCTGGTATTTGTGAACGACATGACGGAAGGAATAGACTCTGAGGTGTCCCTGTTTGCAGATGACGTGAAGTTGATGAGAAGAATTCACTCGATCGAACACCAGGCAGAACTACAAAGGGATCTGGACAGGCTGCAGACCTGGTCCAGCAATTGGCTCCTGGAGTTCAATCCCACCAAGTGCAAAGTCATGAAGATTGGGGAAGGGCAAAGAAGACCGCAGACGGAGTACAGTCTAGGGGGCCAGAGATTACAAACCTCGCTCAAGGAAAAAGATCTTGGGGTGAGTATAACACCAGGCACATCTCCTGAAGCGCACATCAACCAAATAACTGCTGCAGCATATGGGCGCCTAGCAAACCTCAGAACAGCACTCCGACATCTTAATAAGGAATCGTTCAGAACCCTGTACACCGTGTACGTTAGGCCCATATTGGAGTATGTGGCACCAGTTTGGAACCCACACCTAGCCAAGCACGTAAAGAAACTAGAGAAAGTGCAAAGGTTTGCAACAAGACTATTCCCAGAGCTAAGAGGTATGTCCTACGAGGAGAGGTTAAGGGAAATCAACCTGACGACACTGGAGGACAGGAGAGATAGGGGGGACATGATAACGACATACAAAATACTGAGAGGAATTGACAAGGTGGACAAAGACAGGATGTTCTAGAGATTGGACACAGTAACAAGGGGACACAGTTGGAAGTTGAAGACACAGATGAATCACAGGGATGTTAGGAAGTATTTCTTCAGCCACAGAGTAGTCAGTAAGTGGAATAGTTTGGGAAGCGATGTAGTGGAGGCAGGATCCATGCATAGCTTTAAGCAGAGGTATGATAAAGCTCACGGTTCAGGGAGGGTGACCTAGTAGCGATCAGTGAAGAGGCGGGGCCAGGAACTCGGACTCGACCCCCGCAACCTCAACTAGGTGAGTACAACTAGGTGAGTACACACATGCACACACACACACAATACACAGCGACGGTACGAAAAGGACATAGCATCGAAAGTCAAGTCTGAATCGAAACTGCTGTATAGCCACATCAGGAGGAAGACAACAATCAAAGAACAAGTGATCAGGCTGAGGAAAGAAGATGAGGAACTCCCAATAAATGATCATGAAGTATGCGAGGAGCTCAACACGAGATTTAAGGAAGTATTTTCCGTAGAGACAGGAAGGGCTCTGGGAAGACAGAACAGAGGGAAACACCAACAGGGAAAATAACAACAAGTGTTGGACGACACACGCAACGGAGGAGGAGGAGGAGGTGCACAAGCTGCTAAGTGACCTTGATACCTCAAAGGAGACGGGACCGGACATCTCCCCGTGGGTCCTTAGTGAAGGAGCAGAGAAGCTGTGTGTGCCACTAACCACAATCTTCAACGCATCCCTTGAAACTGGGTAACTACCTGAGCCATGGATAACGGTAAATGTAGTCCCCATTCGTAAGAAAGGATACAGAGACGAGGCACTAAACTACAGACGAGTGTCACTGACGTGGAACGGAATGGAACAAGATTGTAAACGACAACCAGCACGGATTCATGGAAGGCAAATCCTGTGTCACAAACCTTCTGGAGTTTTGTGACAAGGTAACAGAAGTAAAACACGAGAGAGAAGGGTGGGTTGATTGCATTTTCCTGGACTCGAGGAAGGCCTTTGACACAGTTCCTCACAAGAGATTAGTGCAGAAACTGGAGGATCAGGCGCATATAACAGGAAGGGCACTGCAATGGATCAGAGAATACCTGACAGGGAGACAACAATGAGTCATGGTATCACAGTGGGCGCCTGTGACGATTGGGGCCCCACAGGTGTCAGTCCAAGAACCAGTGCTATTTTTGATACTTTCAAAGGAAAGTTGAAGGCTTCCAAGAAATCAAAGCGGTGGAGTACATCAGTAAGTACTGGACATACTATGCACAACCAAGGAGGAGGTGAAGAAACTGCTTTGTGAACATAGATACCTAGAAGGCGGTGGGGGCAGATAACCTCTCCATGGGTCCTGAGAGAAGGGGCAGAGGCACTGTATCTGCCACTAATGACAATCTTCAACAAAGCTATCGAAATACAGCCTCTGCCATAGGTGTAGAAGACAGCAAACGTAGTCATAATTTTTTAAGAAATGAAACAGAGAGGCAGCATTAAAGTACTGACATGTAAAGTACGTAAGGTCATGGATAAGATTATGAGAAGTGGTGCAGCACCTAGAAAGGAGTGGCTTATACATGACAACCACCACGGCTGGTTACCTTGTAGAACTTAAGTTCTACAAGGTAACACAAGCAAAACAGGAGAGAGAGAGAGAGAGAGAGAGAGAGAAAGAGAGAGAGAGAGAGAGAGAGAGAGAGAGAGAGAGAGAGAGAGAGAGAGAGAGAGAGAGAGAGAGAGAGAGAGAGAGAGAGAGAGAGAGAGAGAGAGAGAGAGAGAGAGAGAGAGAGAGAGAGAGAGAGAGAGAGAGAGAAATAGCTAAATTGCATTTCCTTGGACTGAAAGATAACTTTTGACACAGAACCGCTCAATAGACTAGTACAAAAGCTAGAGCAGCAGGGTGGAATATCAGGAAAAGCACTGCAGTTAATCAGGGAATGCCTGACAAGAAGGAAACGAGTGATGATCGGTAACGAGGTGTTAGGTTGAGAACATGTAACGAGTAGGGTTTCATAAGGAACGGTCTTAGGGTCACTGCTATTTCGTGTCATTGAAGTATGCAGACGACTTGGATCTAATAAGAATACAAGTGGACGAGAGACCAGGAAAGGCTACAAATGAATATGGACAGGCTGCAAGCCTGGTCTGATAGTGGATCCTAAAGTTTATCCCCAAAGTGCAAAGTTATAAAGCCTGGGGAAGGACAAAGAAGACCGCAGGTGGAGTACAGGAGAAAGGAAAAGGGGCTTGAAGGCTACAAACTTCACTCAAGGAGAAGGACCTTGAGGTGAGTAACATTCTGAGCACATCTCCTGAGGCGCACACCAACTACATAACTGCTGCAGTATATGGGCTCCTGGTAAATCTAAGATTTTCTTTTTCGACATCCAAATAAGGAGTCATTCACAGCACTGTACATCGTGTACGTACGGGACCCACATCTGGTCAAGAACGAAATTAGAAAAAGTGCAGAAGTTTCCATCAAGACTAGTACCGGAGCTAAGGGATGTCTTATGAGGAGAGGCTAGAGAACTTAACCTGATGACACGAGAACAGAATTAGGGAGGATATAATAATAACGTACAAAATATGGATAGGCATTTACAGGGTGAATAGGGACAAAATATTTCAGAAATTGAAAATGGGAACAAGAGGGTACAGCTGGAAACTGAAAACTCAGATGAGTCATATTGATGTTACGAAGTATTTCTTCAGCCATCGAGTTATCAGGAAGTGGAACAATCTGAAGAGTGAAGTAGCTGAGGTGGGATCCATATATAGCTTTAAGAAGAGGTACGATAAGACTCTTGAGAGTGGACCTAGTAGCGACCAGCGAAGAGGTGGGGCCAGCAGCTGTGACTCGACCCTTACATCCACATATAGGTGAGTACATCAACATACACACACAACCACTCACACACATACACATATACATATACCCACTTACACACATACACATATACATGCACACACACACACACACACACACACACACACACACACACACACACACACGCGCGTGCTCGGTTAATTATTTGTGTCTATTTTTACTGGGGTTATGAAGCTGAAGAGAAGGATTAAAAGAGTGGAAGACGGAAATATACTCAAGAATGATCTAGATACGATAAAACATTTTGTCAGACAAATAGTTCTTGAGACTCAACCAGAGTTAATGCAAGATAATGAGGCCGAGAATAAGAGAAAGAGGCAACCAGGAATAGTGTCCAGTCTCAGGGAAGGAAAAACTGGACGTAAATGAGAGAAAATAACGTATGTTTAAGAGGCACGTGAGTTCCCCTGTCTCCTAATATCATGTTTATTTTCCCCCTATAATCTACCTTGTCCATAATTGCTATGGCATTTGCTTTGTCTGCTTTCTAAGGTGAAGTCCAGGATCTTTCCTTAACCTTTTACTGTTTTGGTCGTATATATACGTCTTACGAGCCAGTGTTTCGATTATATTAATAAACATAAATTCTAGCGGCTTCAAATCAAGCAGGAGAATGCTGGTAGGACCACATGTGAGAGAATGGGTCTGTGTGGTCAGTGTGCACCACATAAAAAAAATCCTGCAGCATGCAGTGCATAATGAGAAAAAAAAACGACCGTTGATTTTGGATTAAAACGCCGACTTTGAGGTGTATTTTCGTATAGTATTTATCCTTGTATTCTCGTTTTCCTGGTCTCACCTGATAAAATGAAAAACATATTATAGAAATTGAGATAATTTTGATTAGTTTCATGATGAAAACGATCTTGAAATTGAGCTCAAAGTAGCGGATATGTTTGATTTTTACCAATGTTCAGGAGTAAGGAAATCACACCACACATCTAATACACGTCAACTGAGGAGTCTAATATTCTTTCACTAGTGCACTGATATTATTTATACCATTTTTACAATAGTGCAGTAGACTGCATAACAGTAAATTGTGTGTTTTTTGTATGAATAAAAAATCAAAATAGAAAGCAATAGTAATATAAGAGGGACCTAGAGACGTAACTAATGAACAGATGATATGTTATTTTAGTGCGAAGAATGTCTGCATTGTTTTTTCTGGACCCTATTTTGAAATTGGCATCTTTTTTAATTTGCGTGAAATTGATCAAATTGCGAATTTCTAACCACTTTCTTGGGTAGTTAAAATAGGTAAATGGGCAGTTCCCTGTGCTCAACCGATAGGAAAAATCGAGTTCTAAAGAAATAGCTATGAGTTTGGTCAACTGAAACAGGGAAATTGGCTAAAATCAAGGCTCAAAGTCGGCGAAATCGCCGATGCGTATGCATATCACCGAGACCGCTAACTTCGCGGGAGCGTAATTCCGTGAGTTTTCCACCAAATTTTGTATTTTTGGTGTCATTACTATCGGGAAAAGATTCTCTATCATTTCATAAGAAATTTTTTTTTTCCAAAAATTTTGCGACATACAATGACAGTTTCAGAAAGGGGCTTTCAGCAGTCAAAGGATTAATTCATGGTATAACTTAACAAGTCTTTGAGGACAATTGTGCTGTAGTGGTGTGAGCAAAGATCAGACCTCTGCAGCACAATTGTCCTCAAAGATTTGTTAAGTTACACCATGAATTAAGGAAAGATCCTGGACTTCACCTCAGAAAGGAGGCAAAGCAAATGCGATAGTAATTTTTAACAAGGTAGATTATAGGGGAAAAATAACATTAAAAAACAGTGGAACTGACGTACTTCTTAACTATCACAACAAATATACAGCCGGAAAAGCAAGAAAAGCGTAGGTTAGATCGACAAATCTTTAAAAAAAATAACTTTCTGAAAAAATTCTTTGCAGAAACTCTTTTAGATTTAGAGATGAAAATCTTGTCTGACAATTACAGAGGGAAAACAAGAAAAACAGCTGGAAGAATAGCATCTTCTTGCACTGCTGGAAAACACCTGAATCAGTACCACACCTCAGCTTACACCAGAAACTAGAGAAACAGCCAGAGTTGAAGAGCAGAGTGTCGCAAAGGTCAGGGAGTACCTGAATAACATAAGTCAGAGAGTAACAGTAAATGAAGAAACATCAGTAAGGGAGAATATAACGAATGGGGTCCGCAAAGGATCAGTATTAAAACCACTTCTGTTCATAATATTCGTGAAATTCAGTCGTATAAAACTGATTATTATGCAAAACCATTGCTTTAAAAAAAAAGTGAAATTCCAAGTGCTTTTGTGGTTTCTTACATTTTCAGTATCCTTGAAAATGTGAGAAATCATGAAAGCACTTGGAATTTCACGATTTTTTCACAGTGGCTGATTTGCATATTGTGATATCATTTGTTTACTGTGATCATTTTGTATTTAGTATTATGTGTCTCTGTTTGCAGATCTACAAACGGAGACACTCCTCACTCCTCACAAAACACGTGAAGAAACTTGAAATAGAGAAAGGAATAAGAGTCAACTTTGTACCAGAACTGAGAAACAGTGACACACACAGTGCATCTGCTCCCTCTCTCAGGACTCAAGTAGAGGTAATATCTGGGACTATCTTCGAGGCACCTAGTTTCCCTAGCAGTTGTGTTCAGTGTGTCCAGCACTTGCTGGTGCACCCTACCACCTCGGCTTGCTGGAAGCCTCTCTATCTCCACTGTGAATACCTCCCTGAATCGTGAGCTGAGCTCATCACGCACTTCCTTGTCGTTCCTTGTGAGTCCCGCGCCTTCCTTCCTCAACCTGATTACCTGGTCCTTGACTGTTCCTTTCCTCCTATTGTGGCTGTATAACAGCTCTGAGTCAGATTTAACTTTTGATGCCATGTCATTCTCGAATTGACGCAAAGGTTCTCCTTATTTTCACGCATATTCATTTCTGGCTCTTCGGCTCAACTCCCTCTTTTCTTGGGTCCTTTGCCTTCTATACCTTTTCCATGCTCTGTCACACTTGCCTTTGGCCTCTCCACACCTTCTGGTGTGTGTGTGTGTGTGTGTGTGTGTGTGTGTGTGTGTGTGTGTGTGTGTGTGTGTGTGTGTGTGTGTGTGTGCGTGTGTGTGTGCTTGCGTGTGTGTACGTGTGCGTGCGTGTGTGTGTGTGTGTGTGTGTGTGTGTGTGTGTATGTGTGTGTGTGTGTGTGTGTGTGTGTGTGTGTGTGTGTGTGTGTGTGTGTGTGTGTGTGTGTGTGTGTGTGTGTGTGTGTGTGTGTGTGAGTGTGTGTGTGAGTGTGTGTGGACCAGGCAAGCCTGGTCCAGCAACTGGCTCCTCGAATTTAACCCCGCAAAATGCAAAGTCGTGAAGATCGGGGAAGGGCAAAGAATACCGCAGACAGAGTATGGGCTAGGTGGCCAAAGACTGCAAACCTCACCCAACGAAAAGGATCTTGAGGTTAGTACAATACTAAATACATCTCTTGAGGCGCACATCAACCAGATAAACGCTGCAGCATATATGCTCCTGGTAAACCTAATAATAGCGTTCCGATACCTCTGTAAGGAATCGTTCAAGACTCTGTACATCGTGTACGTCAGGCCTACATTGGAGTATGCAGCTCCAGTTTGGAACCCACACCTGGTGAAGGACGTCAAGAAATTAGAGAGAGTGCAAAGGTTTGCAACAAGATTAGTCCCAGATCTAGGGGGAATGTCCTAGGAAGAAAGGTTGAGGGAAATCGGCCTGACGACACTGGAGCAAAGGAGGGTTAGGGGAGACATGATAGCGACATACAAAATACTACGAAGAACTGACAAGATGGACAAATACAGGGTGTTCCAGAGATGTGACACAGAAACAAAGGGTCACAATTGGAAGTTGACTACTCAAATGAGTCAAAGAGATGTTAGGAAGCATTTCTTTAGTCATAGAGTTGTCAGGAAGTGGAATAGTCTGGAAAGTGAGGTAGTAGAGACAGAAACCATACATTGTTTTAAGACGAGGTTTGATAAAGATCTTGGAGCAGGGACAGAGAGAACCTAGTAGCGATCAATGAAGAGGCAGGGCCAGGAGCTATGACTCGACCCTTGTAACCACAAATAGGTGAGTACACACACATTCACAAACCGGTGGGGATCTGAGGAAACCGAAGGAATGGACAGAATGGGCAAAAGGGACTACACAGTATTAAAAATTCTGTCTGAGGGGCCTAAAGTGGTAACTGCAGTAATGTACAACCCGCCACAGAACAGTAGAAGGCCAAGGGAGGAATATGAAGAGATCAACAGAACAATGGTAGACACACTAGCTGAGGTGGACAGAAGGGCTCAAATGCGATGGGCAAAGTTACTAGTTGTGAGTGATTTCAAGCACGAGGAGGCTGACTTAGGAAGCCTAGAGCCACATGGGGGACCCAAAACATGGAGAGCCAAGATGTTGAAAGCGGTAATGGAAAACCTCATACATCAACATGTTAGGGACATTACTAGAGAGAGAGAGGTGAGGATGAACCAGCAAGACTGGACCTCGTATTCACCTTGAGTAGCTCAGACATCGAGGACATCATATAGGAAAGGCCCCTCAGAGCTAGTGATCACGTGGGGACTACATAGGCATAAGGGGGGACTACATAGGCATGAGGAATTTTCTGCAAGAGGCTCAGTGGGAAAGAGAATTGGTGGGAAAATCAACAAACGAAATGACGGACTACGACAACAAAATGCAAGGAGGCAGAGTAGAGGTTCGTTTCCAAGGGCAACAGAAATACGTAATAGAAAGACCAGAACGAGACCTTGGATCACCCAAAGGTGTAGAGGGGCAAAAATTAAGTGCACTATAGAATAGAAAAAATACAGAAGACAAAGAACCCAGGAAAATAAAGAGATTAGTCAAAGAGCCAAAAAAGAATATGCACCGAAGGAGGCCCAGCGGCAATACGAAAACGACATAGCATCAAAAGCCAAGCCCATCCCGAAACTGTTGTGGAGCCACTACATTAGAAAAACACTGCCAAGGACCAGATAATCAGGCTGAGGAAGCAAGGAGGGGAGTTCACAAGAAACGTCCAAAAAGTATGTGAGTAGCTCAACATGAGATTTAAAGAACTATTTACAGTGGAGACAGGAAGAACTCCGGATAGCTGGAATAGTGGGGAACAGCAACGAACGAAACACCAACAAGTGCTGGACAAATAAACGAACTAGATATCTCAAAGGAGGTGGGGCCGGACATGTATCCGTGGGTCCCACTAACAACAATCTTCAACACATCCACTGAAACTGGGCAGCTACCTGAGGTGTGCAAAACGGCAAGTGTGTTGCCAGTTTTTAAGGAAGGAAATAGACATGAGGCATTAAACAACAACCAGTGTCACTGAATGTATAGTATACAAACTCGTGGAGAAAACAATCAATAGGAGAGTAGTGGAGCGCCTAGAAAGGAACAAGCTTATACACGACACCCAGCACGGTTTCAGGAAAGGGAAATCCTGTGTCACAAACCTAATGAAGTTTTATGACAAAGTAACGGAAGTAAGACAAGAGAGAAGGAGGAGTGGGTAGATTGCATTTTCTTGGACTGTAAGAAGGCTTTCGACACAGTTCCACACAAGAGATAAGCGCCAAACTAGAGCATCAGGCATGCATAACAGGAAAGCCATTGCAATGGATCGGAGATTAACTGACAGGGAGGCAACAAGGAGTCATTGTACCTGACGAGGTGACAGAGTGGGCACCTGTAACGAGCCGGGTTCCACACACACACCGGTGCTGTTTCTGGTATAATTGAATGACATGCCAGAAGGGATAGACTCAGAAAAGTCCCAGTTTGCAGATGATATGAACTTAATGAGGAGAAAAAGCAGCTGAAGATCAGATAGGAATACAAAGAGACCTGTAATTACTGCCTGGTCCGGTACCTACCTCCTGGAATTTATCCGCACCAAATGCAAAGCATGAGGATCGGGGAAAGGGCAAAGAAAACCGAAGAGGAGAGGAGCCAAAAGCCAAAGATTGCAAAGCTCACTCAAGGAAAAGGATCTTGAGGGGAATATAATACCGAGCACATCTCCTGGAGCGCATATTAACCAAATAACTGCTGCAGTATATGGACGTCTGGCAAACTAAGAATAGCATTCCGATGCGCTAGTAAGGAATAGTTCACGACTATGTACGCTGTGTACGTTAGGCCCATATTGGAGTATGCAGTACGGTTTGGAACCCACACCTCGTCAAGCACGTGAAGAAATTAGGGAAAGTTCAAAGGTTTGCAACAAGACTAGTCCCGGATCTAAGGTGAATGTCCAACAAAGAAAGGTTAAGAAAATCGACCTGGTGACTCTGTAGGACAGGGATGATAGGAAGGACATAATAAAATCATAAAATACTGCGAGGAATTGACAATGCGGACAAAGACAGGATGTTCCAGTGTTGGGACACAGCAACAAGGGGTCACAATTGGAAGTTGAAGACTCCGATGAGTCAGAGGGATGTTAGGAAGCATATCTTCAAGTCAAAGAGTTGTCAGGAAATGCAATAGTCTGGAAAGTGACGTAGTGGACGCAGGATCCAATGATAAATTTCATGGGGCATTGAGAGAGAAGACCTGAAAGAGACCAGTGAAGAGACTGGGCCAGGAGCTGCAACTCGACCCCTGCAACCACAATTAGGTGCATTAGGTGTGTACACACACACGCACACACGCACACACACACACACACACACACACACACACACACACACACACACACACACACACACACACACACACACACAAAGGACAAAGAAGGATGTTCCAGAGACAGGACACAGCAACACGGGGACACAGAAGCTGAAGACACAGATGAATCACAGGGATGTTAGGAAGTATATCTTCAGCCACAGAGTAGTCAGGAAGTGGAATAGTTTAGGAAGAGATGTAGTGGAGGCAGGATCCATACATAGCTTTAAGCAGAGGTACGATAAAGCTCATGGTTCAGGGAGAGTGACCTAGTAGCGACCAGTGAAGAGGCGGGGCCAGGAGCTTGGACTCGACCAATGCAACCTCAACTAGGTGAGTACAACTAGGTGAGTGAACACACACACACACACACACACACACACACACACACGCACACACACACACACACACACACACACACACACACACACACACACACACATACACACACACACATATACACATACACACCTACACACATACATGTAAAGTAGGCAAATTAATAGAGAAGATTATAAGGAGAAGAATGGTTGAGCACCTAGAAAGAAATGAGCTTATCAACGTCACGAAGCACGGTTTCAGGGACGGAAAATTCTGTGTCACAAACCAACTGGAGCTCTATGACAGGGTGACGGCATCAAGACAATAGAGAGAGAAGGCTTTTCACACAGTTCCACACAAGAAATTAGTGCATAAGCTGGAGGATCAGGCAGGTATAACAGGAAAGGCACTGCAATGGATCAGGGAATACCTGTCGGGAAGACTTCAGCGAGGTATGGTACGTGACGAGGTGTCAGAGTGGGCGCCTGTGACTAGTGACTTTCCACAGGGCTCAGTACTAGGTCCGGTGATATTTCTGGTATATGTGAACGACATGATGGCAGTTATGGACTCAGAAGTGTCCCTGTTTGCAGATGATGAGAAGTTGATGAGAATTCAATCGGACGAGGACAATGAAGAACTAAAAACGAAGCTGGACAGGCTGCAGGCATGGTCCAGAAATTGGCTCATAGAGTTCAACCCACCAAGTGCAAAGTCATGAAGATTGGGGAAGGGCAAAGAAGACCGCAAACAGAGCACAGTTTAGTGAGCCAGAGACTACAAACCTTGCTCAAGGAAAACGATCTTCGGGTGAGTTTAACAACGGGCACATTTCCTGAGGCGCACATCAACCAAATAACTTCTGCAGCATACGGGCGCCTAGCAAACCTCAGAACAGCATTCCGCCATCTCAATAAGGAATCGTTAAGGACCCTGTACACCGTGTACGGTAGGTCTACATTGGAGCATGCATCACCAGTTTGGAACCCACACCTAGGCAACCACGTAAGGAAACTAGAAAAACTTCATAGATTTGTCACTAAATTATTCCCGGAGCTAAGAGGCATGTCCTACGAGGAGAGGATAAGGGAAATCGACCTGACGACACTGGAGGACAGGAGAGATAGGGGGGATATGATAACAATACATAAAATACTGAAAGGAATCGACAAGGTGGACAGAGACAAAATGTTCCAGAGATGGGACACAGCAACAAAGTGTCACAGTTGGAAGTTGAAGACTCAGATGAATCACAGGGACGTTAGGAAGTATTTCTTTAGTCACAGAGTTGTCAGGAAGTGGAATAGTCTGGAAAGTGATGTAGTGGAGGCAGGATCCATACATAGCTTTAAGAAGTATGATAAAGCTCAGGAAAAAAGAAGAGTGATCTACCCAAACCACCACAAAAACAGTAAATATACAACCATCATTGCACAAGACCGTGGCCCACAGTACAGATGTTGGAGAGGAGTCTCCTCCTTCTTCCTCTACTGGGGAAAGTAGATGGAATCCAGGACGGGGTGGCCCTGGCTTGGATACTGAGGATTATAGTGCAGTCCCAGAACCTGCAGAAATTGACAACACACCTCCCAACAATTCTCAACCAAAGGTGAATTTGTGCAAATATTATGCTTGGGGCATCTGTAAGCATGGAATAACAGGGGAAAAAATGGGACATGCAACTTTGACCATCCCCAAAAATGTAGCGACCTCCTGTCTAAAGGAGTGTGTCGTTCTTCTTCCTGTACTTTCTTTCACCCAAAAATGTGCCACTCCTCGGTCCTCCAGAAGCAGTGTTACAACATCGAGTGCCCTGCATACCATCTAAAAGGGACCAGGAGGCACAGACCCCACAAGACAAACAATAGTAGCTACGACAACCCAACTACAGGTGATTTTTTAGTGGCAGGAAACGAAAAAAGAAAATGGAAGGAAATAACAAAAATAGTCCACCACCTTGGAGCCTTGTTGGACTGGAGGCGCAGCCAGTGGCCACCCATGGCCCTCCAGAATTACAACTACTGATGCCAATAACAAAATCCCCCCAACAAACACAGAATACAACCTCGTTCATATTTGCTAATATACAGGGCCTTAAGCCATCCACCACCAACAAAATACCTTTCATCAGTGGACTTCTAGTGGAGTCTAATGCAATGTTTGCAGCCTTCACAGAGACTCACACAAAAGATCACTTTGACAGTGAAATATGGATAAATGGTTACAACCTTTTTAGATGCGACAGAAAAAACAGGTAACAAGGGGGGGGGGGTTGGCCTGTATGTCAAAGAGTCCCTTATCTGCACGGAGTTGCTGAACACCACAAATGAGGTAGTTGAAGTTCTATCAATAAAGATCGAGAACCAAAACCTAGTCATTGTGGTTGTATGCAAGCCACCAGATGCAACCTCACAACAGTTCAAGGAACAGCTACTGAAAATCGATTACTGTTTGGAAAACCTTCCAGCTCCATCCCCAAACATCTTACTGCTTGGTGATTTCAACCTAAGGCATACAAAATGGAAGAATGTAGCAAATAATGTTATAGCTGAAACAATCCCCGGAGGTAGCGCAGATGAAAGGTCACACACACATGAGCTACTAAGTCTCTGCGAAAAACACACCTTAAGCCAGCAGATAGTGGAGCCAACAAGACTAGAAAACACACTTGACCTTATCTTCACAAATAATGAGGACCTGATAAGAGACATAAGAATATAAAAAACAACTAATTCCGATCACAATCTAATCGAAGTCCAGACGTACATGCATAGGGGTCCTGAACAGCAGAATGCATGTACCTGTGAAGGTGTCTTCACAAAATACAATTTCAACAACAAGAACATCAACTGGGACCAGGTAAACCATGTCCTAAACGAAACATGTTGGGAAGATGTCTTAAATGACATGGATCCAAACCAGTGCCTTGAAAGGATCAACTTCCTGGTAGCCGAAGCATGTTCTCGGCATATTCCCCTAAGAAAGAAGAAGAGCAGGAGTAAACTGGAGAGAAAAAGACGCTCCCTCTACAGAAGACGACGAAGAGTCACTGAGCTCCTCAGGAGTGCTAGAATATCTGATACACGAAAGGAGGCGCTGACCAGGGAAGTGGAAACTATCGAACTTAAGCTAAATGACTCTTACAGGAACCAGGAGAGGCAGGAGGAGCTTAAAGCTATTAGTGAAATTGAAAGAAATTCAAAATATTTCTTTTCATATGCCAAAAACAAGGCAAATACCACATCAAGTATCGGGACCTTACTCAGACAGGATGGGACTTACACAGATGACAACAAGGAAATGAGTGAAATATTGAAATCCCAGTACGACTCTGTGTTTAGTGAACCACTAATCGGTCTGAGGATCGACGACCCAAATGATTTCTTCATGAATGAGCCTCAAAACTCCATAAATGTATGCCAGATTTCCGACATTCCCCTAACTCCGATAGATTTCGAAAAAGCCATTGACAACATGCCTATGCACTCAGCCCCGGGCCCAGACTCGTGGAACTCTGTTTTCATTAAGAACTGCAAGAAACCCCTCTCGCGTGCCCTAAGTACACTATGGAGGAGGAGCTTGGACATGGGTGAAATTCCACAGTCACTTAAAACAACGGATATAGCCCCACTCCATAAAGGTGGCAGCAAAGCATTAGCTAAGAACTATAGACCAATAGCTCTGACGTCCCACATCATAAAAATCTTTGAAAGAGTGCTAAGAAGCAGGATTGCAAATCACCTGGATTCCCAAAATCTGCACAATCCAGGGCAACATGGGTTCAGGGCAGGTCGCTCCTGCCTCTCACAACTACTGGATCACTATGACATGGCCTTGGATGCACTGGAAGAAAATCAGAATGCAGATGTAATATACACAGACTTTGCAAAAGCATTTGAGAAATGCGATCATGGCGTAATAGCCCATAAAATACGTGCTAAAGGAATAACTGGGAAAGTGGGGAGATGGATCTTCAACTTCCTAACAAATCGAACACAAAGAGTAGTGGTCAACAGAGTTAAATCGGAGGCTGCCATAGTGAAGAGCTCTGTTCCACAAGGCACAGTACTCGCCCCCATCTTATTCCTTATCCTCATATCAGACATAAACAGAGATATACACCACAGCACCGTATCATCCTTTGCGGATGATACTAGGATCTGCATGAGGCTGTCATCTGCTGAGGACGCGGTTAACCTCCAAGAAGATATAAAAAAAAGTTTTCCAGTGGGCAACGGTAAACAATATGATGTTCAATGAGGACAAATTCCAACTACTCCGTTATGGAAAACTGGAGGAGATAATAACTAGAACAGAATATACTACTGACTCCGGCCATACAATAGAGCGGAAAAATAATGTAAGGGACCTGGGAGTAGTAATGTCTGAGGATCTCACTTTCAAGGATCACAACAGTGCCACGATCGCACGTGCAAAGAAAATGATAGGATGGATAATGAGAACTTTCAAAACGAGAGATGCCAAGCCCATGATGATCCTTTTCAAATCACTTGTTCTCTCTAGGCTGGAATACTGCTGTACATTAACATCTCCATTCAAAGCAGGTGAAATCGCAGATCTAGAGAGTGTACAGAGATCCTTTACTGCACGTATAAGTTCTGTCAAGCACCTTAACTACTGGGAACGCTTGGAAGCACTTGACTTGTACTCGTTGGAACGCAGGAGGGAGAGATATATCATAATCTACACTTGGAAAATCTTGGAAGGAATGGTCCCAAATCTGCACACAGAAATCACTCCCTACGAAAGTAAAAGACTGGGCAGGCGATGCAAAATGCCCCCAATAAAAAGTAGGGGCGCCATTGGTACACTAAGAGAAAACACCATAAGTGTCCGGGGCCCAAAACTGTTCAACAGCCTCCCATCAAGCATTAGGAGAATTGCCAATAAACCCCTGGCTGCCTTCAAGAGAGAGCTGGACAGATACCTAAAGTCAGTGCCGGATCAGCCGGGCTGTGGCTCGTACGTTGGACTGCGTGCGGCCAGCAGTAACAGCCTAGTTGATCAGGCCCTGATCCATCGGGAGGCCTGGTCATGGACCGGGCCGCGGGGGCGTTGATCCCCGGAATAACCTCCAGGTAACCTCCAGGTAATGAAGAGGTGGGGCCAGGAGCTGTGACTCAACCACAACTAGGTGAGAACAACTAGGTGAGTACATACACACACAGACACACACACATACACACCCACACACACACACACACACACACACGCACACTCATATACACACACACATACACACGCACACACACATACACACACACACGCACACACACACACACCCACACACACACACATACACACACACACACATACACACTCATACACACACATACACACACATACATACACACACATACACACACATACACACACATACACACACACATACACACACATACACACACACATACATACACACACACGCACCTCCCCTCACATCCCACCTACAATAAATTTATACAAATTGCTCTGAAAATAAAGCTCCAAAAAGATAGACTCAATTTTTACCATCACAAAAGAGAGTTATTAGAGCCAGTTCATCGATCTACAGACAGTAATTACTTTCAGTAATTACTTTTAATTGCACGAGAGAAGGACCTTATCAAACGAGAGAAACCTAGCTTTAATGCTACGCTGTGTGCGTGTGTGTGTGCGTGTGTGTGTGTGTGTGTGTGTGTGTGTGTGTGTGTGTGTATGTGTGTGTGTGCGTGTACTCACCTATATGTACTCACCTGTATGTGGTTGCAGGGGTCGATTCATAGCTCCTAGCCCAGCCTCTTTACTGAGTGCTTCTAGGTCCTCTCTCTCCCTACTCCATGATCTGTATCATACCTCATCTTAAAGCTATATATTGTTTCTGCCTCCACTACCTCACTTGCTAAGCTGTTCCACTGCCTGACTACTGTATGACTGAAGAAATACTTCCAATTGTGACCCCTTGTTTCTGTGTCCCATCTCTCTAACATCCTTTGTCCACCTTTTCTATTCCGCGCAGTATTTTATATGTCGTTATTATGTCTGCCCTTTCCTTCTTGTCCTCCAATGTCGTCAGGCCAATTTCCTTTAACCTTTCTTCGTAGGACAATCCCCTTTGCTCTGGGACCAGTCTTGTTGCAAACCTTTGCACTTTCTCCAATTTGTTGACGTGCTTGACCAGGTGTGGATTACAAACTGCTGCTGCATACTCCTTATGTTGTGTACAGAGTCTTGAACGATTTCTTACTGAGGTATCGGAACGCTATTCTCAGGTTTGCCAGGAGCCCATATGCTGCTGCAGTTATCTGGTTGATGTGCGCCTCTGGAGATGTGCTCGGTATTGTACTCACCCCAAGATCCTTTTCCTTGAATGATATTTGCAGTCATTGGCGACCTAGCCTATACTCTGTCTGCGGTCTTTTTTTGCCCTTCCCTGATCTTCGTTACTTTGCATTTGGCGGGGTTAAATTCGAAAAGCCAGTTGCTGGACCAGTCTTCCAGCCTGTCCAAGTTTCTTTGTAGTCCTGCCTGATCCTCATCCGGTTTAATTAATTCTCCTCATTAGGCTCACATCATCTGCAAACAAGGACACATCTGATTCTATCCCTTCCGTCATGTCATTCATATGTACCAAAAATAGCACTGATCCCAGGACTGACCCCTGTGGAACCCCAGTCATCACAGGCGCCCACTCTGACACCTCGTCATGTACCATGATTCGTTGTTGCCTCCCTGTCAGGTATTCTCTGATCCATTGCACTGCCCTTCCTGTTATGTGTGCCTGACCCTCTAGCTTTTGCAGTATTCTCTTGTGACGAATTGTGTCAATGGTCGTCTTGCATTCCAGGAAAATGCAATGTACTCATCCCGCTCTCTCTCGTGTCTTACTTCTGTTACCTTGTCACAAATCTCCATTAGGTTTGTGACGCAGAATTTTCCTTCCCTAAATCAGTGCTGGTTGTCGTTTATAAGCTTTTTTCGTTGTAGGTGCTCCACCACTCTCCTTCTGATAATCTTCTCCATGACTTTGCATTCTATACACGTCAGTGACAGTGGTCTGTAGTTTAGTGCCTCGTGTCTGTCTCCTTTCTTAAAAATGGGACTACATTTGCCATGTTCCATACCTCAGGTAGTTCCCCAGTTTTGATGGATGTGTTGAAAATTGGTGTTAGTGGCACTCACTGCATCTCTGCTCCCTCTTTAAGCACCCACGAAGAAATATTGTCAAATCCCACTGTCTTTGAGTTATCAAGTTCACTTAGTAGCTTCTTCACGTTCTCCTCTGTTGTGTATATTTCAACCATCACTTGCTGGCATATCCTTTGCTGATGTACGCCTCTATTCTCACTTCCCTGGAGTCCTTTCTGTCTCCACTGTAAATGCTTCCTTAAATCTCATGTTGAGCTCCTCTCATACTCTGGGTCATTCCTTGTGAGCTCTGCACTTTCTTTCCTTAGCCTGATTACCTGATCCTTGACTCTTGTCTTCCTCCTGATGTGGCTATAAAACAGCTTCTGGTCAGACTTGATTTCGATGCTATGTCTTTTTTGTACTGTCCTTTGACGTCCCTCCTTCTCTGTGCATACTCGTTTCTAACTCTCCGACTTATCTCTTTATTTTCCTGAGTTCTTTGCTTTCTGTAGTTCCTCCATTCTCTAGCACACTTAGTTTTTGCTTCCCTGCACCTTTGGGTAACCAAGGGCTCGTTCTGGTCTTCCCATTATCTCTGTTGCCCTTGGGAACAAAACTTTCCTCTTCCTCCTTGCTGTCACTTGTCACGTAGTCTATCATTTCGTTTACTGATTTTCCTACCAATTCTCTTTCCCATTGAGCCTCCTGCAGGAAGTTCCTCATGCATGTGTAGTCATCCCTTTTGTATTTGGACTTTTCCCATCCTACTCCTCTTACCCTCTCCACTTGTAACTCTGCTATGTATTCACTGCTCAGAACCACGTGATCACTAGCTCCGAGGGGCCTTGCATATGTGATGTCCTCGATGTCTGGGCTACTCATGGTGAATACGAGATCCAGTCATGTTGGTTCATCATCACCTCTCTCTCTGGTAGTGTTCCTAACATGTTGATACATGAAGTTTTCCAGTACTACATCCATCATCATGGCTCTCCATATTCTCCAACTCCCATGTGGCTCCAGGTTTACCCAGTCAATCTCCTTGTGATTGAAATCACTCATAGCTAATCACTCTGCTCTACCCATGTGAGCTATTCTGGCCACCTCAGCTAGTGTATCCACCATTGCTCTATTGATCTCTTCATATTCTTTTCTTGGCCTTCTGCAGTTCTGTGGCTGGTTGTACATCACTGCAATGACTACCTTATGTCCCCAGGACTGAATTGTACCTACTATGTAGTCCCTTTTGCAAATTTCGTCCATTCCTTCCATTTCCTCAAATCTCCATCGGTTTTTAATGAGCAGTCTAACTCCTCCTTTCCCTCTGCTCTATCATTCTTCAGGATCTGATATCCAAGTGGGAAGATTGCGTCTGTTATCATCCCGGTGAGTTTCGTTTCTGTGAGTGATATGATGTCTGGGTATGTCTCCTTGATTTTTTCATGGCACTCCTCACATTTATTTGTTATTCCATCCACATTCGTATACCAAACCTTCAACTTTTTTTTCTAAAACTGTGGTCTGGGGAGAATGCTGGGGTTGAGGAAGTGGGAGACCTGACAGTGAACTATGGGGGATTGCTGTGGCAGTGGAGTTTGTGATGAGGATAGGGACAGTGGCTACAGTGTGAGGGTTTTGGGTTAGATTGTTTGGTTGCATTGAGGTTGTCGTGATTGAGTCCTTGTGTAGCTGGCTCTGAGGAAGGTTGTATTTGCTCTTCCTCCTGAGTCTGAGTTGTCCTGCTCATCTCTATTTTTGCCTCTCTTTCCTTCTTGCATCTTTGTACCCTCTCTTTCAGTTTCCGTCTTTCTTCTTGTGTCCTGTCATGGTCGAGACACTCTCCAGTATGTCGGTATGTCCTTTAGTTTTACTTTCTCCTGCAGGATCCTGTGTTGAGCCGATTCTGCCTTGAATGTAATTTTGACTGGCCGTTTTTTTCCTCTTACAAACCACACAATTCTCAGAAAATTTGTCAGCTGGGTCATGTCGTCCTCTCGTATTGCTTTCATGATACTTCAAATCTGTTTTTTCTCCTCCTGTCTTTTTGTTTCATAAGTTTCCCTTTCAGCTTCTTGGACCCCGTAAACAAAAACTGACCTCTCCCTTTCGTCCTCCCACTGCATTTCCCTTTGCATCCCGTGTGTGTGTGTGTGTGTGTGTGTGTGTGTGTGTGTGTGTGTGTGTGTGTGTGTGTGTGTGTGTGTGTGTGTGTGTGTGTGTGTGTGTGTGTGTGTACTCACCTAATTGACGTTGCAGGGGTTGAGTCCTAGCTCTTGGCCCCGCCTCTTCACTGGTCGCTACTAGGTCACACTCCCTGAACCGTGAGCTTTGTCATACCTCTGCTTAAAGCTATGTATGGATCATGCCTCCACTACATCGCTTCACAAACTATTCCGCTTCCTAACTACTCTGTGGCTGAAGAAATACTTCCTAACATCCCTGTGATTCATTTGTGTCTTCAACTTCCAACTGTGTCCCCTTGTTGCTGTGTCCCATCTCTGGAACATCCAGTCTTTGTCCACCTTGTCAATTCCTCCCAGTATTTTGTATGTCGTTATCATGTCCCCCCTATCTCTCCTGTCCTCCAGTGTAGTAGGTTGATTTCCCTTAACCTCTCCTCGTAGGACATACCTCTTAGTTCTGGGAGTAGTCTTGTTGCAAACCTTTGCACTTTCTCTAGTTTCTTTACGTGCTTGGCTAGGTGTGGGTTTCAAACTGGTGCCACATACTCCAATATGGGCCTAACGTACACGGTGTACAGGGTCCTGAATGATTCCTTATTAAGATGTCGGAATGCTGTTCTGAGGTTTGTTAGGCGCCCATATGCTGCAGCAGTTATTTGGTTGATGTACTCACCTAATTGTACTCACCTAATTGTGGTTGCAGGGGTCGAGACTCAGCTCCTGGCCCCGCCTCTTCACTGATCGCTACTGGATCCTCTCTCTCTCTGCTTCCTGAGCTTTGTCATACCTCTTCTTAAAACTATGTATGGTTCCTGCCTCCACTACTTCACTTGCTAGGCTATTCCACTTGCTGACAACTCTATGACTGAAGAAATACTTCCTAACGTCCCTGTGACTCGTCTGAGTCTTCAGCTTCCAGTTGTGATGTGCTTCAGGAGATGTGCCTGGTGTTATACTCACCACAAGATCTTTTTCCTTGAGTGAGATTTGTAGTCTCTGGCCCCCTAGACTGTACTCCGTCTGCGGTCTTCTTTGCCCTTCCATGTGTGAGTATGTGTGTGTGTGTATGTGTTTGTGTGTGTATGTGTTTGTGTGTGTGCGTGTGTTTGTGTGTGTATGTTTGTTTGTGTGTGTGTGTGTGTGTGTGTGTGTGTGTGTGTGTGTGTGTGTGTGTGTGTGTGTGTGTGTACTCACCTAGTTGAGGTTGCAGGGTTCGTGTCCAAGCTCCTGGTCCCGCCTCTTCACTGAGTACTACTAGGACCTCTCTCTCCCTGCTTCATGAGCTTTATCATACCTCATCTTAAAGCTATGTATGTTTCCTGCCTCCACTACCTTACTTGCTAGGCTATTCCACTTACTGACTACTCTATGACTGAAGAAATACTTCCTAACATCCCTTTGTCTCATCTGGGTCTTCAACTTTCAATTGTGACCTTTTGTTTCTGTGTCCTCTCTCTGGAACAGCCTGTGTGTGTGTGTGTGTGTGTGTGTGTGTGTGTGTGTGTGTGTGTGTGTGTGTGTGTGTGTGTGTGTGTGTGTGTGTGTGTGTGTGTGTGTGTGTGTGTGTGTGTGTGTGTGTGTGTGTGTGTGTGTGTGTGTGTGTTTGTGAGGAGTCATGAATATTTAAGCAATAGAGTGTGGAGGCGTGGTATGTGTGGTTTAGACCGTAGAGGCGTGGTGTGTGTGGTTTAGACCGTAGAGGCATGGTGTGTGTGGTTTAGACCGTAGAGGCGTGGTGTGTGTGGTTTAGACCGTAGAGGCGTGGTGTATGTGGTTTAGACCGTAGAGGCGTGGTGCATGTGGTTTAGATTGTAAAGGCGTTGTATATGGAGTTTAGAGTGTAGAGGCGTGGTGTGTGTGGTTTAGACCGTAGAGGCGTGGTGTATGTGGTTTAGATTGTAAAGGCGTAGTATGTGAGGTTTATACCGTAGAGGCGTGGTGTATGTGATTTAGATTGTAAAGGCGTGGTATGTGTGGTTTAGACCGTAGAGGCGTGGTGTATGTGGTTTAGATTGTAAAGGCGTAGTATGTGAGGTTTATACCGTAGAGGCGTGGTGTATGTGGTTTAGATTGTAAAGGCGTAGTATGTGTGGTTTAGACCGTAGAGGCGTGGTGTATGTGGTTTAGATTGTAAAGGCGTGGTATGCATGGTTTAGACCGTAGAGGCGTGGTGTGTGTGGTTTAGATTGTAAAAGCGTAGTATGTGAGGTTTATACCGTAGAGGCGTGGTGTATGTGGTTTAGATTGTAAAGGCGTAGTATGTGAGGTTTATACCGTAGAGGCGTGGTGTATGTGGTTTAGATTGTAAAGGCGTAGTATGTGTGGTTTAGACCGTAGAGGCGTGGTGTATGTGGTTTAGATTGTAAAGGCGTAGTATGTGAGGTTTATACCGTAGAGGCGTGGTGTATGTGGTTTAGATTGTAAAGGCGTAGTATGTGTGGTTTAGACCGTAGAGGCGTGGTGTATGTGGTTTAGATTGTAAAGGCGTGGTATGCATGGTTTAGACCGTAGAGGCGTGGTGTGTGTGGTTTAGATTGTAAAGGCGTAGTATGTGAGGTTTATACCGTAGAGGCGTGGTGTGTTTGGCTTAGAGTGTAGAGGCGTGATATGTGTGGTTTAGAGTGTAAAGGCGTGTTATGTGTGGTCTAGAGTGTAGAGGCGTGGTGTGTGTGGTTTAGAGTGTAGAGGCGTGGTGTGTGTGATTTAGAGTGTAGAGGCGTGGTATGTGTGGTTTATACCGTAGAGGCGTGATGTGTGTGGTTTAGAGTGTTACTAGACGCTATCAGTGCTGCACTAATGTTGTATTTGAGGTGAAAATGTACTGTGTTTTTTTGAATTCACAGCAGAGACCACTACAGCAGACCAATACAGCAGACACCTCTATACCGCACTGACAGATGGTGTAGATGGTACAGTGGTCTAGAGTTTAACTGGCTTCTTGGGAGAATGACTGAGGTCTCGGGTTCGAATCTTGGCTAGTGGCAGCATTGTTCTTTGTCCCGTTGCTTTTGTTATATCACGACCCCTTAGTACTCTTATCCTTTCTTCTTTTATTGTGCTGATTCTTTTCTGTACCTGTATGTTCTGACTATATCGCCTTTAGGTATCTCTCTTTCCTGTGCTGATGTTTGCGTCTTGCGCGGCGTTCCTGGCTATGACTTGTCAGGTTCGTTCCCTACTTGTCTATTTGTCTTATCACTGGGTCTTTCACTGTTGTCTGCCGTCTTATGTAGGAATGGGATACTCAGTTTTAGGCCGATACCGCTAAAGAGACCATCAAAATTACCCGAAACTCAGTGCTGCCGATACTTTGGTTCAACCCGTGACTTATGTCGCTCTGTTGTGATTTGAATTTGATTTTTACCCTTTAGTACTATGTCTTTTTTTTTGCAATGTTAGTCTCCCGTCTTATCCACCACCACCATCACCACCATCACCAACACCTCCCACCAACACCATCACCATCACCATCAACATGTTGGGATATTTGTTCAGTATTCAACTCATAATACAGAAATTACACTTTTCTGCTTCTCAGCTCTGCCAGTCAATAACACAGTTTGCAATAGCACTTTAGGATGAGTTAGCCATCGTTGTGTGAGGTGATTAACTAGGTGCTGTAGGCTTGTGATGTTAATGAGTGAGGGTGTGCACCTAGGGAAGGTTAACTCGCTTCTAGGAGCACCTCAGACTTCAAGGAACACTTCAGATTCTGGCCGGGACTCGACTCATCAGCTGTGTCTTACTGCTTGCGTGTGTTATAGCACAAGAAGCGAGAGTCTTTTTGCATTCTGTTCAAGTTCTATTAATATCAGGTTTAATTAACTTGCTTGTGAACTCTGTACACAGTTCTACGTACATGTGCAAAATTTCTTGTGATGAGAGTATGTGTGAAGCTACAACTGTTCTAGTGTGTTTTCAATGATGATTTCTTATGTCTGCTATAATTTCTTGTTCATAGGGCCACGGAGTACTGCACGACTTTGAAAAGTAGTAGGATTTGGGATAGCTATCACCACCACTATCACTACCCCTTCCGCTCCACCACAACCGCTATCTCCTACACCACTACCCGCCATTCGTCACGAGGCCAACGCCATTATATATTCTTCGGTATATAATGACTCTGCATTGTTATCTAGTAATGTATACGTATATGCAGTTTGGTTTATTATGTCCACCAGCTTTCTGTTCCACCACTCTCTCTTTCCCGTATCCGTTTCCCTCGTTTTCCATGTATAAGTTTTCTTGCCCTGCTCTGGGGTGATGGAGATATCTTCATAAAAATTCCATTTCCCCTGTGTATGGGATAGGCTGTCCTGATTGATGGCCGTTCCAAAGTGATACTAACTCCAACTTTGCCGGAACGAAACGTTAGAAGCTGGCCAAGCTGATGAACCCTTGTTGGAACACTTGATGGCATCCTCATTGTCCTACCGAAGTCTCCCAGTTAAGGCTGACAGGTTTCCACACTTTGTACGCGACCATCGTGTCTGACGGAATGTGACAGGGAAAGCTGTTAGCTTTTGTTCCCACTGTTTTATAGAATACGGTAGCAGCACACTGCTGATGTTTCCGATTTTGCTAAATAATGAAAAATAAAAACGTGTACCACACTCATTACAATCACCACCACCACAACCAATACCACAATCACCACCAGCACAACCAAATACCACAATCACCACCACCACAACCATTACCACAATCACCACCACCACAACCAATATCACACTCACCACCACCACAAATAATACCACAATCACCACCACCACAACCAATACCACAATCACCACCACCACAACAAATACCACAATCACCACCACCACAACCAATACCACAATCACCACCACCACAACCAATACCACAATCACCACCACCACAACCAATACCACAATCACCACCACCACAACCAATACCACAATCACCACCACCACAACCAATACCACAATCACCACCACCACAACCAATACCACAATCACCACCACCACAACCAATACCATAATCACCACCACCTCCACCAATACCACAATCACCACCACCACAACCAATACCACAATCACCACCACCACAACCAATACCACCACCACAACCAATACCACAATCACAACCACCACAACCAATACCACAATCACCACCACCACAACCAATACCACAATCACCACCACCACAACCAATACCACAATCACCACCACCACAACCAATACCACAATCACCACCACCACAACCAATACCACAATCACCACCACCACAACCAATACCACAATCACCACCACCACAACCAATACCACAATCACCACCACCACAACCAATACCACAATCACCACCACCACAACCAATACCATAATCACCACCACCACAACCAATACCACAATCACCACTACCACAACCAATACCACAATCACGACCACCACAACCAATACCACAATCACCACCACCACAACCAATACCACAATCACCACCACCACAACCAATACCACAGTCACCACCACCAAAACCAATACCACAATCACCACCACCACAACCAATACCACAATCACCACCACCACAACCAATACCACAATCACCACCACCACAACCAATACCACAATCACCACAACCACAACCAATACCACAATCACCACCACCACAACCAATACCACAATCACCACCACCACAACCAATACCACAATCACCACCACCACAACCAATACCACAATCACAACCACCACAACCAATACAACAATCACCACCACCACAACCAATACCACAATCACCACCACCACAACCAATACCACAATCACCATCACCACAACCAATACCACAATCACCACCACCACAACCAATACCACAATCACCACCACCACAACCAATACCACAATCACCACCACCACAACCAATACCACAATCACCACCACCACAACCAATACCACAATCACCACCACCACAACCAATACCATAATCACCACCACCACAACCAATACCACAATCACCACTACCACAACCAATACCACAATCACGACCACCACAACCAATACCACAATCACCACCACCACAACCAATACCACAATCACCACCACCACAACCAATACCACAGTCACCACCACCACAACCAATACCACAATCACCACCACCACAACCAATACCACAATCACCACCACCACAACCAATACCACAATCACCACCACCACAACCAATACCACAGTACCACCACCACATCCAATATAAGAACATAAGAACGAAGGAACACTGCAGAAGGCCTACTGGCCCATGCGAGGCAGGTCCAAGTCTCCTACCGGCTTAAGCCAATGCACCCAACCTAGTCAGGTCAGGTCACATTGACTTAAGGGAGGAACACGGCAACCGACCTGGTAGCACAAGCTATCAGGTCTAACTCACACCCACCCACATCCACTCATGTATTTATCCAACCTATTTTTAAAGCTACACAACGTTCTGGCCTCTATAACGGTACTTGGGAGTTTGTTCCACTCATCCACAACTCTATTACCAAACCAGTACTTTCCTATATCCTTCCTGAATCTGAATTTTTCCAACTTAAAACCATTGCTGCGAGTCCTGTCTAGGCTAGATATTTTCAGCACACTATTTACATCCCCTTTATTTATTCCTGTCTTCCATTTATACACCTCAATCATATCCCCCCTAATTCTACGTCTTTCTAGAGAGTGCAGATTCAGGGCCCTTAGTCTATCCTCATAGGGAAGGTTTCTGATACATGGGATCAACTTTGTCATCCTCCTTTGTACATTTTCCAGTGAATTTATATCCATTCTGTAATACGGTGACCAAAACTGTGCAGCATAATCTAAATGAGGCCTAACCAAGGATGTATAGAGTTGAAGAACAACCTGAGGACTCCTATTATTTATGCTTCTTGATATGAAGCCAAGGATTCTATTAGCTTTATTGCGAACACTTATGCACTGTTGTCTTGGTTTCAGATTACTGCTAACCAGAACTCCTAAATCTTTTTCGCAATCCGTAATATTAAGATCTACATTATTTAGTTTATATGTGGCATGGTTATTGTCCTGTCCAACATTTAGAACTTTGCATTTGTCTATATTAAACTGCATCTGCCACTTCTCCGACCACTGCATCAGTCTATTCAAATCTTCCTGGAGTGCTCGAATGTCCTCGTCAGAATGAATTCGACGGCCTATTTTGGTGTCATCGGCAAACTTGCCGATGTCGCTCTTTATGCCCTCATCTATGTCGTTTATGTAGATTGTGAACAGCAGGGGGCCCAACACTGACCCCTGTGGAACACCGCTCGTGACACTTCCCCACTCTGATTTCTCCCCATTTATGCAAACTCTCTGCTGCCTATTTGTCAACCATGCCTCTATCCAGGAAAAAATTTCTCCTCCTATTCCATGTGCTTTAATTTTCCTCAATAGTCTCTGATGTGGGACCCTGTCAAAAGCCTTACTGAAGTCCATATACACAATATCATATTCATTACCATGATCTACCTCCTCAAATACCTTAGTGAAAAAAGTTAATAAATTCGTAAGGCAGGAACGCCCCTTTGTAAAACCATGCTGAGTTTCGTTGATTAATTTATGCTTTTCAAGGTGGCTACGAACTGCCGCGGCAATTATTGATTCCATAAATTTTCCCACTATGGAGGTTAGGCTTATTGGTCTATAGTTCGAAGCTAAGGACCTGTCACCTGTTTTGAAAATAGGTATCACATTTGCCATTTTCCACTTATCTGGCACCATGCCAGTTTGTAGTGATATGTTGAAAAGATTAGCCAAAGGTGTGCTAAGCTCCTCTTTACATTCCTTTAGAACCCTTGCATACAGTTCATCAGGGCCTGGGGATTTGTTAGGTTTTAATTTATCTATTTGCCTAAGGACCATGTCACTTGTGACCCTAATAGTGCACAGTTTAATATCGTCCTGTTCTACATAATTTATCATTACTGGAATATCGCTGGTATCCTCCTGTGTAAAAACTGAGAGGAAGTATGTGTTAAAAATTCTACACATTTCCTTATCACTGTCAGTGAGCTGACCCGAGGAACTTTTGAGTGGGCCTATCTTGTCCCTGATCTTACTTCTGTATACCTGAAAGAATCCTTTTGGGTTAGTCTTCGATTCTCTTGCAACTTTAACCTCATAATCTCTTTTTGCTTTTCTAATTCCCTTTTTTATTTCTCTCTTTAACTGAATATATCGATTTCTCAATTGCCCCTCTCCTCTTTTGATTTGCCTATATATGCCTCTCTTTTGACCAATCAGATATTTTAATCTATTGTTCATCCATTTAGGATCATTTTTGTTTGATCTGATTTCCCTATTTGGAACATAATTTGACTGAGCAGCTAGAACTATGCCCTGGAAAGCATCATATCGGCAACCATCACCACCTACCTGACCCTTAGTCAGGTCATTCCAGTTCAGCCCACCTAAGTAATTTTTCAGTCCTATGAAATCAGCCAAGCGAAAGTCAGGGACGGAGACTTGATTGCCATTATTAGGGGAATTCCATGATATATTAAAACTGAGTGATTTGTGATCACTTTCCCCAAGCTCATCATTAACCTCAAGATTATTAATTAGTGTTTCCCTACTGGCAAGAACCAAGTCAAGCAGGTTATTTCCCCTAGTTGGCTCTGTCACAAACTGTTTTAAAAAACAATCCTGGATCGTATCAAGAAAGTCACCTGACTCTAAATTTCCTGTCAAATTGCTCCAGTCAATCTGTCTATAGTTGAAATCTCCCATTAGCACAACATTTTCGTATGCAGATGCCTTACGAATTTCGTCCCATAGAAGTTTACTGCACTCCCTATCAAGATTTGGGGCCCTGTAAATCACACCCAAAATTAGTTTTTCTCGGCCCTCGAGAAGCTGTAACCAAACAGATTCAGTGGCTGACGCTTCTAATTTAATATCTTGTCTAACACAACAATTTAAATTGTCTCTGACATACATCGCTACTCCACCACCTTTCCTGTTGACCCTGTCAGTGTGGAATAATTTATAGCCTTGTATGTGACATTCAGAGGGCATCTCTCTATCTTTCAGATTGAGCCAGGTCTCTGTTATAGCAATAATATCTATGTTTCCTGCACTTGCAATTAATCTTAGCTCATCTATCTTATTTCTTACACTCCTGCTATTAGTATAGTAAACCTTAAGGGAGCTAGTCCCTTGCTGCCCTCTGCTGTCCCCCTTTGTTTGCTGACCTGATCTATTGTCTTTATTTATAACTTCATGCTGAATGCCTTTTATACATTTACTGTTTCCAACCCAAGTGTTGCAACCTGCTTGTTTCCCACACACACCCATACCTCTATCTTCCATCAGTTTAAAATCATAGGCATTTCACCAATGGCCTTCTCAATCGAGTCTGCAAGTGCTACCACCCCAGCCCCAGAGAGATGTACCCCATCCCTTGCATACATATCATGTTTGCCATAAAAGTTGTTCCAGTTGTCAATGAATGGGATTGCAAGTTCCTTGCAGTATCTGTCTAGCCAGCAATTTACACCAATTGCCCTAGACAACCATTCATTTCCTACTCCCCTTCTAGGCAAGATGCTACATATGATTGGGATCCCTCCCTTAGACTTAATGAAATCTATAGCTGACCTGTACTTATCTAGCAGCTCTTCTCTCCTACCCTTCCCAATATCATTTCCACCAGCACTGAGACAGATAATGGGCTTGCTCCCATTACCTGACATGATATTATCCAGCCTGTTGACAATGTCCCCAACACCAGCTCCAGGGAAGCACACTCTATCTCTCATCTTCTTATTCCTATTACAAAAAGCACGGTCAATGTATCTTACCTGAGAGTCACCAACCACAAGAATGCGCTTACCTCCATCAGCAGGGGCAGTAGTACCCTTACCTTCACTGGCCACTGAAGTACATTCATCCTGAAGAACAGAGAAGCGATTTCCTACCTTCAGATCTTCACTCTTAACTTTCCTTACTCTGATGCGCCTTCCATTACTGTGAACTACTCGCCACTTGTAGCAGGTGCTGGGCTGCACCTCACTGCTGGTAGCCGTTGCTGCCTCCCCAACTACAGCCTCCTCACAGCGAGAGACAGACTACACCTCGCTGCTAGAAGCCTCATTCCCCACAACTCCAGCCACCTCACACTCTCTCCCAGACCCATTGAGGTGGACCTTCAGCCTCCTGGAGAAGCAAGACCTCCTCCTTCAACTCTCCAACCTCAATTTTTAAAACACTGCAGAAGCAAGCCATGCTTTGTAACCGTCCACACTAATCCCCAAAGCAGCCAATACCACAATCACCACCACCACAACCAATACCACAATCACCACCACCACACCCAATACCACAATCACCACCACCACAACCAATACCACAATCACCACCACCACAACCAATACCACAGTCACCACCACCACAACCAATACCACAATCACCACTACCACAACCAATACCACAATCACCACCACCACAACCAATACCACAATCACCACCACCACAACCAATACCACAGTCACCACCACCACAACCAATACCACAATCACCACCACCACAACCAATACCACAATCACCACCACCACAACCAATACCACAGTCACCACCACCACAACCAATGCCACAGTCACCACTACCACAATCAATACCACAGTCACCACCACCACAACCAATGCCACAGTCACCACCACCACAACCAATGCCACAGTCACCACCACCACAATCAATTCCACAGTCACCACCACCACAACCAATGCCACAGTCACCACTACCACAATCAATACCACTATCATTACCACTTCCACTAATACAGCCATCACCACAAACACCATAAACACCACCATTATTCACAGAAGCGCCATCTTGACCATTCCTACCGCTACTACCAGTCACCATGACCACCACAGTCACCATAACCACTCCCCGCTCTCACCCCCCACACCCCCACCCTCACCCCCACCCACACCTCCATCCACACCCCCATTCACACCCCCACCCACACCCCCCACCCAAACACCCAAACCCCCACCCCCAGCTTAAAATATTCTCAACAATTTTAACAGAACCCAACCATCTGCGCCACCTAAATCCTCTTAATTATTCTCCTCTTTAATCCCATTAAAATCCCGTTATAATCCCTGAATACATTACCTCAAGTGGGGATTTTTGCAGCCGTTCTTATAACTTTTTAATAATTTTGTTCTTATTCTCTCATAGAGGGATTTATTCTTGGTTTCTTCCTCCTGGTTTTATCTGGTGACATTGTTCTCTGGTCTCCATATCTTTTGGAATTATTTCTCATTCTCTTCCACACCGCTTTCTTATGGTGGGTACAATGTTTTCTTATGGTGGGTACAATGTTTTCTTATGGTGGGTACAATGTTTTCTCATGATCCGCACAATGTTTTTCAATGGTTACCTGGAGGTTACCTGGAGGTTATTCTGGGGACCAACGCCCCCGCGGCCCGGTCCATGACCAGGCCTCCCGGTGGATCAGGGCCTCATCAACCAGGCAGTTACTGCTGGCCGCACGCAGTCGAACGTACGAGCCACAGCCCGGCTGATCCGGCACTGACTTTAGGTATCTGTCCAGCTCTCTCTTGAAGGCAGCCAGGGATTTATTGGTAATTCCCCTAATGCTTGGGCCCCGGACACTTATGGTGTTTTCCCTTAGAGTACCAATGGCGTCCCTACTTTTAATTGGGGGTATTTTGCATCGCCTGTGGATACAATATTTTCTTATGGTGGGCTCAGTGTTTCTTTATGGAGAGTACAATTTTTTTTTTACAGTGGGTACAATGTTTTCTTAAGGTGGGCAGTGTTGTTTTATGGTAGGTACAATGTTTTCTTATGGCATGGGCTTGCAAGTTCCTTGCAGTAACTGTCTGACCAGCGATTTACACCAGTTACCAAAGACAACAATTCATTGCCCAGTCCTCTTCTAGGCAAAAGATTATATATGATTTCCTATATTTAAATCTGATCTTTTAACTTTCCACACTGTGACGTTTCTTCCTTTACATTAAACTTCTACCCACTTGTAGCGGCTGCCAATCTGCTCGTCACTGCTGGTAACCTGCGTTCCCTCACTAATTTCAACCATCTCACATTCATTGCTGTATGTATCCAGTCGAGTTTTCAGCTTCTTATTTCCCTCCTTGAGAAGTACAACCTCCTACTTCACCATCTTGAACTCAGAATGCAAAACACTAGAGAAGCAAGCCATGGTGCTCTCTAACATTCCTCACTAATCATTTCCCAAGATCACTTAGGACAGGTAGCAACCTCGGGTGATCACTGACCCGCAACCAACTGCTCGATGGCGAAGGGCAACAGCCTCAAGGTTGGAGACAGTTGGTAGGAACAAAAGTTCAGGAATTAGGTTTGATGTTTTATTTGGAATGTTCCATTCCTAAAATTTGTAAACACTTCGTTTGGAAGTTACGTGAGTTGTGGATAGTTGTTGAAGTCTTAGGTGAATTGTTACACAAAATCTTGGGCTTGTCGTGTTGTTAAGCTGAATGAGGCAACGGAGGAGCATTTTAACAGATTGAAAGGCGATTCCTCTTATTCTGGAGAGGATTTTCATCATGTCAGTGGATGGTGCAGTATCGGGGATGCTTGATGGCAGAGTTGAAGGTCCCAAGAAACAGCAGCGCTCTGCATGTGGGCATAGATCATGCAACACATGATCTTGATGGCAGAGCTCTCAGGGAGCGTTGGAACAGTATTGATCACAGAGGCCAGTTGTTGGGCTGCTTGGAGAATCTTCTGAGTATGAGCGTGGAGTCGAGTGATGGCAGCAAAGGTCGGTGTCTCGGTAGAGCTAAGTTTCTCTTGTTTCTCAAGCTTCTACTTATTTGCGATTTCAATCTTGAGTGGGCATCTGGCTGTAAGAGTGAGTTGGTCACTTTTGCGTTTAAGACATTGTAGTTGTTTGATGCGCAGTCCCTTGTTGCCACTGGAGATGGGACGATGCCTATACCGATTCTCAATTTTGGGCCGATACCGATACCATAAAAATTAGTTGGTACCTAAGGATAGAAGTACCAATGCCGATACCACCAAAATTATCCGATACTCACCGATACCGATATTCAATTTTAAACCGATACCACTAATAGCGATACTCTGGCACATCCCTGTTTGTCACAGTTGGAAAAATATTATTCCTTCTATGGAGAGAGTCCTTGTTAGGTGAGCATAGGAGTAGTAGTTGAGCACGGGCAGTGTGGTGGCAGCACTGTTTCAATATTCCCACAGTCAACATAGTAGTCGGCGAATCGAAGGTCGGCGCTAAGTGCTCGAGAGACCAAAAAGAACGCTTATCTTAAGCATCAAGGACAGAGTGGAAATTTTGGTTATCATTTTTACTTTCGATGAGTTGTTTCAGTTTGTCTATGGAGTTTCTGTTGTGATGTTGCGATCAAGACACTTGACAAACACCGATTGTTTGGTTCTCAAGCTGGAAAAGGAACTACTTCGAAGTCACGGTCCTTGACGATGTTCATTTCCAAGGTGGTAACGTTTGTCGGCCTCGTCGTCAATGAGGCAGTCGCCGAGAAAGTTGTCCTTAGTGCTGAAGAAATTAGATAGTTTCATATGCAATATGGTCGTTAGGAGAACTGGAAACATAGTCTTCGATATACAATAATCGCAAGCAAGCGATACAAGATGCAATTCAACTCCCCCAGTAGTTGTTTTGCAGTCTTTGATTATTTAGAGGCTGGCCCACTTCTGGGGAGAATTCGCACACGGCGTGTCTGCAGCCATGGTTTCTGGGGCATTAAGTATAGTACTGTGTATAATTTATAATCTTTTCGGTTCACAGACCCGACAAGGTTATAAATTATTAGTTCAGGGTTACATAAATTAAAATAATTTATAATTAATAGAATCTGAGAGGAATTTAAAGCTATGGCTGACATGTTATTCATAAACGAACAATAATGAATATATGGCCATAATTTTTAAAGGGGTGAACCGATAAGCCAGCGGAAGGCCTCGGTCAGATGACCAGTGTTCAGTGGTCAGTCGTCAGTGTTCAGTGGTCAGTCGTCACGTGAGGTCACAGACCCTGAGCTGCTTGGGGATTAGCGTGGACGGTTACAAAGCATGGCTTGCTTCTACAGTGTTTTAAAAGCTGAGGTTGGAGAGTTGAAGGAGGAGGTCTTGCTTCTCCAGGAGGAGATTAGGAGGCTGAAGGTCCACCTCAATGGGCCTGGGAGAGAGTGTGAGGTGGTTGGAGATGTGGGGAATGAGGCTTCTAGCAGTGAGGTGCAGTCTGTCTCTCACTGTGAGGAGGCTGTAGGTGGGGTGGTAGCAACGGCTACCAGCAGTGAGGTGCAGCCCAGCACCTGCTACAAGTGGCGAGTTGTTCACAGTAATGGGAGGCGCATCAGAGTAAGGAAAGTTAAGAGTGCAGATCTGAAGGTAGGAAATCGCTTCTCTGTTCTCCAGGATGAATGTACTTCAGTGGCCAGTGAAGGTAAGGGTACTACTGCCCCTGCTAATGAAGGTAAGCGCATTCTTGTGGTTGGTGACTCTCAGGTAAGATATGTTGATCGTGCTTTTTGTAATAGGAATAAGAAGATGAGAGATAGAGTGTGCTTCCCTGGAGCTGGTGTTGGGGACATTGTCAACAGACTGGATAATATCATGTCAGGTAATGGGAACAAGCCCATTATCTGTCTCAGTGCTGGTGGAAATGATATTGGGAAGGGTAGGAGAGAAGAGCTGCTAGATAAGTACAGGTCAGCTATAGATTTCATTAAGTCTAAGGGAGGGATCCCAATCATATGTAGCATCTTGCCTAGAAGGGGAGTAGGAAATGAATGGTTGTCTAGGGCAATTGGTGTAAATTGCTGGCTAGACAGATACTGCAAGGAACTTGCAATCCCATTCATTGACAACTGGAACAACTTTTATGGCAAACATGATATGTATGCAAGGGATGGGGTTCATCTCTCTGGGGCAGGGGTGGTAGCACTTGCAGACTCGATTGAGAAGGCCATTGGTGAAATGCCTATGATTTTAAACTGATGGAAGATAGAGGTATGGGTGTGTGTGGGAAACAAGCAGGTTGCAACACTAGGGTTGGAAACAGTAAATGTATAAAAGGCATTCAGCATGAAGTTATAAATAAAGACAATAGAACAGGTCAGCAAACAAAGGGGGACAGCAGAGGGCAGCAAGGGACTAGCTCCCTTAAGGTTTACTATACTAATAGCAGGAGTGTTAGAAATAAGATAGATGAGCTAAGATTAATTGCAAGTGCAGGAAACATAGATATTATTGCTATAACAGAGACCTGGCTCAATCTGAAAGATAGAGAGATGCCCTCTGAATGTCACATACAAGGCTATAAATTATTCCACACTGACAGGGTCAACAGGAAAGGTGGTGGAGTAGCGATGTATGTCAGAGACAATTTAAATTGTTGTGTTAGACAAGATATTAAATTAGAAGCGTCAGCCACTGAATCTGTTTGGTTACAGCTTCTCGAGGGCCGAGAAAAACTAATTTTGGGTGTGATTTACAGGGCCCCAAATCTTGATAGGGAGTGCAGTAAACTTCTATGGGACGAAATTCGTAAGGCATCTACATACGAAAATGTTGTGCTAATGGGAGATTTCAATTATAGACAGATTGACTGGAGCAATTTGACAGGAAATTTAGAGTCGGGTGACTTTCTTGATACGATCCAGGATTGTTTTTTAAAACAGTTTGTGACAGAGCCAACTAGGGGAAATAACCTCCTTGACTTGGTTCTTGCCAGTAGGGAAACACTAATTAATAATCTTGAGGTTAATGATGAGCTTGGGGAGAGTGATCACAAATCACTCAGTTTTAACATATCATGGAATTCCCCTAATAATGGCAATCAAGTCTCCGTCCCTGACTTTCGCTTGGCTGATTTCATAGGACTGAAAAATTACTTAGGTGGGCTGAACTGGAATGACCTGACTAGGGGTCAGGTAGGTGGTGATGGTTGCCGATATGATGCTTTCCAGGGCATAGTTCTAGCTGCTCAGTCAAATTATGTTCCAAATAGGGAAATCAGATCAAACAAAAATGATCCTAAATGGATGAACAATAGATTAAAATATCTGATTGGTCAAAAGAGAGGCATATATAGGCAAATCAAAAGAGGAGAGGGGCAATTAAGAAATCGATATATTCAGTTAAAGAGAGAAATAAAAAAGGGAATTAGAAAAGCAAATAGAGATTATGAGGTTAAAGTTGCAAGAGAATCGAAGACTAACCCAAAAGGATTCTTTCAGGTATACAGAAGTAAGATCAGGGACAAGATAGGCCCACTCAAAAGTTCCTCGGGTCAGCTCACTGACAGTGATAAGGAAATGTGTAGAATTTTTAACACATACTTCCTCTCAGTTTTTACACAGGAGGATACCAGCGATATTCCAGTAATGATAAATTATGTAGAACAGGACGATAATAAACTGTGCACTATTAGGGTCACAAGTGACATGGTCCTTAGGCAAATAGATAAATTAAAACCTAACAAATCCCCAGGCCCTGATGAACTGTATGCAAGGGTTCTAAAGGAATGTAAAGAGGAGCTTAGCACACCTTTGGCTAATCTTTTCAACATATCACTACAAACTGGCATGGTGCCAGATAAGTGGAAAATGGCAAATGTGATACCTATTTTCAAAACAGGTGACAGGTCCTTAGCTTCGAACTATAGACCAATAAGCCTAACCTCCATAGTGGGAAAATTTATGGAATCAATAATTGCCGAGGCAGTTCGTAGCCACCTTGAAAAGCATAAATTAATCAACGAATCTCAGCATGGTTTTACAAAGGGGCGTTCCTGCCTTACGAATTTATTAACTTTTTTCACTAAGGTATTTGAGGAGGTAGATCATGGTAATGAATATGATATTGTGTATATGGACTTCAGTAAGGCTTTTGACAGGGTCCCACATCAGAGACTATTGAGGAAAATTAAAGCACATGGAATAGGAGGAGAAATTTTTTCCTGGATAGAGGCATGGTTGACAAATAGGCAGCAGAGAGTTTGCATAAATGGGGAGAAATCAGAGTGGGGAAGCGTCACGAGCGGTGTTCCACAGGGGTCAGTGTTGGGCCCCCTGCTGTTCACAATCTACATAAACGACATAGATGAGGGCATAAAGAGCGATATCGGCAAGTTTGCCGATGACACCAAAATAGGCCGTCGAATTCATTCTGACGAGGACATTCGAGCACTCCAGGAAGATTTGAATAGACTGATGCAGTGGTCGGAGAAGTGGCAGATGCAGTTTAATATAGACAAATGCAAAGTTCTAAATGTTGGACAGGACAATAACCATGCCACATATAAACTAAATAATGTAGATCTTAATATTACGGATTGCGAAAAAGATTTAGGAGTTCTGGTTAGCAGTAATCTGAAACCAAGACAACAGTGCATAAGTGTTCGCAATAAAGCTAATAGAATCCTTGGCTTCATATCAAGAAGCATAAATAATAGGAGTCCTCAGGTTGTTCTTCAACTCTATACATCCTTGGTTAGGCCTCATTTAGATTATGCTGCACAGTTTTGGTCACCGTATTACAGAATGGATATAAATTCTCTGGAAAATGTACAAAGGAGGATGACAAAGATGATCCCATGTATCAGAAACCTTCCCTATGAGGATAGACTAAGGGCCCTGAAACTGCACTCTCTAGAAAGACGTAGAATTAGGGGGGATATGATTGAGGTTTATAAGTGGAAGACAGGAATAAATAAAGGGGATGTAAATAGTGTGCTGAAAATATCTAGCCTAGACAGGACTCGCAGCAATGGTTTTAAGTTGGAAAAATTCAGATTCAGGAGGGATATAGGAAAGTACTGGTTTGGTAATAGAGTTGTGGATGAGTGGAACAAACTCCCAAGTACCGTTATAGAGGCCAGAACGTTGTGTAGCTTCAAAAATAGGTTGGATAAATACATGAGTAGATGTGGGTGGGTGTGAGTTGGACCTGATAGCTTGTGCTAACAGGTCGGTTGCCGTGTTCCTCCCTTAAGTCAATGTGACCTGACCTGACTAGGTTGGGTGCATTGGCTTAAGCCGGTAGGGACTTGGACCTGCCTCGCATGGGCCAGTAGGCCTTCTGCAGTGTTCCTTCGTTCTTATGTTCTTATGTTCTTAAAAGCTCCAGCTGTGGGTCATCATATGACTAAGTCCCGCGTCAGGAAACCCTTGTCCTGTTTCCTGACGAACCTTATACCTACTATTACTCATAAACATGTGACCTGACTAAATTTTCACTCCCACTCTCAGCATGCTGGACACATATGCGGCAACTGAATATCTTAAATGTGGAAGCATTTTGTCACAGTGGTTTATGCTGTAGAAACGTTTCGTCACAGTGGTTTAGGCTCCATTCTTATGAATATTTATGGACTGATTACTTTGGCTCCAGACTGAGGGACCTGATTACCTCAAACTCCATCTGATCTTCAACCATTCTTTCCTGTATTAGACTGAGGAAGTCACTGTGTAGCAAAACGTTTCCACAATAACGATACCCAAGTGTGTTTATTTCATGGATACTATGACTGTGAGTGCGCTGAAGCAGGAGATTGGAACCGTTTACAGTGCCAAAAGTGAAGTACGAGGACTGGAGATGACGTTATAGCAAGCGGGGACCACTAGCAGAAGGAAGAACGCAAAAACTGAGGAACACTGCAACAAGCCTACTGGCCTATGCTAGGCAGGCCCTCACATCCTACTCTTGTCACTCATAACGAGTGGATGGGCAATAAACTTGTAGATGTCATCTTCAGTCTACGCATCTCACCTCGAACACTATAAAAGGCTTTATTCTCAAACTTTACTTAAAACTGTTCAAGACTGTGAAGTTGAATATACATCTCCAGGCTGAGGGACTGACCACCTTAAACTCTTACTTCAAGGTTGGGCTAATTTCATCATCTTTGTGTCTCTACTACTTCTGCTGGCTTCAGATCTGTCACCTATGTATACAGAATGCACCTATGCATGCGAAACGTTTCGGAATAAAGAAACCTAACTGTTGCACACGTGTCTTACTTATGTATTTGTCGGTATTGTATACCATAATTATATAGTACATTTTGTATATAGCTGAAGAGTATTGCGACTATTACTAGTCACTACTTGGTACAGCACAACCCGGTGCTTCAAGCATGCAATAGTTTCCCGTCTTTCTCCAAACTTACACCGGTACTGGCTGGAGACAGTTACAATACCATGAGGCCGAGGGCCGATATATATGTTTCACATGTTATTGGCTAGGGCCAGCGGATTTTAGTCTATGTAAATATCTATCCTACGGAAGCTTTTATTGCTGAAAAAAAATATATATTTGATTCCTGACCACCTGCTTACTTTGAGGGATACCTCGTATACCTGGAGGGTATTCCGAGTGTCAACGCCTCCGCGGCCCGGTCTATGACCAGGGTGGATCAGGGTCTGATCAACCAGGTGTAGGAACCACAGCCCGGTCGTTCAGATACTGACTTTAGGTGTCTGTCAAGCTCCCTCTTAAAGACAACCAGTGGTCTAGCACTTCTAGGATTTTCCAAAAGTAGGTAGTTGGTTGGTAGACAGCAACCACCCAGGGAAGTACTACCGTCCTGCCAGATGACTGTGAAACAGAAACCTGTAACTGTTTTGCATGATGGTAGGATTGCTGGTTTCTTTTTCAGTCTCATAAACACGCTAGATAACAGGGATATCTTGCTACTCCTACTTACACTTTGGTCACACTTCACAGACACGCACATGCATATATATATATACATACATCTAGGTTTTTCTCCTTTTTCTAAATAGTTCTTGTTCTTCTTTATTTCTTCTATTGTCCATGGGGAAGTGGAAAAGAATCTTTCCTCCATAAGCCATGCGTGTCGTATGAGGCGACTAAAATGCCGGGAGCAATGGGCTAGTAACCCCTTCTCCTGTAGACACTTACTAAAAAAGAGAAGAAGAAAAACTTTATAAAACTGGGATGCTTAAATGTGCGTGGATGTAGTGCGGATGACAAGAAACAGATGATTGCTGATGTTATGAATGAAAAGAAGTTGGATGTCCTGGCCCTAAGCGAAACAAAGCTGAAGGGGGTAGGAGAGTTTCAGTTGGGGGAAATAAATGGGATTAAATCTGGAGTATCTGAGAGAGTTAGAGCAAAGGAAGGGGTAGCAGTAATGTTAAATGATCAGTTATGGAAGGAGAAAAGAGAATATGAATGTGTAAATTCAAGAATTATGTGGATTAAAGTAAAGGTTGGATGCGAGAAGTGGGTCATAATAAGCGTGTATGCACCTGGAGAAGAGAGGAATGCAGAGGAGAGAGAGAGATTTTGGGAGATGTTAAGTGAATGTATAGGAGCCTTTGAACCAAGTGAGAGAGTAATTGTGATAGGGGACCTGAATGCTAAAGTAGGAGAAACTTTTAGAGAGGGTGTGGTAGGTAAGTTTGGGGTGCCAGGTGTAAATGACAATGGGAGCCCTTTGATTGAACTTTGTATAGAAAGGGGTTTAGTTATAGGTAATACATATTTTAAGAAAAAGAGGATAAATAAGTATACAAGATATGATGTAGGGCGAAATGACAGTAGTTTGTTGGATTATGTATTGGTAGATAAAAGACTGTTGAGTAGACTTCAGGATGTACATGTTTATAGAGGGGCCACAGATATATCAGATCACTTTCTAGTTGTAGCTACACTGAGAGTAAAAGGTAGATGGGATACAAGGAGAATAGAAGCGTCAGGGAAGAGAGAGGTGAAGGTTTATAAACTAAAGAGGAGGCAGTTAGGGTAAGATATAAACAGCTATTGGAAGATAGATGGGCTAATGAGAGCATAGGCAAAGGGGTCGAAGAGGTATGGGGTAGGTTTAAAAATGTAGTGTTAGAGTGTTCAGCAGAAGTTTGTGGTTACAGGAAAGTGGGTGCAGGAGGGAAGAGGAGCGATTGGTGGAATGATGATGTAAAGAGAGTAGTAAGGGAGAAAAAGTTAGCATATGAGAAGTTTTTACAAAGAAGAAGTGATGCAAGGAGGGAAGAGTATATGGAGAAAAAGAGAGAGGTTAAGAGAATGGTGAAGCAATGTAAAAAGAGAGCAAATGAAAGAGTGGGTGAGATGTTATCAACAAATTTTGTTGAAAATAAGAAAAAGTTTTGGAGTGAGATTAACAAGTTAAGAAAGCCTAGAGAACAAATGGATTTGTCAGTTAAAAATAGGAGAGGAGAGTTATTAAATGGAGAGTTAGAGGTATTGGGAAGATGGAGGGAATATTTTGAGGAATTGTTAAATGTTGATGAAGATAGGGAAGCTGTGATTTCGTGTATAAGGCAAGGAGGAATAACATCTTGTAGGAGTGAGGAAGAGCCAGTTGTGAGTGTGGGGGAAGTTCGTGAGGCAGTAGGTAAAATGAAAGGGGGTAAGGCAGCCGGGATTGATGGGATAAAGATAGAAATGTTAAAAGCAGGTGGGGATATAGTTTTGGAGTGGTTGGTACAATTATTTAATAACTGTATGGAAGAGGGTAAGGTACCTAGGGATTGGCAGAGAGCATGCATAGTTCCTTTGTATAAAGGCAAAGGGGATAAAAGAGAGTGCAAAAATTATAGGGGGATAAGTCTGCTGAGTATACCTGGTAAAGTGTATGGTAGAGTTATTATTGAAAGAATTAAGAGTAAGACGGAGAATAGGATAGCAGATGAACAAGGAGGCTTTAGGAAAGGTAGGGGGTGTGTGGACCAGGTGTTTAAAGTGAAACATATAAGTGAACAGTATTTAGATAAGGCTAAAGAGGTCTTTGTGGCATTTATGGATTTGGAAAAGGCGTATGACAGGGTGGATAGGGGGGCAATGTGGCAGATGTTGCAAGTGTATGGTGTAGGAGGTAGGTTACTGAAAGCAGTGAAGAGTTTTTACGAGGATAGTGAGGCTCAAGTTAGAGTATGTAGGAAAGAGGGAAATTATTTCCCAGTAAAAGTAGGCCTTAGACAAGGATGTGTGATGTCACCGTGGTTATTTAATATATTTATAGATGGGGTTGTAAGAGAAGTAAATGCGAGGGTCTTGACAAGAGGCGTGGAGTTAAAAGATAAAGAATCACACACATAGTGGGAGTTGTCACAGCTGCTCTTTGCTGATGACACTGTGCTCTTGGGAGATTCTGAAGAGAAGTTGCAGAGATTGGTGGATGAATTTGGTAGGGTGTGCAAAAGAAGAAAATTAAAGGTGAATACAGGAAAGAGTAAGGTTATGAGGATAACAAAAAGATTAGGTGATGAAAGATTGAATATTAGATTGGAGGGAGAGAGTATGGAGGAGGTGAATGTATTCAGATATTTGGGAGTGGACGTGTCAGCGGATGGGTCTATGAAAGATGAGGTGAATCATAGAATTGATGAGGGAAAAAGAGTGAGTGGTGCACTTAGGAGTCTGTGGAGACAAAGAACTTTGTCCTTGGAGGCAAAGAGGGGAATGTATGAGAGTATAGTTTTACCAACGCTCTTATATGGGTGTGAAGCATGGGTGATGAATGTTGCAGCGAGGAGAAGGCTGGAGGCAGTGGAGATGTCATGTCTGAGGGCAATGTGTGGTGTGAATATAATGCAGAGAATTCGTAGTTTGGAAGTTAGGAGGAGGTGCGGGATTACCAAAACTGTTGTCCAGAGTGTGAGGGAAAAGTAAGTGTAAGTGGGGTTAAGGTTGTTCGGGCAACCAGGAACCATTAGAGAGTTACGTCGCGCGCACCCCCCCCCCTCTGGCGGGCTGGGGCAAAACTAGTTCCTGGTGTCCGATTTGTTAAAGTTTCTACTCCTGGTAATATTGACCTTACCTGGTGTGGGTTGAAGTTTGGAGAGTCACTTCACCTCCACTCTTCACCTAATCAGGTAGGGTGATCTACCAGGAGTATTACTGTTCTTTTTTGTTCGCTGGTTACCAGTAATGATTTTGGCATTTATCATTCTTTTCAATTCTTAAATGTTATATTATCATGACTATGGGTAACCAGTTTATTTTCTCTTATTTACCAGCTCTGTTCCTGGCGTGGTCTTCCAGGATAGACGCCAGATAAAGGAGCAAGACATGTGTTAATAATACTTATTAACATTATTCTACTACTACCGGCCCTTACCTATTCTACTTGTGCTCCATCCAAGTGGTAGGAGATTCCAGAACATCGGATTATTACCATCTGCTCAGGATAACCTACATAAATAACATCAGAGGAACTATCCAGGGCCATACCTACTCCTGCCCAACTAAAAGAACTGAAGGCCATTTTTTTTTATATTTAAATTTTAAGTAAAATTCTCAAAAATCATTATTCTCATTTTTCCTAAGTTATTTCTTTATTTATTTTTCCATTAATTTCTTTTGTTCAGTTGGAAGGCGTTCCACTGACACAGAGGGCTGAGGAAGGGTTGTTGAGGTGGTTCGGACATGTAGAGAGAATGGAGCGAAACAGAATGACTTACAGAGTGTATCAGTCTGTAGTGGAAGGAAGGCGGGGTAGGGGTCGGCCTAGGAAAGGTTGGAGAGAGGGGGTAAAGGAGGTTTTGTGTGCGAGGGGCTTGGACTTCCAGCACGTATACATGAGCGTGTTTGATAGGAGTGAATGGAGACAAATGGTTTTTAATACTTGACGTGCTGTTGGGGTGTGAGCAAAGTAACATTTATGAAGGGGTTCAGGGAAACCGGCAGGCCGGACTTGAGTCCTGGAGATGGGAAGTACAGTGCCTGCACTCTGAAGGAGGGGTGTTAATGTTGCAGTTTAAAAACTGTAGTGTAAAGCACCCTTCTGGCAAGACAGTGATGGAGTGAATGATGGTGAAAGTTTTTCTTTTTCGGGCCACCCTGCCTTGGTGGGAATCGGCCAGTGTGATAATAAAAAAAAATATTATCAAGTATCTTTCCCACCTGCATTCCAAGGAGTATAGGTCAACAGTTCCCAGTAATTTATGTGCTTTATTGTACTTATACGTTACATGTAAAGCGTTACATTTAAAGCATATAAATTGCAAGAGGGTCATTAAGGCTGAAAGTCAAGAATACATGGCACAGGGATTAGGGTAAACTCTAACTTTATGTTCATAGAGTATACATATCCTTTAGTATATATATATATATATATATATATATATATATATATATATATATATATATATATATATATATATATATATATATATATATATATATATATATATATATATATATATATATAAATAAATAATTTTATTATTACACTGGCCGATTCCCACCAAGGCAGGGTGGCCCGAAAAAGAAAAACTTTTACCATAATTCATTCCATCACTGTCTTGCCAGAAGGGTGCTTTACACTACAGTTTTTAAACTGCAACATTTACACCCCTCCTTCAGAGTGCAGGCACTGTACTTCCCATCTCCAGGACTCAAGTCAGGCCTGCCGGTTTCCCTGAACCCCTTCATAAATGTTACTTTGCTCACACTCCAACAGCACGTCAAGTATTAAAAACCATTTGTCTCCATTCATATCAAACACGCTCACGTATGCCTGCTGGAAGTCCAAGCCCCTCGCACACAAAACCTCCTTTACCCCCTCCCTCCAACCTTTCCTAGGCCGACCCCTACCCCGCCTTCCTTCCACTACAGACTGATACACTCTTGAAGTCATTCTGTTTCGCTCCATTCTCTCTACATGTCCGAACCACCTCAACAACCCTTCCTCAGCCCTCTGGACAACAGTTTTGGTAATCCCGCACCTCCTCCTAACTTCCAAACTACGAATTCTCTGCATTATATTCACACCACACATTGCCCTCAGACATGACATCTCCGCTGCCTCCAGCCTCCTCCTCGCTGCAACATTCATCACCCATGCTTCACACCCATATAAGAGCGTTGGTAAAACTATACTCTCATACATTCCCCTCTTTGCCTCCAAGGACAAAGTTCTTTGTCTCCACAGACTCCTAAGTGCACCACTCACTCTTTTCCCCTCATCAATTCTATGATTCACTTCATCTTTCATAGACCCATCCGCTGACACGTCCACTCCCAAATATCTGAATACATTCACCTCCTCCATACTCTCTCCCTCCAATCTGATATCCAATCTTTCATCACCTAATCTTTTTGTTATCCTCATAACCTTACTCTTTCCTGTATTCACCTTTAATTTTCTTCTTTTGCACACCCTACCAAATTCATCCACCAATCTCTGCAACTTCTCTTCAGAATCTCCCAAGAGCACAGTGTCATCAGCAAAGAGCAACTGTGACAACTCCCACTTATGTACATATATATATATATATATATATATATATATATATATATATATATATATATATATATATATATATATAGATATATATATACATATATATATACATATATATATACATATATATATATATATATATATGTGTGTATATATATATATATATATATATATATATATATATATATGTATATATATATATATGTATATATATATATATGTATATATATATATATATATATGTATATATATATATGTGTATATATATATATGTGTATATATATATATGTATATATATGTATATATATAATATATATATATATATATATATATATATATATATATATATATATAATGTGTATATATATATATGCAATAAGATCACATAAACAGGAGATTTTAAAATATGCAAAACAACCACTGTGAAAGAGTAGTGAAATTCCATGCGATTTCGTGACTACTCACATTGTCAAGGAAGTATGAAAGTAATACATCAAAGGAAGGCAATTAAAGGGCTTCGACTACACCTCACAGTCAACCCCCACAACAAAGAAACACCTGACGTGCGACAATACCGGACTCACAAGAAAAGAGGAACACTGCAGTAGGTCCGCTGGTCCAACTAGGCAGGTCCTCACGACGTCCCACTAACAAAATATTCTACCCAAGAAATAAGGTTTATTATTTGTCCAATGTATTATTAAACTCTAACCAAATTTTATTACTTATAATTGAGTCTAATTTACATAAACCTAAGGAAATATTCATATTATTTTCAAAACTGCTTTTTATAAAACAAGATTCAATTATATTCCTGTCGACTATGGACTTGCTTGATACAACTTTCTCAACTTTTTGAAAATGAATTGGATGGTTAAAATCTCTCACATGAATAAATAGAGCATAGGAATCTTCTCCAGTTCTAATGCTATATTTATGTTGTTTTAATCTAAGTTCGAGATTTTTACCAGTTTGACCGTAATAAACTTTATCGCAAATTTTACAAGGAATCTTATAGACACATCCGTCAGCATTTTGGGGGGAATTCTTTATCAAAAGTTTTTTTATTGTATCAAGATTTTTAAATACAGCTTTAATATTAAAAGTCTTAGAAGAGAAGGCATATCAACCAAGTTTTCATGGTAAGGGAGAACCAACATATTTTTAGTTGAATAAGGTTGGTTGTCCCTTTTTGGGTTGTAAAAAGTATTTCTAGCAATTTTAAATGATTTATCAATTACATTTATCGGGTATTTCAGATCAATGGCTATTTCATAAATTTTGGATATTTCTTCATCTATGAACTCTGGACTACAAATACGTAAAGCCCTCAAAAATATTGATGAGAAAACAGACAGTTTAACTCTATCTTGATGGGAAGAATAATAGTGTACATAGGAACAGCTATTTGCAGGTTTTCTGTAAATTTTAAATTTGAATTCATTATTACTTTTAATAATTAAAACATCTAGAAAAGGCAATGAGTTATTTTCCTCAAACTCAACAGTAAAGTTAATAGAATGGGCTAAGCTATTTAATTTGCCAAGGAAATGGTGCATATCTACATTCTTGGGCATAAGACATAAAATATCATCAACATATCTGAACCGTTTTGCTCTATTAGGGAGGATTGTGTTAAGCAATCTTGTTTCAAAAAATTCTATGCATAGATTACTAAGAACAGATGAAAGAGGATTTCCCATTGCCATACCAAATTTCTGAGTGTAAAACTTATCATTAAATACAAATTTTGCATCAGCAATGCAAAGTTTAATAAGTTTAATGATGGTAGGAACAGGCAATGGTAAATCATAATTAACGAGCTCTTCAGATAAGAAACTTAATAAATCATCAACAGCAACTTTCGTAAACAAGGAAGTAACATCAAAACTAACCATATTAAAATCGTTTAAGTCAGTCAAGGAGCTTAATTTATCAATTAAATCTAAGTTGGTTTTAACATTAAAGTTAGAAATTTTACCAACAATAGGGCTCAAAATGTTAACAAGCCATTTGGACAGTTTATACGAAACTGATCCTATTTAGCTAATAATTGGTCTAATTGGATTACCTGGTTTGTCTGTTTTTATTAGTCCATACATGTAAGGTAAAGATGGATTAGTGGAAGTCAATTGTTTAATTAATTCATCTTTGCCTTTCAGTAGAAGTTTTATTGTTTTATTGAAATTGCTGTTAACGGTTTCTAAGGGATTCTTTCTAAGTTTAGAATAGGTTTCAGTATCATCTAAGAGATTATTCATTTTTCTTGGTAATCATTTTCTTTCATAATTATAATTGCATTTATTTTATCTGCTTTGGTAAGGCGAAAATTTTTATTATTATTAAGTGTATCATAAGACTTTGAGAATCTTTGAGGGCAATTGGGAATGTTTTGTTTTAACATAGAGCTATATACCATTCCTTTACTAATATTAATTTCATCAGAGGATAAATCAGAAGATTTTTCAAAGTTACAAAAGGCTTTTGCAATTTCAACATTATTAAGTTTTTTGAAGTTGCAAAACTTAGAACAAAACCTTAGAGCAGCCGTTGTATTTTTATCTAACACTTCATCTGATAAATTAATTACAAAATTGTTATTAGCATGCTTTGTCCAATCACTATTTTCAATTGTCTAATCTCCTTTGTAGTTTGTTTTTGAGTTCATTACAAATTCTTCTGAGTTTATTATAGCAATGATCTAACATACTAAGTTTCCGTTCTGATGGAATGGCTTGATTAAAAGAGTATTTTTTTGTTTCTCAATATTTTGAAAGCTTCCTTCTCCTGTATTTTAGTAATTTCAATATGTTTCTGAAGAATAATTCTCATGAAATCATCAAAAACATATTGAAATTACTAAAATGCAGGAGAAGGAAGCTTTCAAAATATTGAGAAACAAAAAATACCCTTTAATCAGACCATTCCATCAGAATGGAAACTTAGTATGTTAGATCATTGCTATAATAAACTCAGAAGAATTTGTAATGAACTCAAAAAAATTACCCTCATAGATTCTTTAAGTCTTATGATACACTTAATAATAATAAAAATTGGCGCCTTACCAAAGCAGATAAAATAAATGAAAGAAAATGATTACCAAGAAAAAATTAATAATCTCTTAGATGATACTGAAACCTATTCTAAACTTAGAAAGAATCCCTTAGAAACCGTTAACAGCAATTTCAATAAAATAATAAAACTTCTATTGAAAGGCATAGATGAATTAATTAAACAATTTACTTCCACTAATCCATCTTTACCTTACATGTATGGACTAATAAAAACACACAAACCAGGGAATCCAATCAGACCAATTATTAGCTCCACAGGATCAGTTTCGTATAAATTGTCCAAATGGCTTGTTAACATTTTGAGCCCTATTGTTGGTAAAATTTCTAACTTTAATGTTAAAAACAACTTAGATTTAGTTGATAAATTAAGCTCCTTGACTGACTTAAATTATTTTAACATGGTTAGTTTTGATGTTACTTCCTTGTTTACGAAAGTTCCTGTTGATGATTTATTAAGTTTCTTATCTAAAGAGCTCGTTAATTATGATTTACCATTGCCTGTTCCTACCATCATTAAACTTATTAAACTTTGCATTGCTGATGCAAAATTTGTATTTAATGATAAGTTTTACACTCAGGAATTTGGTATGGCAATGGGAAATCCTCTTTCACCTGTTCTTAGTAATCTATACATGGAATTTTTTGAAACAAGATTGCTTAACACAATCCTCCCTAATAGAGCAAAATGGTTCAGATATGTTGGTGATATTTTATGTTTTATGCCCAAGAATGTAGATATACACCATTTCCTTGGCAAATTAAATAGCTTAGCCAATTCTATAAACTTTACTGTTGAGTTTGAGGAAAATAACTCATTGCCTTTTCTAGATGTTTTAATTGTTAAGAGTAATAAAGAATTCAAATTTAAAATTTACAGAAAACCTGCAAATAACTGTTCCTATGTACACTATTATTCTTCCCATCAAGATAAAGTTAAACTGTCTGTTTTCTCATCAATGTTTTTGAGAGCTTTACGTATTTGTAGTCCAGAGTTCATAGATGAAGAAATATCCAAAATTTATGAAATAGCCAATGATCCGAAATACCCGAGAAATGTAATTGATAAATCATTTAAAATTGCTAGAAATACTTTTTACAACCCAAAAAGGGACAACCAACCTTATTCAACTAAAAATATGTTGGTTCTCCCTTACCATGAAAGCTTGGTTGATATGCCTTCTCTTCTTAAGACTTTTAATATTAAAGTTGCATTTAAAAATCTTGATACAATAAAAAAACTTTTGATAAAGAATTCCCCCCAAAATGCTGACGGATGTGTCTATAAGATTCCTTTAAAATATGCGATAAAGTTTATTACGGTCAAACTGGTAAAAATCTCGAACTTAGATTAAAACAACATAAATATAGCATTAGAACTGGAGAAGATTCCTATGCTCTATTTATTCATGTGAGAGATTTTAACCATCCAATTCATTTTCAAAAAGTTGAGAAAGTTGTATCAAGCAAGTCCATGGTCGACAGGAATATAATTGAATCTTGTTTCATAAAAAGCAGTTTTGAAAATAATGTGAATATTTCCTTATGTTTATATAAATTAGACTCATTTATAATTAATAAAATTTGGTTAGAGTTTAATAGTACATTTGACTAATAATAAACCTTATTTCTTGGGTAGAATATTTTGTTAGTGGGACGTCGTGAGGACCTGTCTAGTTGGACCAGCGGACCTACTGCAGTGTTCTTCTTTTCTTATGACCCCGTATCATGGCGCGTCAGGTTCTTCTTTGTTGTGGGGGTTGACTGTGAGGTGTGGTATAAGCCCTTTAATTGCCTTCCTTTGATGTATTACTTTCAAAGTTCCTTGACAATGTGAGTAGTCACGAAAGCGCTTGGAATTTCACTACTCTTTCACAGTGGTTGCTTTGCATATGTATATATATATATATATATATATATATATATATATATATATATATATATATATATATATATATATATATATATATATTATATATATATATATATATATATATATATATATATATTATATATATATATATATATATTATATATATATATATTATATATATATATATATATATTATATATATATATATATATATATATATATATAGAAGGGTGCTTTACACTACAGTTTTTAAACTGCAACATTAACACCCCTCCTTCAGAGTGCAGGCACTGTACTTCCCATCTCCAGGACTCAAGTCCGGCCTGCCGGTTTCCCCGAATCCCTTCATAAATGTTACTTTGCTCACACTCCAACAGCACGTCAAGTATTAAAAACCATTTGTCTCCATTCACTCCTATCAAACACGCTCATGCATGCCTGCTGGAAGTCCAAGCCCCTCGCACACAAAACCTCCTTTACCCCCTCCCTCCAACCTTTCCTAGGCCGACCCCTACCCCGCCTTCCTTCCACTACAGACTGATACACTCTTGAAGTCATACTGTTTCGCTCCATTCTCTCTACATGTCCGAACCACCTCAACAACCCTTCCTCAGCCCTCTGGGCAACAGTTTTGGTAATCCCGCACCTCCTCCTAACTTCCAAACTACGAATTCTCTGCATTATATTCACACCACACATTGCCCTCAGACATGACATCTCCACTGCCTCCAGCCTTCTCCTCGCTGCAACATTCATCACCCACGCTTCACACCCATATAAGAGCGTTGGTAAAACTATACTCTCATACATTCCCCTCTTTGCCTCCAAGGACAAAGTTCTTTGTCTCCACAGACTCCTAAGTGCACCACTCACTCTTTTTCCCTCATCAATTCTATGATTCACCTCATCTTTCATAGACCCATCCGCTGACACGTCCACTCCCAAATATCTGAATACGTT